>NC_086230.1:18465000-18777000 GCF_036321145.2 Pelmatolapia mariae
TGCAGACCACAACAATGGGTGACGTGGCTCTTATTTTGTTCTGCAGTTTTTCCAGATGTTGCAGTTTGGAGTGGACCTCAAGCTCACAGCGGCTCTCCAGAGCAAAATATGGACTACTGTCAGCAATCCAAGACAGACTATGGAGCAATAACTGCCTCACAGTGACACTTTTAATATAAGAGTGAGGGGACTCTCCAGTAGTAAGGATGAGTGAAAAAAAACAAACAAACAAACAAAAAAAAACCCAAAACATCCTTCTATCACTGGAAAAACTGGGCTCTATGACAGGAAATCGACATCTAGCAAAATTTGACAAAGCAGGCAAAATGATAACAAAAATAATAAGGATAATAGTGGATTCATACATCTGTGTTAAATCTACACTGTAGACATGAAATGTGCACAGAAACATAACTACACGCTGATGATGACACAGGCACAGGTATAACTGCTGCCAATGGCTTGAACTATTTGCAGAAATATAATTCTTCTGTCCTTTTACTTTTAATTTTGGCTAAAATTTCAAACTGTGTCGCTTCTTTTAAGTATTGTAATTATTATGCAAACACATAAATATGATCCTCCTGGTTGGAGCCAGTGCAAACTTATCAGCTAGCTGCATCTATCAGCACTGCTGAGATGGAAAGGGTTAAAGCTGGTTTTATGCAAATTCTGGCTAAAAACAGTCTCCACACTTTAGCTCTGTGGAGTAGTTGAGGGCAGCCCTCTTTAAATGAGTAAAATCACAGCATTAAAGCATCGCCGTCTTTTTATCCATTACCGCCTGAATTGGTGCAAAAACATTAGCACATTGCATGGGGACCTTTCATTTAAATCTTAGAAATGAGGGCAACATGTTCCTTTTTGGAACATTTTGAATTTTTTTTTTTTTTTTTTTTTTTTAAAGAGGTATAATACACACTCAACTGCTGAATGTGCTCTGTTTGAACCCCAAGAGTGTGGAGGGCCTGTAGCGTTAACTCGGAACAGCATCAAAGACATTAGGTGTGCTGAATGTGGATCCAGAAGCTGAGATATTTAATCTCTCTGTTCGCCCATGTCTTATCAAAAGTGTGCACTACTGGCTTGTCTGCTGGGAGAAGAAACTGACTTAGAGGGCAGTAATGAACTGGCTTAAGTGCTTGAAAAGTTTTTGATGGCATGTAATTGCGAATATTTATACACAGCAGACTTCAAAGTGCGCGCACACAAACACACGTGCATTCCAGTCATTCAAAGGCCGTGCAGAAAGTGAGCTTTGATTTAATTTTCATTATGGTATGCGGTCGAACCTTCCCATTATCTGTGGAGCCAGGAATTCTGTTGCAAACATGCACCTGGAGGTTAATAAAAAGCTTTTCATACTCAGTGGAGCCTGCTATCGAACAACAGCTGCTTGACTACACACCGACATGCCATCATGACAAGGAAAAACCACATCAAAGAGCCCACGTTGTGTTGACTCAGAAAGGGAGAACATGTGTACTCCATGCTGAAAAAAAAAGACTGTATGCCAGCAGCAGCATACCAGACCAGATCAGTCGCCATAATCTGATCTTTGCAGAGGAGGGGAGAGTGAAATTAACTGATCTGTTCTGGAGCTATACCGAGGAGGTTCTCACCGACCAAGTCATGCAGATCTGTTTAGACATAGTCAGACTGTGACAGAAACCTGAAAGCCTTTTTATAAAAACACCAGAGTGCTCAAGACACTTACCATCATTTCCTTGTTCTTGGCCGTTCTCAACCTGCAATGAAAACACAAGACAGGAATGTCACATCTCTCCCTGACCTGGCTCCTCTGCTAACGTTTCTTCATTTGAGAAGAAGCGTTTTATATACAACCACAAACCCAAAAAAAGAAAAGGAACGCTGCCAGGAAAATAATACTGAACATCCACAAGGCAGTTGCATATACAGGAACTTTTGTGCAAGCACTTGTAATTGCGAATGATTAATGACAGCACTGCTGTGATTTCTGACCCTAGTGATATGTTTCTAGGTTGGTAGGTGGAGTGGGCCGTTGTGTTTTCTCTGCGTCTTTATTTGGATTCTATCCATGTCGACAAAGCGAGGGCCGCCTCATTCACACATTAAAAGGGATTACAAATGTCAGTGGAGGATATCTACCCAACAATATATCCTAGGTCTGTTTCAAACAGACGACAAACACCAGGGTTTCCACCGATGTATTAACAGCTTAGCAGCCCGCTGGGGACAAGCTGGCTCAAAGCCAGGCCTAACCACTGGAAACTGTTTTTTTGGACCCAAGTTACACTGATCAAGTTAATGCAATCTTACCATTTCTGTTAATTACACATGAAAACAGCTTGAAAGAAATAAAGTTACAAAAATGAATAAAGAATGACGGCAGATCTTGTGACTTAAAGACATTTTAGATAAAGTGAAGCAAATGATTCGCGGCTCTCATCTCTCGCTCTCTGGGATGCTGTGCTTCGTTGTTCTCTGTCACAGATTTAACAAAACTCTCTTGGCAGCAGTTGTGAACTCATCTTTCCCCCCAATGACTTTTTCCACTGAACTGTTTAGAATTAAAGTTAATCTATGACAGAGTGTTTTTTTCAGCTTAGTACTTGGCTGCGGCTCTGTTTTGGAAACAAAGTCTTGAAAGGGTGAACGGCTGGTACCTCTCGTCTCTGGTTCCAGACCAAGGCGGCCCCAGAGTTGTGGATGGTGGTCAGCTCCGGCTGAGGGTTCTTGGGGAAGAGGAGAGGCTGCTGTACTCGCCTCAGCGGGGCAGACGGCTCACCGCACAGGGTTCCTGTAGGCGCCCCGCCTAGGCAGATAAGGGACAGACAGGAAAAAAATGCTTTCAAACTATTTAGAAAATAACGTAACACTAACACTCATGGCCCTTTAATTGTTTGGGTTTTTTTCCTCTCCTCTTTTTTGGTCAGAAGATTACACTGAAGCTTAACAGGAAACCCAAATGGCAAAACATGAGTAAGGCTCCAGAGCAGCACAGTCATACCATATGGACACTAATCCAATTAGTGACAAAGCCACCCCAGACCCAAATCTCTCTAGCCCCACCAATCTACCATGCTCATCACAATACTCATTTTCTCAGATTTCTCAGATTCAGTGATAAAACATCAGCTTGATTAGAGACTCAAATAACACAAGACAAGAAAAAAAATCATTGGGAACTAAACAGGAAACATCACTAAATCCGCTTGGGCGTCTGCAACAGACCCAGAAACGAAGTGGAAAGCTTCCAGGCAGACAACCTGAATGCCAAAACTCACAAAACCCTGCAGCGCCTGCACTCTCCTTTAGCAGAAAGAGCTTTAAAAATCCTGTGCTGGCCCACTGTGGGGAAGCAGGCTGTGCTAGCTCAAGCCACATAAGGTAACAGCTATAAACCCCGAGGGCCAGGGAGGGGACAGACCGTCTTTGTCATGACGAGAACAACGGAAAGCAAAGAAGAAGAGGAGTGGCCATTGTTGTTAATAGAGTGAAGTGAATCAGCACTCAACAAGCGCTTCTTCATTACCGACTCCACATTAAGGAGTCTGATAAATTCCCTGGACAGTCAACAAATATGAAACGGAAGAGGATTTAAGTAGATTGATGGACCAGAGAGAGATGCATTATGTTGTCATTGCTATAGGCTTCTACTTAACCTTATAGATCTCCTGGGTCTATGGCATAAATATATTATAACACTGAGCCTACTGAGCTTCGAGACAGCAACAGCAATCATGCGGCTGATGGTAGTCTCGTTTTCCCCCTCTTATTTCATGTAAGCACTCATGTGGTCAGAAGCTGAGGTTACTTGCACATACCCACAGCTTTGGTATCTTAAAACCTTAAATTAAATTGTACTTGCCATACATTTTCTTATTTTCTCACATAAACATGACCATGACCATAATGAGGTCAGCAGTTTTTTTTCCCCTTCAACTCTTGGCTCTTTATGACTTCAAAGAGAGCCAACATACCTAATATGGTCATCTCAGACACATGGCTCTGGCTGTGAGCCCAGAAGCCTCACCTGCCATTTGTAAGTTCCAACCAATCAGAACAAAGGCAGCTTAAAGGAAGCGAGGAAGGAGCTAACAGAGCTTTCAGACAGTGGATGACCCCAGAGGCTTCAATGAACCCCAATACAAGTTAAATAATGATCATTTCTCTTGTATAACCCCAATAATAATAAGAATTAGAATAATGAATATTGCTGAAAGTTAGAAAAATAGGTCCCCTTTAAAATCCTAGGGAACATCCTGGCTGAACAACAATCTGCTTCTATGTCAGTAAAACAGAATACAAGACAAATCTTTAAAAGAAAACCATCAAAGTATAGTTAAAACAAAAATAAGTTACATTTTTTTAAAAAACAAGTTTAATTGTTTTCTTACATTTGCCACTTAGTAAAAAGACACACCATGAAAGTTAGGAATCAGATTCAGGCATTAAAGGACTACCTTGGGAAAACCCCCACCACCCTCCCACCTCCTAGTTTTAGCCATGAGGACAGCGCTCCATTTATTTTGTTTTCTGCCAACTGTGGCGCCACCATCTCTTGTTTAAAGTAACGCTTATAGCAGCTAATCCATGCTTGTTTTCTGTGCTCTTATTTTGTCAAGTGTTTCTAGGGTCGTTTGAGACTGTGCTATCATAGCTAAACTTATAAATTGCCCAAAGGCAAAAAGTACTTTACAAAGTGGCTCTTGATGGTTGAGACATGAAAAGGTGTATTTGATCTTAACAAAAAAAAAAAAAAAAAAAAAAAAAAAAAAAGATGTACACAGGGCTGCATGCCAAAGCAAACAATGAAACCTGTTCATCTGCAGCATGGGTTCAAACACAGGCCACATAATAGATCGCACAATGCTTATAAGGCTTTATATTGTTATTAACCTTGGTCATTCAAGCAGAAATTTATATCCTCCTCATCCAGTTGCATCCGTTAAAGTGGGACAGCTGTGGTAGGCTCTCCTCAACTTGACCCAGAGTGAAACAATGCAAGCAGGAAAAGGCTTTGCTGTAAGCAGCTGCTGGCTGCAGAGGTCAGAGACTGATGTAACGATTTTAGGCCAAATTCTTCATCGTCCACACTCACCCAGAAAATCTGATACGCCATGTAAACAGTTTTCCACAAAGTGGCCAGTGTGAAAACATGTGATCTCAGGCTTGTGAGGCCCTGAGCTAAAAAGCAAATCTGCAGAAATACCACAGAGCTCGAATTTTTTTACCCTTTATGCAATGTATTAAATCATTGACTAACTGGACCATCTTTAATTACAATCAGTGAAGCCAATGCATAATAAAAGATTCAAACCTTGCCTGGCACTGTCAGGCCACATTAATATTTCACCTACTTCCTCTGGCTGTATGTTTGCGGTGACCTTGAAAACTCACAGTGCCACTCACAGGTCTCGTGGCCCCGGCTGCATTTTTCTGCGTCTTCTTGCACACTCAAAATAAGATGTCCTCCGTGGCTGCAGAGGGCCACTAATTTCACCCACTGACACATTTTTAACTGACGCATTTCTTTCCATAGAGGACTGATCCTCAGCCCCATTTAACAAACCCTCGCTTCGAATTACCCTTACGTAGTACTCTGGGGATTTTTCTCTTTTTTGTGCTATTACTCTTGTGGGATGCTCTTTCTGACAACCCAAATGGAAAAATTTTGGATCTCTATCTGTTCCTAGCTCAAGTAAGAACAATTAATTCCATGGTGCTTTTTTTGTTTGTTTTTTTTTTTTTGCTTACTTAAGGTTTCTGGTAGATCCGTCTGCTTTTGCAAGATAGAACTTGCTCTTCGTGTGTGTTTATACAAGCTCCCTGATGTAAAACCACAGTTCATGTAAATCAAACCTGTAAACCTTGATTTCAGCTCTGATACAGTCACATGCAAAATCCATCAATCAAGAAATAAATGTTAGAGTGAATTACTAGGGGGATTGTTCCTCCGATGAGCGTGAGGGTCATCAGGTTCTGCAAAGATGCTGGAGGCCATCTTGTTCTTGCGCTGGGGCGTTGTGTTGTCATCTGTGCCAAAGGAGAAGCTGGAGTCCCCACCCGGCGGTCGTAGTACCCTTAGAAGTAACAAAATGACACAATTTTGACATCAGCCGGAATGACACCCCGCCCACCATGCTCCTATCCCCCCCCCCCCCCCCCCCCCCTCCATAACCTCTCGCTTCATACTGAAACACAAGGCCTTCACGTCACACACCACTGATCAGATGCACAGTGCAAAAACAGAAAAAAAAAAAAGATAAAATCAATAGTGAAATAAAACATGAGGTAGCCCCAAGCTACATGCAACCTTCTCTCTACTCCACCCTAAATCTTTTATAAACATACCACACAAGCAAGAAAGGACAAAAAAAAAAAAAAAAAAAAACCTTGAGAGATACCAGCAAGGTCCCCCCACTGTCTAAGCCCCGGCTGTCAGCCTGTCAGACAGACAGTCCCAATCTCTGCCCTGCAGCTGACTCCAGTCGCATATAATCACAGAGTTAGCTGGCTAGCTGCTGCCTCTCTTCAGCGCGGATTCCTTTGCAGTGACATATGAGGGCTTGCGTCTGTTTCTAGGGGGAATAATTACACAATTATCGTATTTATTTATCAAATCTGATGTTTATTTTGGTCACAATCGCACAATGGAAGTGAAAGGTCTGAGGTTTACGCTAAATATAGGTCACGTAATATTGGGACTGTTCTAGAACAGCACAGAAAGCCGGGATCCAGATACACAGATGACAAACAAAGCCTACTTTCCACAGACTTTCTTCCACCATGAACCGAACAAAAGGAATTCAACAGCGAGTAGGGAAACCCTTTTTCTCCTCGCTGTGCTCAAGGGCAGCTGAGGTGGACGACAGACACCGATGTGCTTGCAGAGCCACTGCTGGACCCCTCCCTCTTTTTTTTTTCTTCTTTCCACCAGCAAACTCTCCTCTCCTGGAGCCCCCTGAAGTCACCAGCTGACACACCGAGCAGCTGTCTGAGGGCCAGGCAGGCAGATGGGAGTCTAAAAAACAACTCTGCTCTTGAAGCACAGCTACAAAGAAAGCAACCAAGACGAGGGGGAAAAAACATATCTCACACAGCCTAGTATGCAACAACGTGAATTTGCACATTTAATTCTTGGCTGTGACAACATATAATGCCTAAACCAGACTTCACCTCCCGGCCAGAGAGGATGAGCTCATGCTTTCCACATACACACACAGATTGCGACGGTGGGGGAAAGCTTTGAGCTGGCTGGCAGCAGACCCCACCCTAGAATGAACCTGCAAATAACATGAATGAAATGGCAGTCATGTTTGGAAGCCTTAGGCCACTTTAAGGCAGGTGAAGCTGGGTAGGATACAGCTAAGGTCCAGAGCCAAAGATGGCATGTCTGATAAGGCAGGATAGGAGGCCTTTGATTTTAGCCTAATTCAAGCTGCTGCTCTACTGATCTACTTGGTCGTCCAGAAGCAGAAATGACCAGCAGCTCGCTGAAGGGGGCTTTAAGGGGGAAAAGGCAGAAGAGCTAAGGAAAGATTTACAGGCTTAGCTAGCTCAGAGCCCCCACCCAAGCCCCCTGCATCATCCGAAAGCAACATGCGGACTGACCGACATTTGACATGCTCACTCAGACTCAGCAAGGGCTAACAGTGGCAGTATAAAAATCTCTAGCACGCCCTGAAATCATGCCTCATTATAAAGGCGGCCATAATTTTAAGGTTTGCACTCTTCCCTGTAAGAAAAAAGAGAAAAGGGAAAAAAGGGAGGAATGCATGAAGCCGACACGCATCATCACTTACAGGAAAAGACTCAGCGCATGCTTGGAGGATGACTCTTAAACTGAGTGTAAAACCGGGCATCAGGCTCGCGACCCCGCTAAATGAGTTTCCCTAAAACTTCCTTGAACCAAAATTCAAGAGATAATGACATAAGCAGACCACGGTCTAGTCTGGGATCTTTCCTGTAATCAATCAAATGGACTCTATTGTTTCTTTTCTTTCTTTCTTTTTGTTTTGTTAGATAAAATGCAACAAAAAAGAACAACAAGACGTTAACAACTCAAAGAGCAGCACACACAGAGATCTTTCCTTCCATAGAAGGAAGGAAAGAAAAAAAGTGGTGACTTGAACTATTAAAAAAAGTTATTTCGCAGTCTAGAGCAGCCAGCAGGGAGCTGACGTTAGGCTTAGGCAGCTTTGTCCACTTCTCCTTAAACAGAAATGTGGAAAAGATCCTGTCGAGCAGTTTGTTTCCGAAACCCAGGCATGCTAACCTCACTAACTTCGTGTAGCTAAAGGGTATGGTGCATCAGACACCCAATAAGATTATCTTAATTAGCTAGACTATGTGACAGTTTAGCTAAATCCAGAAAAATCCCTCGCCAACCACCACCGGGCTAACACAGCCTGTGATATTCTGTAGCAAGCTGTCTTTGAACAAAAACGAATAAAAGAGGCGTTTGCTAGCTGAGAGGCTTTGCCCGCATCCTACTTCTTTTGTTCCTCCGTGAAAAGGCTTTCGGCTCCTTTTTACCTGGAACTACTTTTAGCACTAGGGTCCACTCCTTGAAAGGTGGTTGTCGTCGTCATCTTTTTTGGAGTATTTCGATGTCTGGCAGTAAGAAACAGTCAATTAAAAAAGTAATGGTGGGGGGGATAAATCCTCCTCCTTGCCCGCAGGGATGCGACGGGATGTAGACTCCACCCGACACTGAAAAACATAACGAAGAACAGATCCGCTGGTTCTGCGGTGCCAGCCCACCAGACCCAACCCACCAGTATTAGACACGTTGTGATTGGGCAGAACAGCACAGAACTCGCCTCTCATTGGACAGAACTTCAGCAGTCGGATATCTTGTTGGTGGCAGGTCTCGGGTTCCTGTGAGGGATCGGACTGAAGAGACCACAACCTCGAGGGCGCTTTTTCCCCCGTTTTCATTTAATAGCGCTGATTGCGGCAATCTGCAAAATTATTTTAAAGAATAAAGTTAGAAAATTGGTACACTTTCAACTTCTTTCTTAACTTCCAATTTAAATTACTGGCTCACTAAGATCATAATTAGGTGCATCGTAAAAATATTTGCCCCTTTCCCGATTTCTTAAATATTATTTACACTTACATGTTTCAGATTTTCAGATGAATACAAACTGCAGTTTTTAAATCATGACTTCATTTGTTAAGGGAAAAAGTTACCAAAACCTACCTAGCCTATGTATTTACCAAAATGTTTTGGAAAACTGAGTTCAATTTATTAAGACACACCCAATTTACTGCCACACTTGCTGAATCAATAAATCACTTAAACAGAACCTGTCTGACAAAGTGAAGTAGGCCAAAAGATCTCAAAGAGCAACAAATTGTGTTACAGTCTAAAGAAACAGCTGAGAAATAAAGTCATTGTCATCTATCAGTCTGGAAAGGGCTACAAAGCCATTTCTAAGGCTTTGGGACTTCAGCAAACCACAGTGAAAGCCATTATTCACAAATGTAGAAAACTTGGAACAGTGGTGAATGTTCCCAGCAGTGGTCCCCCTACCAAAATTCCTCCAAGAGCGGATCCAAGAGATCAAAAAAGGACCCAGAACAGCATCTAAAGAGCTATAGGCATCACTAAACTCAATTAAGGTCAGAGTTCATGATTCAACAATAAGAAGGAGACTGGGGAAAAATAGCATCTATGGGAGAGTTCAAGGAGAAAATCACTACTGACCAAAAAAAGCCACAAAGGCTCCTCTCACATTTGCCAGAAACATCTCGATCATCCTCAAGATTTGAGAACATATCCTCTGGACTGATGAAGGTTTTTGAAGATAAAACTAACACGTTTTTGTTTTTTAAAATAACATCTACCAACAATGGTGGCTGCTTTGCTGCTTTAACCCTTTCACACATAGTGGTCACCACAGTAAACAGGTATTCAAAGGCTGTTTTCTCGTATTTTTGTCAGTGTTGATGGTATGTTTGCACATAAACCACCTCATTGGACACTGATGTGTCACTCCATACCAAACTCATAAGTCAAAACCTATGTTGTCCACCTAAGTGGACGTGTAACAAACTCTTTGAAAAGTACGTTTAAAAAACGAAGTTCAATTTTTTTTTTCATGCCTAAAGATGAATAAAAATACTTACGAAAAAAAATCTGCTCTACCAGAAAATCCTCCAAAACCGTTCAGTTTGTGCCATGAAACTCGTTTTGTTTTGGACAATGATCTAAACGCAACAGCAAGTCCTCCTCTGAATAGCTTAAAAACACAAAATGAAGGTTTTGGTGTGGGCTAGTCAAAGTCGATCGCCACTTTATGCAAACATTTGATTGCAGTTCTTGTTGTCACTGGTGGCTCAACTGTTTATTAGGTGTAGGGGTCAATTACTTCTTAACACAGGGCAGTAAAGGTTTGGATAACTTTGCTCTCCTAATGAAAGAAATCATTTTAAAAAAATCTGCATGATCTGAAACATTTAAGTGCAACAAACATGCAGAACACACACACACACACACACAATTATATTGTCAAATAATAGAAAAATATGGTGAAAGTTTGGAAAAAGACAATAGCTTTATTTCAACAAGCATCTTAATAGACAATACAGATGTTTATTTTGCTGGAACATCTCTTAGGGCTTCCCAAAATTTGAAGTGGCCTAGCAAAAATGATTTCTCAGAACATTCCTCTACACATCCAGTACTATTTTTAAAAAATGTAAAAAATCAAATATGTTTTGTGAATATGACAGAACCCAAATGTCAGCATATCCCGTGATCCCCATACTTGGCATATGGTTCACTAAGTGACAGCCAGTCCCAAAAATTGTACACTTTAAGAACTGATTTGCTGGCCACCGACCAAGATCAGCTGAGCAGATTTTGATCAATAAAGTCAGTTTTACTTAATGCTCGCTCTATCACCAGTCCTAACAGTCTGGAAGGGAAGTCCTTAACACTTATCACAATACAGCATGGAAAAACAAAATCTGAACTCAGGGTGACGTGGATGTGGCTTATGTACAAAGACAGAAAAGTAAAAGGGGCGCGAATGAAAATATACAGCAGTTATGTGTAGCAGAGAAACGGGAAACTTCTTCTGCGTGGAATTCTGTTGAGACGAGCTGCGAAGAAGCAGGCGCTGTGTGCCTCAGAGGCCAGGAAAGTTGGTGGTGTCCAGGAAGAAAGTGGTGATGCACGTGGCCGATTAAATCCGTCCGCCCGTCTGTTGTTGAAACACATCGATCGTATCTTCATCTTCCATTTCCAACTGTTAAGGGGGAAAAAAACAAAAAAATATAAGCCCATGAATTTCATAACGTTTGAGTAATTTAAGCAAAAAGTGATGTGAGGGAAAATATCTGTACTGCAAAGACAAAAAGGAGGATGCTAATTTGTTGACCTAGAGGGTAACAGTATGCCCTGTACAAATGAAAAACTTCCCATTTGCATACACAAAATACCACCACTGTGACAATAAAATGACACACTGCTTTTGGCTTTGAAGGCTGCACTGTGGACAAGGTTGGATGGCACTGCAATAACATGCAAGTTGTGGCTACTCCAGCCACAAACTGCAGTGAATACAACTGGCATCTGCACAGCGACATATTCAAAAACAACTTAAAATTAGCTCGTTGTGACAGCCCGAGGCTCCTCATGGCAGCACTGTGACTTTGAACGAACATCATTCAGCCTGGAGAAACCCCTAATGCCCACGGTTATTAAGAAATACTGTTATCACAAGCACTAATCATCATGGGAAGTGCATGAAGTATGTTTAACTCATTGACACGGCCTTACCTGTGCTGGTGTGTCTGTCTCGTTTATTGGCTGCCCGTCAAATCTGAACCTGATTTGCCTCATTGACAGTCCCTGAAAAGATAAACGTGTAAAATCTTGTTGTTAATCTCATGTGAAGCTCTGTATAGGCTAACGTGTAAAAAATAAAAATGCAGACAATAATACGCTCGTGCTGAAGATAAGGCGGCTGAGGTTTGAGAGACAGAAAAAAAACATGTCTTGCTGTGAAGCAGAAATGAAGGAATAATGATAACCATTTGGTTCTGTCTGTACTTTAAAAAAAAGAGCTGTATGACAAACATCTCTTTTACCCTGATGGGAGTCCAAGGAACAGATAACACTGTGATTGGGTTTCCATTCTTCCACAGAGTTGAACCCTTATTTGACTTTCAAATAAAAAGGATCTCAGACCTCGTGTTCTATTACATATTTTTTTTACTTTTATGCACAGCTCTTTTAGAAAACCTTGGGAATTGCTTTTGTAGCAATGCAAACACAGCTGCAATTAATAGAGAACCAGAGTGATGCTCAGTGCAGTGCTAATTCATACAAAAGTCAAAATTCCTGCATGCCATTACAGCAAGGAGCCTGGCAGAGAACATCTTAAAATCTGAGTTAATCCATAACAGCAGGAGGAAAAGATTAGATGTCTTCTGCGATTACTGTGAAATCACAGATGATGATAAGGGAGGTTCATTTAAGGGATGCAAGAGCCACATAAAGCGTTAAAGCTATGCTATCAAGGTGGTATTTGCATTAAAGCTGTAGACCTTAACTGCATTTGAGGAGGAAGAGAAGAACTGCAATGGAAACTTTTTCAAAAGTGAAACAACAACCGTGATGAGTTACTGTCTGATGGATGGATGGACGGATCGTTTAGCACGTGATGTGTATGTTAAATGTGATTAAAGTATTTGAGACTCAAGGACAGCTAAGTATGTTCTCTGTCCAACACACATAGATTTGGCCTAACAGTAAATATCTACAAACAAGTGCAATATTCGATTTAACTTATTCAACTTACTTGGCTCTGTGGCCCTGTGGCTTAAAAACAAACCCAAATCATGACCCCTCCACCTCCGTGCTTAATAGTTGGTATGAGGTGTTTGTACCGATATGCTGTGTTCGGTTCTCACCAAACGTCTCTGTTCATTATGGCCAAAAATCTCTTCTTTGCTCTCCTCTGTCCAAAAGAAATTGTTCCACATGTCTTGTTGTTTGTGTAGAAGCAACTTTGCAAATTGAAGCTGTGCTGCATTGTTCTTTTTAGAACCTGGTAACCCTTCCAAACAAGTCACATTTGTTCAGGTTTTTTTTTTTAACATTTAACATCCTAACTGAGGCTCTTGGGTCATTTTGCTATTTCTCTCAGGACTGCAAGGTTTGACCTTGACCTGAACTTGCCTGTAGATCCACTTCTGGGGAGAGTGTGGCATTGTGTTAACAAACATCTGAATGCTCCAGATCTACGACCTACAAATTTCTGCTTTTATAGAGGTGATCACACGCGCTGATAATCAGTTAATCAAGTACAAGTTGATTAGCAACACCTGGCTGCTACTTGTCCCCTTGATCCCTATTGAAGTAGTAAAGGTGTACTTAGTTTTTCAGAGGATTCCTATGAAAACCTTCTTTTTAAAATGCCTGCATATATTTTATGGTAAATGGGATTTTTAAGACGCCCTGGCATAACTGCTTTTTTTGGCATCTAGAATACAAACATATAATCTGCAGTCATTAAATGCATGTGTGAAAAGTGTCAAAGAATTGAAAGTAAATGGTTTAATTGTATCCTATTCGGTTGTAAAACACGATTAACTGTGTGCAAACTTCAAAGTCTGGCCTCTAAAACATTAAGTAACTCCAGTAATGATTTCCTTATGATGTTAAAACAGCATAACCTGTAAGCACTTGCAAGCCTTGCTCCACAGAGGGTAGGCAACTCTCCCAGTAAATGTTATTTCTATACACCCGTGTCTTTTTGCCAACCGTAAATGGTGTGCAGCGATGCAGGGAAAAGGTCAATTAAAAGAAAGCAGGATTATTGTTAATAACACCTAAACATGTTATTAAGAATAGAATCCAGCAGCTAACTATCAATTACATCAAGTGTATATATGATTAGTAGCAGAGGTGTACAGAGGAACACTCGACAGATATTTCTGGAAATAATACTACAAGTCGAGTTCTCCTCATGTGGTGAGAACTACAAAGTAACAAGAAGTCTATTTAACTGTAGCTACACTCTGCTTATAAAGATCTATGCCCATTCAGGAAATGATCAGTGTTAGTGTAATGCCTCGGGGCCATAATCACCTGTCTCTCGCAGTAGGCCTTCATGAGTTTGATGAGCGGTGTGTGTCTTTTGATCTTGAACTGCACTACAGATCCATCCTGACCCGCTACCTTCAGGTTTATGTGTTCATTGTTTTCTGTCTTCACTGCTTCCTGAGGAATAGAAGCACAGAAAGAAACACAGTGAAGGAACAAAAAAAAATGACTTTGACTAACCAAAACAACACAGTAGTTACAGGTTTGCAGGGGAAAAGCACTGCACGGTATTTTCTGTTATTATTAAATGCGTAATTTCAGTCCCTTTAGTGCCTCCGGTGGTCTTTTAATTTTGCAGTAGCGTGATGAAATAATGAATTCAGACCTAAACAGCTCACCAGGTGGCTAGGGAAGGATATTGGCAAGAACTTATTAATATCCATGACATTATCAATTGTGCTAATTCTTTATTGATTCTTGATCAATTTTCTTTGGAAGGTATAAAGCAGGCAAATGTTAGTATCAACCCAGCCGTGTCATTATCGCCAAAAGAGTAGGAAAAGACTGAGCAGTACAAAAGCAGCACTGCTATGAGTTTGACTTCACTTTCGCAATGTGTAACTGCCAGAAAGATATGTCAGCATCCATAAAAGGAAGGTTGATAAGCCCAAAGGCGTAAAATTCCCCAGGACTGGAGAATGCACGACCAGTTTGATTTGCATATTTTGAAATTTGAAATTGTCATTTCTTATATTTTGCTAGGATAATGTGAAATAGTTGCAGCAATTCATTGAAACATGCATACATACTTGAGAATACAGTATGAGCTTAAAAATCAATGTTTGATATGACCAGACTTTATTGTTCCAACACAGCCTGAACTCGCCAAGGAAAGCTTTCTTGTAATTTCTTTAAGTAGTCTTCAGGAATAGCTCTCCAAGGTTCTCGAAGGACATTAAAAGCTCTTCTTTGGATGTTGACTGCTTTTTGTTCTGATCTCCTTCAACATGATGCAACACTATTTCTGGGGAGACCAATCCATCACTAACATTGTGTTCCACTGTTTTTAAAAAAAAAAATCCGTTTACTGCACTGGCAATGTAGTAAAAGCACTTACTCTGCTCAAAAATGAGCCTTTTGCCAATCAGATGCTTTCCAGATGATATTATATGGTGGATCAAAATCTGACGGTACTTTTCTGTGTTTCCATCAACTGTGACAAGATTCCCAACACCATTGGCTGAAATGCAGACCCAAACCATGACATGCCTCCACTGTGTTTGACAGATGGGTGTAGACACTCACTGCTGTACCTCTCTCTTGACCCTCCTCTGTACATATAGATGTACAGAGATTCTTGTCTAATTTTGATACCTCAGCTTTTTCTCCTCGTTTTTCTCTTCCTTGAAAATGGCTTCTTGACAGCCATTTCTGATGAGGCTTCAGAGGACAGTAGATGGATCATCTGAGGGTCCAGGTGCATGCCTCAGGTCCTGTGTCAGGTCATTGCCGAATTTTTCCCATTTCTTATGGGCATGAATTTCAGATGCTGATCATCTGTTCATCTTAAAGTCTGTACCTTTTTTTGTCCTCCACTTTTCCAATTTCCTAAAATTTAAGGACACACTGCACACAGTCCTGAGATATGCTAGGTCTTTTCCCAAAAGCTCTTTGGGAATCACTTTGTTAGTGCAAAAATACAATTTTAAGCCTTTTGTGACATAAAAAAAGTCAGTTAAAGAAATGTGTTTTCCAAATAGGAAAAAACACGAAAGACCTGGAAAACTTACTTATAACCACTGAGTAGGCAAAACAGAGAGTAATGAGGGATGGCTCAAGACTTTTGCACAATACTGTATACAAAGTATTTCTCAGATTTAAACAAAATTTAAATCTTAAATCCTCCCTTTTCGCTTCGCCTGCAGACTCAGAGTGAGCCTGAGACCACCACAGTGATGATTCATAGAGTTTCAGTGGCACCAACAGATTCTCACCGGTACACTCTCCCACAGTGGCACAAGCCATTCACACATGCAAGCACGCAAGCACACACACACACACACACACACACACACACACACACACACACACACACACACACACACACACACAGGCGAAATGAGGCATGCAGTGGGGATGACACCAGCTGGTTGGCTGTGTGTTATCAAGCAGAAAGAGATCCGCGCGCCATTGGATGCGCGTTCACAAACCTTCCGGTCTATCAAAGTAGGTACAGCTAGTAGTTGAATTTCAGCTTGTAACTTTGCAAAAAGGCACAGCGGAACATGCGGAAATGACCGTATTTTTACACACGCACATGTAAAAAAAATCAGGAGGAGTAAACTGGCATTTCAATCCACTGTGAAGACACTCACCTTTGGTTTTTCATCAGCCATGGTCACTCTTTTGGCGCTTCTCTACACTGCCACACAAAGAACACGAGTACGCGCACGTACACGTGCCCGTTTAGCCTATTACAACCGAACGTGCGCGGCCACGCGCCCATGCGCGTCCACCTCAACAAGCGTTGAGTGGACAGCGAGTAGTCACGAGGTTGAAAGCGCAGTCTGGGCAAGGGCGGGAGAGTCACAATGCGCGTTAAAGAGGCAAGCAGATGCACGTGCACGCGCACAGCGATGTTTTCCCTTTTGTTTTCAGGTTTAGAAAAGCGGTTATCTCATTAAATGCTCCTTATCTCCCTGCTGACCTCGCATGGGTGCAGCATAGTTCAGTCAGCATCACCACACATGATCCTCACTGCATGGGGAGAGCCATATGTGCACTTTTCCATTTCCTTTTTCGTTTTAACCCTTTAAATACCAGTGGCCATCTTGTTTTTTTGTTTTTGCCTGATGGTGATGTGTAGGTGTACTGAACCAATGGTGGCCTTTACGAACTCAAACTGTAACAGTACAGGGCAAAGCTGCACTGATTCTTCACAGATTCAAGTGGAGACATTAGTGGGGGTAGCATGTTCGTGGATAGCAAAAGACAAACCCAGCTTCTTAATGCTGGTAATGACCTCTCGTAGGTGAGTCTGGGCAGGCAGTTATAAGGTTAGTGATAAGCTGTGTTATCTGCATTTGTCGCGATAAATCCAAATCCCGAGTCAAGCTCAGCCGACGGAAAAACAGGCAGGTAGACGGGCACCCTTTTCGGTGACATCTTAACGCATGCGCAGCAGGTGCTTTCGAGTGAAAGAGCGAGGCGCGTAAGCAGTACCGGTCCACATTTGCAGTTCATGGCGTGTTTATAGCCAAAAAAGTTCACATTGTTGTATTTTCTGTGTCGATGATATTGTTCCCAGATGGAGGAGGTAGACGTTGAGCCCACTATTACTGTAAGTAGCCATTGTAGCTTAGTGTTTTTAATTCCTTATTGCCACTAAATGGCTTTGCTAACAGGCTAACTTTCGCAAACACCTATTTTAACAACCCGTTTGAATATTAATATTGTAAGTTGTCAAGAAGTGGAAAGGGGCACACACTCAGCCATGTCACAAGTGTAAAAGTGGCAAGATTATAAGAAGATGAGTTAGAATTACGAGCAGCATGAACTACAGTTTGAGTTAGTAATATAGCTAGACCATGTCCCAGTCACCACTCAACCTTCTCACACAATATTATAAGTAAATCTGAAACGGAATGATTTAATCTTAACCCTCATCATGTTATTCACATCATTTTCAGTGTAGTAACAGTGTTTCTCCTTTTTTAATTGCAGAATATCCCTGCAATCAGTGATGGAAAGCACATGGGATTTGCATGGGGTCCTGGTGATATTCTTGTATATGAGACACTATACAAAGCATCAGGTATGCTTCAAATTTAGTACAAGGCACCGTGTATGCTTTCACAGTTTTCCTCTGTATCTCTTTTTCTTTTTAAGAGAATGAATGGTGTAGTGAATGCCTGTAAAATATCTGCTACAATGGTGTGAAAAAGTATTTTCTGCTTGTTGATGTCGTATTTTTTTGCATGTTTGTCACACTTCCATGTTTGATATTATCAAACACATTTTGATTTTGGATGAACAAAGATGACCAAATGAAATATAAAAGGCAATTTTTAAATGACGGTTTCATTTATTAACAGAAAAAAATGCATTCAGTGCTACCAGACCCTGTTGTTGTGTGTGTGTGTGTTTTTGTTTTTTTTCTTAAAAAGGTAATTGCCCCCAAAACTTAGTAACCGGCTGTGCCACCGTTGGCAGCAAGTAATGCAATCAAGCGTTTGGGATAACTGGCAGCGAGTCTTTCACATCGCTGTGACCCACTCATCTTGGCAGAATTGTTTTAATTTAGCCACATTGGAGACTTTTTCAAGTGTGAACAACCTGTTTAAGGTTTTTCTAATTCATCTCAATTGGATTTAAGTCCAGAATTGCACTCCAAAACCTTACATTTGGGTTTTTGTGAGACATTCAGAGGTGGACCTTCTTGTGTGTTTCGAATCATCATAGAGTGATTAGAATTCATGGTTTCATCAAGTAGCTCCACACCATCACACTACTACCACCATGTATGACTGCTGATATGATTTTCTTTTATGAAATGCTATGTTACGCTTACACCAGACGTAACGGGAAAACCTGTTTAACACTGGGACAATTAGGTTTGGATAACCTTTTTTTTCGCGTAATAAATGAAATCGTCATTTAAAAACTCCATTGTCTTTGTCTAGTATTAAAATTTATTTGATCATGCAAGTGTGACAAATATACACAAAAATAAGCAGTCAGGAAGGGGGGGGGGTAATTTTCCATAGCACTGTATGATGTGTTTTACTATAGTTTTTTATGGTTACTTTTAGAGATGTGCATGTATATATATGTTTTTCAATAAACATATTTTGAGCCATTTTTTTTCAGACATTTAAATTTTGTTGTATATGTGCAATGACAATAACTATAATATTACTGTTGCTCTTTCACCTCCTGCCTTTGTTTCAGGTGCTTCAGGATCAGGTTGCTCGTTCATCCATGAGATCAGGAAAGATGAGGACATATATTCCCCCATTTTACGCAAGCTTTTTAACGAGTCTCACCACATCTTCGTTGGCCTGCAGACAATTAGAGAGGACCTCCCTAGCAAGACTAAAAAACCCCAGTAAGGGCGCGTGATGCAATCCCACCTCTGTTTGTTCATATTGTTGGATTGCATATCAGTGGCATAACAATAGTTGCAAAATTCACACAAAGCAGCACCCACATTGTATGTTTTACAATTTTACCTCTGCCTTACTCCTTAGATTTGTTAGTATCAGCAAAAATTATCGATCCGTGATCCGTGCTTGTATGGAGGAACTTCAGCAAGTTGCAGGTAATACTTTTGAAAATATGCTTATTTTGGCAAAAATTTTGAGTTGATGTAACCATAAAAGTTTTGGCAGTTTTTTCAGATTTCTATTTTATAGTCTTGTTTATACAATAAAAACACAGGAAATGTGACTACTCAGAAAACAACTTTTCTTTTTTGCAGTTTCTACCAAAAATGCAGAGTTGGCCATGCAGTGTGGAAATCAGGTAAGTACTAATGTTTGTGTGGCAATAACTTTATCTGGACTAGTCCACATACAGAGCATGTATGAGTTTCTGAGTCAGTAATTGACTAATTACGTCACGATTTAATTGAGTAGCATGGCACAGCTCTGTGGGTTTTATGACCACAATCAAACGGCCTGTATTTAAAAGGGGACATTAATGCTCAGTTAGTGAGGAAGAATCCACATTCAGTTTTTTACTCAGATATACATTTCATTACATTGTTTAGTGGCACTATCCTGACCCTGATCTGCTTTTTGTTAAAGGTGTCCATTCTTTTGGCCATAGAACTGATCTGGAATCTGTGTGAAGTGCTGTTCATCGATGCTGCTCCAGGTTAGAATCCACATCTTATGACCGGATTTTGGGGTTGTAGAAACACCCAAACAAATGTATCTGCAACATGGGTGTGTCTGTATTTTCAGCGGGCTCCCTGTTGCTCCACCTGCTGGACTGGGTAAGGTTACATAAGGCTGACGTGGACGAGAGTGCCAGAGAGGTGCTCCAAAGTGAGAGCCCTGCCGAGCACCGCGACTATTGGGACGTGGTAGGTGCAGCATGTGCGCACAGTTACATCTTTAAAATGACATCTGCACTATTGGTGTTCTGCATTTGCTTCTTCATCTGTGTTTTGTCTGATATGAATTCTCTGGAGAGACCTGAGTGATCACATGCCGTGTGTGTGTGCTGTGCAGGTGGTGAGTTATGTGCTGCAGGGCAGGTTGGAAGAAGTCAGACAGATGCTGGTGAAACAGGCCAATCTACAGCCTGCTGCCAGGAGCATGTACAAGCAGATGGATACCTTGCTCAGCAAGATGCCCTTCTACAATGTAAGATAAAAATGCAGTGGTTTATTTCCTTTGAATGATAGCTGAAATTATTTTAATCATGCTTCTAAATGGGATTATTGTGAAAGTGTGCACTGTTAATTTTACAGTCAGAAATGAATCACACAGGTTCTTGATGTTTTCTTAATGGGTCTGTGGATGTGACATTAGAGGAAATGATAGCAGAAAAATGAAAGAACCTGACTTGAGCCTCTAGGCTGCAAATACACAGTATGATGATATAAAATAATAAAAAATGGTCTCCTTTAAGTTAAAGTGTATCAAACATCGAATGTGCTGCTGCTGACTAAAATGAATTTAAGCCTCTTTATTTTGCTGGTGGTGAAATGAAAATCCACAAATCTGTTCAAACCTTCTTCGCTAAAGTTTTTGTTGCTTTCACATACATTATTCAGACAGTAAAGGGATTAAGAACAACATATTTGTATTCATTCAGTGCAGCGATTTCTCTAACGCAGCCTAAACACAAGATGAGCGCATGAGCCGACCCGTGCTGACTCACACCTCTGAATTTTCTGTAATGTTCCCTCAGCCTGGTGGCACTCAGACGCTCACAGAGTTTGATGTAAAGTGGAGGCACTGGCACGAGGAGGTGGACCGCTGCCTGCAGGACAACTCGTTTGCCAGCAACCGACATCTGGAGCTCATCTGCAAGGTGAGTGAGGAAGTGCTGTGTAAGTTATTCATGGATAAGTTCAGGGTCAGTGCAAACATCCAACAACAGTTAGGCAATTTTTTTATTTATTTATTTGTTTTTTAAATTTTCCTACCCCATTTCATCCTAGATCCTTCTGGGAGATGAAGACACTTTGCTGGATCACAAGGAGCTGCTGGGTACCTGGTATCACTTTCTGGTCACGAGACTTCTCTTCTGCCACCCCACAGTGAAACCCACAGAGTTGCATTATTATGCTCAGGTATACCATATTCTCACATCATTCAGACATTTTAGAATCACTGCTGGTTTAGTCTTAAAAAGTATTGCATTTTTTAAAAACCTTGTCAGATATCCTGTAAATATTGTGGTAGAAGAATTTTTTTTTAATATTTGCGTGTTACATCGTCTGTCGCAAATTTCAACCAGTTAATTTGGCTCTATGATTTTCCAGTTTGAAATTTGATTGTAAAAAATGTGCAGCAGCCCCTGATTTATTGTTTGTGTATCTTATTTGTATGTGTGCGCACTGCAGTCGTGCATGACGATGTTTCTGGACTCGAGGAGCGTCCCAGAGCCCCTGGACAACATCTTACTTGCTGCCTTTGAGTTTGACATCCATCAAGTCATCAAGGAGTGCAGGTAAGACAACTTTTTTTTTTTTGCATCCTGCCATACGTGTGTGTGTTACATGCAGCGTACAAATGTGTGGTGGTTCATAAACTTCCTTAATTGTTTCCTTTTAGCATTGCTCTCAACAACTGGTGGTTCGTGGCCCATTTGACAGATTTGTTGGATCATTGCAAACTCCTGCAGTCTCATAATCTCCAGTAAGGATGCCGTTTGTCTGTTTTTGAACTTGTTTACCTTTTAATTTGATTGTACACGTCATTAGCCAATATTTACCACACCTTTTGTGTGTGTGTGTGTGTGTGTGTGTGTGTGTGTGTGTGTGTGTGTTTAGCTTTGGCTCCAACTTGAGAGAGTTTCTCCTTCTAGAATATGCTTCTGGTCTCTTCACTCATCACAGGTACGCTCATCCCAAGGTTCAGTGTAATCATGTATAATATATTTGTTTTTGTTTAGATTTACACAGGGTGTGACTAATGTGGCTCTTGGAACAGTTATTTTTATCCTGTTAATCTAGTTAAACAATCATTTCCTCTAATTGACCTAGTACAGGGTAAGCTGAAGTGTAGGTTATCACTGTCATGATTGAGCATGTTTTTCTGTGTTTAGCCTTTGGCAGTTGGCTGTGGATTACTTTGATCACTGTCCAGAGTTTGGTCGTGTCTACCTGGAGCTTCAGATAGAGCGCGTCCCTTTAGAGACGGAGCGTAAAGCTCTCAAGGTGCTGAGGATTTGTGAGCAGAGGCAAATGTCAGAACAAGGTAACACGTTGCTTCTTAACTCTTGATATTATCAAGATGGGGCTGTTTTTGTTTTTCCAGTGCAGGAGAGACCTAAAACATATTTTTTGTGTGTTTATGCAGTGCGGAGTATCTGTAAGATCATGGCTATGCAGGCCCTGAGGAACAATAGGCTGGGCTCTGCTCTCTCATGGAGTATAAGAGCCAAAGATGCTGCATTTGCCACCCTGATTTCAGAGAGGTTAGTTTCTTTCATTATAATTGTAAAGATCCCAGATACTGTTACTTTACCCCCCTTCTCTCCCTACTGGCTTTAGCAGGAAGTGTGGTCTCTTCCTGTTTAGTACTGCTTCCACTGTGAACATGTTCCTATACCATCAAACAGCAACAAACCCTTCTGCCCTCTGAATGTTTGTGTTATGGGTTCTGTGGTGTGTTTATGTGTATACTTGTGTTTTAGGTTCCTACAGGATTACTGTGCCAAAGGGACCTTCTCTGATCTGGACCTGATTGATAACTTGGGCCCGGCGATGCTCCTCAGCGACAGGCTGACTTTTCTCGGTATGCTCAGGGAACACGCACTTGCTGGAGCATTAGTAGCACCGCTCCACTTGTGACTCAGCGACTGCGTCATTCTCACAAGTTCAGTCGACACATGAAGTGACGGGACATTCAGTCAGGCCAGCTTCAATTCACATGAGTCTCAGACACATAAATGTGCACACAGACGTCTAAATAAAGCTGGCCTGCTGTTTAATGCAACAGCATGTGATGGTGTGTTTTACTACTGAAAAATCAGGAAAAACATAAGATAAAAACAGAGAAAATATGTTCCTATAGATTATTGCTGATTGTGAACTGAGAAGGAACATGCACAAAATCTCCTGGATACTTTGAGCACATCTGAGTGTGAAAACTGCTTTATGTTCTTTCTCAGGAAAGTACCGCGAGTTCCACAAGCTGTATGGAGAGAAGCATTTCAGGGAGGCGGCAAAGCTGCTCCTCTCCCTGATGACTGCAAAGATTGCTCCACAAAGCTTCTGGATGACTCTGCTGACCGATGCTCTGCCACTGCTGGAGCAGAAAGAGGTTAGTCACCAGCAACAAGTCCAGTTTTGGACAAAATTAGTGTGATAATTACAAGAAATCTGATGCTGAAATGTACGACCGAGATATTTTCTACTGTAGTCTGCATGATACCATTCATGTTATCACCACAATAAATTACAGTGTCCCCCAAACTGTTATGGTGCAGATTTAAACTGAACAACATAAACTTTGATGTTCTAATCATGGTGTAACCAGAGTTGTACGTCTGAATCAGTTGTTGCTGCCCTACAACAACAGTGATTTCTTCTTCTCAGGTGATCTTCACAGCAGATCAAACCTATGAGCTGATGTTCTGTTTAGAGGAGCTCACCTCCTCACTGAACATCACTGCTTCCAGCACAGACAGGCCTATGCAGGTATGCATGTCCTCACATGGCCTTAATCCCTCCCACACAATCAGACTAAAAGCTCTAATAGCTGCTTCTAACCGCATGGTTTAATATTTGGTGCTGCTATCACCACTCTGTTTTAATTTTAAGATGACATGTAGGCAGATGTCACTCTGGAAGTCTTAAAGATTGCTTTATCTTTATATTTGAGTGTTTTTGTCGTTGCAGGAGGAAGACGTAGAGGTGACCAAAGTGGAGCTCCTGAGACTCGCTCTGGCCAGGAATCTGGCTCAAGCGATAGTCAAAGAGGGAACAGTGGAAACATAAAAGTGTGACTTTAATAAGAAAGCTCTTGTTTTGCATTTTTGTACTGTATATACTAAAGAATCATTAATCACAATGTGCTCTTTGATAATAAAACACTTCATGATACTCATTGAAATCTGACCTTTTTGGGGATGGTTTGTCAAGCAAAATGACTTCAGAACATCAAACATCCATGAAGACTCTTTATTTTATTTTTTTCATGCAGCAAAGAAATGACACATCATACCTTTATATATACAGTCATAACACTCTCCCCAAATCTACAAGTCACATTTTCACAGAAGTTGTCATACACCAAACAGCAGGTACATTACATTATTACATTAGATGCTATGTACAGTAAACACTTCTGTACATCCAGTATGATGAATAGAGGACTATCAGAGATGGGATGCAGTGAAGTCAAAGCGTTCAGACCCCTTAATGTTCTGAGTTCATTTTAAATGAATAAAATCATGAACTCTCAAGTATTCAGCGCCTTCATTGTGGCGCTTCAAATTGTAGTTTGGTTGGTCCTCTTTATGTTGAGATGTGGAAATATGAATGGATCAAACATTGTCTAAATGTGTGTTTTAGAGCGTATGTAAGGTCCAAAAACTTACACTGCGTGCCAGAAAAAAAAGCTGAAGTCTTTGATAAAACATAATTCTTAGTATGGGTAAAAAATATTTAAAGCTTTGAGATGTCCCTGGATAATACTGGCCCGGGTTACTGTAAAACAAGAAAAACTGAAACAACCTGGATTCTGTTTTGAAATAGCTCCGCCCACATGACAATTTGGGAAGGAAGATGGCTGTGAACCCAAAGACCACTAACAGAACCTGGTACTACCTCAGCCCAGATTAGTGAACCTGTCATATGGACAACCATCAAACATGTTACAGCAGCAACATGAATATCACTCTTCACTATCAACACTTGACAGACTGTAGTTGCCAAATTGCATTTGCACTGGTTATAGTCCACAAAGCAAGATTATCTGGTCTACCCTCTGTGAAGCGGGCCTGAAAGAAAAGTGACTTCATCCAAATATTACGGAAATTTGTTTAAATTTCAGCAGCCTGAGTTATTACATTGAAATTTTGAGATAACTTAAAAAATGTAAACTTATCGGTTGCAAAACAGGCTGAGGTAGCTGCAGGACCTTTTTTGTAGCAAAGTCCAAGTTTTAAAGCCGGCAGATCTGCCAAGAGGTCTGTAGATGACAGTTCACAGATTCTTCCTATTGAATCTGATGATGGTATAACGGGATCTCAGTGTGGATCACTGAACAAAAATATAAATTTATCCACATCTTCGGTGTGCAGAAAGTGAAAGGGGTCGGAGAGGACTAGGTACAGTTTCACTCCATCCCACTACTGCATACTGGATAATAATCTGCTTCGTTCTGGATTCAGATTCAGGTTGGTTCAGTTCACATTTTTTGGGTTTAGCGATCCACTGTCGTACCAGGAACAGAAAATAACTATGACAGAAATACTCCCAATACTTAGCCTGGTAGGAGGGGAGTAAACATTTTTAATAATACAAAACCAAACTATGGACAACCACTAACTGAGAATCATTTATCTTCAAAATGAAAACATGAAATAAAACCAGTGTTGGACTCCTAACTGCATTTCTGCAAATGCACATTACCATCTAAGTGCTGTTGCGCAACGTTTCCTTCATAACCTAGCACATTAGCAACACAATTTACTCACACAATCCTGCTAGATAGAATAATCCAAAACACACGCCCCTCTTCTCTTTCTGCAGCAATCATATCTGACTGAATTCTTCATGTCAACATTATCTCCAACTCTCAGGATATATTCAAGTATAAATGTTCAGCAACACGAATAAATAGAAGCACATCTGCAGCGCAGGCTCTGCTAACTTCAAGGTTATTTTCTTTTAAAATATTTGTTGTGATCAACCCAACATTTTAAGTCTCTAATGCATTATTCATTGCAGTTTCAAACCATTTCCCCTTAGGGAAAATGCATTAAAATATCTGTCAATAGCCTATAAGCACCAAGGTCTTACATACCAGTGTCTATCTTTGCTATGTTAGCTATCTGCAAGCACTGCATCAATAAAACTTTTAGTGTTTGCTTTTAACATCTCAGCAATAACAACGTCCAAAACATGAACCATTGTAAGGAATGTAAAGCTGAAGTGAGGAATATAACAAAAGTTCCCCTTCCGATCTCTCTGGGATGGATATGAACACACACACACACATGCGTACACTCACACCCCTTCATGGAGTATGAACCAGCCTGTCCCTGCTGAGCAGCCGGCCTCCACCGCTGCTATAGATGACCCCACATCTCTGGAGGGGGGAACTGGTCAACCTCTCCGACCTCGTTGCATGGGCGGTCTCCGAGAGTAAAAGCCAGCTTGTAGCGCAGACGCACCTTATCCTGCGAGGACAAGCAAAGAACATGCAAACTTACACACTCCTGCAGAAGGATTTGCAGCTCTGAAAATGCACTATTTGGACAAAAGTGTTGGGCTACCTATACATTAGACGTACAGGAGCTTTTATGGCATCCCATTCCAAATCCATAGGCATAGATTTGCAGTTATAACAGCTTCCTTAGGGGAAGACTTTGTACAGGATTTTGGAGTATCTGTGACGTGAGACAATGATGTTGAACAAGAGGACCTGTCTGGCAATCTTTGCTCTAGTTCTTCCCAAAGGTGTTCAGGGGGCAGGATTCTTTGCTGGCCAATCACCAAACAGATCCTTTATGTACTTTTTTTTGTACACTGGGGCAAAGTCATGCTAGAACAGAAACTGACTTGTTGCAGTGGTCACACCCCATCACAGCACCACACTGAAATTTAGAATAACCAACTTGTAAAGAAAGACTGCTTAAAACACCTAAATTCAAAGATTAAGCGGCGTAGTCCAACACTTTTGTCCACATAGTTTATGTATTGTTTGTATATTGTTGCAGCTGGAAGTGTTATTATGTAATCTACCTTTGCTGGATTGGCCAGCAGCATGATCTGAGTAATGGAGGCTGGAGGTAGAATGGGGTTAAAGGGTGCCAGTTCTGTTCCCGACGGGGGCTGCAGCTTCAGCTTCATCGACTGGTGGAAGACAAAAGGAAGAGTCAACGCTGTTCTTTTACGCCTTTATTAGAGGATTCACAGTTTTTCTTTGTGTTGCTGCAAGTGGCAAAGGGACATTTTGCACTATGAAGACTGAAAACTGTTGAAGCCTCATATCAGCTTTGCATGAACTTAGATAAAGAGAGGGATGGAACTGATTATCCATCATGAAAGATGACTTAAGGAAAGAGACTGAGCAATAGACATCACAAGTGAAAGATG
The DNA here is from genome assembly GCF_036321145.2 of Pelmatolapia mariae. Classification (NCBI taxonomy): domain Eukaryota; kingdom Metazoa; phylum Chordata; class Actinopteri; order Cichliformes; family Cichlidae; genus Pelmatolapia; species Pelmatolapia mariae. The sequence goes on from NC_086230.1 coordinate 18,492,558, forward strand.
AACTTAAGACATTGTGGATTAGCAAATAATTAAAGTTTCTTTCAGTTAAAATAGTCCATCCATCCATCCATCCATCCATCCATCGCTTTTGCAGGGAAGCAGCAGCCTAAGCAGTGCTCATCCAGCGGAACACCAAGGCATTCCCAGGACACCTGAGAGGTGTAATGTCTTCAGCGTGTGCATCAAGGTCTCCAGTGGACCTCCTTCCCAGTCAGACATGCCCAGAACACCTCAGCCAGGAGGTGTCCAGGAGCATCCTCGTCAGATGCTCAAACCACCTCAATTGTCTCCTTTTGAAGCAGAAGACTAGCAGCTCTACTCTCAGTCCCTTCAGAATCACTGAACTCCTCACTGACTCCAAGGGAGAGGCCAGTCACCCTTCACCCAGTCACAGAAATGAGAGAAAGCTCATTTCTGCTGCTTGTATCTGCGTAATGTATTCTTTCTGTCAACATCCAAAGCTTGTGACTACAGGTGAGGGTAGAGATGTAGACTGATCGGTAAATCGGCTCAGTGTCCCCAATCAGTCTATCAATCTGTAATAATGCAATATTCTGCAGTGAAGCTTGAGAAACAGACCAAGAACGCCCCTCTATGGCAAAGACATTCCCTCTATCAGCGTTCTCTCCCAGCTGGACAACGCACCCTGACACAGTGCAAAAACTGCCACGAACAAAGAGCCAAAGGCACTGACCTGTTGCTAGTTGAGGAACTGTCTATGCACCAGTGGGTCAGAGCTATTTTAACGGCAGAAGGAAGACCTCCACAACATTAGGTAGGTAGTTTTAAGATTATTGGCTGATTGGAGTATGTTCTTGGAAAGGTTTTAAAGCTGTGTTAAACATTTTTAGAAGGTGTTATTGGACAAGAAACATCCAATCATCCAATAACATTTCAGCTTATGAAAAATGAATTGATCTGATAGAGCTAAACTGTTTTCAAGCTTTAGAAATTCAGCCTGTCACTCTTTCAAGAGATCTAAAGAGAGACTTTTCCAGTTATCGCTCAGGAAATGAGTAGATGATAGGTCACAATGTAGGAGCCAATCAAAAGCAAACACTAGGTGATGCTCACAACGAAAGAACAGATGTGTTAATGTCTTTACCTTGGGCACAGCAGCTTGTAGGACCACATTGTGAACAGGCAGGGGTGCTGTATTAAGCATCGACACCACCATTACCAACACGTCAGGCCGCCCAGGGGGACAGTCGGAAGCAAAGTTGAGCAGCACGCGAACGCCATCCTTGTCATATGCAGTCACAGGTAAGACTTTACCTGAAGACACACAGAGAATAGCCAGTCAAGAAGAGGCAGCCATTAATTACCCTCTTAGCTGCTGAGCCCTGTCTTTGTCTCTTACTCGGTCTGATGGACTCCAGGGGGACGTGTACGTTGCTCAGGGAGATTTCATTGGCTCTAGCTGGGCTGCCATGGAGTGGAGGGTGGCAAGGGGACAGAGAGCGGAACAGCGGACTTCCTGGGGCTGAGTCGAAGCTGTGAGCCTTCACATGGGACAAGGCTGGAGAGCCAGGCAAGGGTCCTTGGAGAAGAGTTGCTGAAGAGGGAGAGCCCTGCACAGGTACGAGGGGCGGTGCTGCTGCAGGCACTCCAAAGCTGGTTCCTCTGGCCGTAGTCTGGTTGGATAAACTGAAAATCCCATTTAATAAATGCCAATAAGACCTCACAGTGCTGTTCTTGAAAAGTATAGGACACTTATGCCAAAATATCCTCAGATTAGTGCTTTACAAGACAGAATTACAGAAACTTTGCTACCATGAGAATTTAAAATACTGGTTTCAAATAAACAGTGGAGGGAAAAACATGAATAGATCACCTCTTGTGATCTGAAAAGCCCATCATGGCCAGGTCCTGCAGGTTCTGTAGACTGTGGGTGACAGCTGGCTCAGCTGGTGGCACCACTGGACCTGAACAAGCTACGCTGCCAAACATACCAACACTTGTTGCTGGGGCCTGTGGAGGACAGGAGGAGGAAAGATAATTTACTATTCTGTTACACACTGACTATATATCTGCAGTTAGTTATCCTAGTGTACCTGCAAGGAACTCCACTGGTTGGAGATTTCATCCAGCTTTGGTTTTGATTGGCTGCTCTGAGAGGTAGGAGGGTCATTCAGTCCTGGGAGACGATGCAGGCATTTGTCATCATACAAGATACAACAAAAACATGACTCGTTAGATGGTTTTCTCATTTAGCGCTTCACTAAAACACAATAAAAGCACATTTCCAAAACTGTCAAACTGCTCCTTTAATTCAATGAGACACGTTGGGGATGCTCTACCGAGAGACAGTAGCTCATCATCCAGGAGAGAGAGTGCAGTGGAGGCCTTGTTGGCAGGGGGATGACTCGGGCTGCTGCCCTGACTGCCAGTGAGGCGCTTGGGAGGAGGAGGCAGGACGGGGATGGGGATTACTGTGAGATCAGCAGCAACAGGATGTGAGGGCTGGGGTGGTAGAGCAGCAGGCTGTGGAGGGCTCGGAACATCAAGGCCGGCGAGGTCGATCAGTGTATCTGTGGTTTCTGCTGAGTGACACAGACATGAAAAGAGAATGCAGCAGATGTATTAGATACAAAAGGGCAATCAAGTTTTTAGAAAAAAAAACATAAAAAAAAATATCTCTGACCGCTCTCGCTGTGACCAGCTGTCGATAGAGGCTCTTCGCTGTCGCCGTTGATTGGTTGCCCCTCAACAATCTTCTTATAGGCGTTGATGACCCTGGAGAGGTCGTCGCTGGCCTGGAGGATGTCACCTGAGGAGCCGAAGGTCAGTGGTTATAGATTTTATGCACAAAAAGTGAAGACAGGGCTTGCTCAGTCAAACTGAGACCAATGTGACAAACCTAAACTGGTGTCATTGTCCTCCGTCTCAGTGGCCATTTTGAAAGCAGCTCGTCTCAGCTTGTCACAGCGCTCATAGAGCTCCTGAGAGGTGACACAAAGGACGTGCTGTACGGTTAACGTGCAGATGTGACACCAGCTGCTGTGTACTGCTGTTGTTAGAAACTTGACAGACATTAAAGAATTTTAAAATATCAAATGAAAACATCAGGTTCAAATTATATTTGATCAAAAACGCTGTGCATTCAGCCCACAATGAAATGATAAAACAAATTACTGGAGTGCAAAATATGAATATTACTTTATCCGTGCCTTTAAATACTGAACTGGAAATATCTGCTCCAACTTTTTCTGATTGTTGAATAAAGAATAAAGAAGATGACCCTGTTGAATTGTATGTGTGCTTTTTGTCTGCAGGGACCAAACAGCAACTTCCATGAAGGCACCCAAAGTGCCAAAAACTGCAGTTCCTCAAATGGCCACTTGAGGCTGGCTCCAAATACGAGGTTAAAATTTCCAATTTTTCAGTAGAAAAAAAACGTGTTTGTGTCCTGTATAGGTAATTTTTCCACTTAACAACAACTTTAGACATTCTGTTGTACATTAATTGCTGTGCTTGGGGTCACTGTTCTGTTGCATGACCCAATTTCAGCCAAGCTTCAGCTGTCAGACGGATGGCTTCCGAACTGTGTCCAGAATATTTTGGTAAACAGAAAGGTTCATGGGCAAAATGACTGCAAGGTGCCCTGTGGCTGCAAAACAAGCCCGAATCATCACCCCTCCAACATGAATGACAGGTGGGTCATCAACACAGGAGGGTTTAACTGTTAGCTCCTTGCTAGGGTTCACCTGAGCTAAATCAAATAACTGAACTGGAAGTGTCTGCTGTGTTTATGGTGTTTGTGCGTTTTTGAGCATTTTTATTCAGTATAGCATTGCATAGCTATCCATTCAGTTAACTGTACTCATCAAGTCCAACAAGAATGTGCTTCCATTTTTAAAATGAAGATATTATTTCATTTGCAATAATTAGCACGTGACTGTGTCTGTGCGATTCATCTTGCAGTCTATTGCTTTAGTTTTCGAAAAAACCTAGGTGGCTGGCTGATAACTCAAATCTGCACCATCTTGTCCAGTTATGGTCACTTGTGGTGACTAAAATCAATCTCAAAAGGCAGCTCACAAGCCAGTGGGTTACATCGCAGTGGTCACCTCCATCTTTTGTATACAGTCTATGGCATAGAATAGAATAGAATAGAATAGAATAATCCTTTAATTGTCCCACAAGGGGAAATTTGGGTGTAACAGCAGCAAGAAAGACACATATACAAACAAACAGTACACAAGACACAGAACAGAAACATACACAATTTTTACATATTTACATCAAGGACAATGGTTAGCAAAAACAGAGTACTGTACCGTTATTAAATAAAATAAAATTAAATACAGATAAGAGGCAAACCCAAGTTGTAGTGTGAATCGGTTGAATGGGCGCACACCTTAATTATCTCCTTGTCTGAGTCAGTGGAACTGTCTTTATTGTAGTGGGACAGCATCTCGGTCAGTAACTTGACGTTGATGTTCATCTCCTCCAGTGTGTGCATTCGCTTTGTAACCTTCTGCACCCGTGCCTCATCCTGGCAAAATATAAAACCCAATAAAGGGTTTTACATCAGAAAAATAGTCCAAAGTGCATTTAAAAAAGAACACAATGGCTGCAGTAAATAGTCTCATTCAAAAGGGTCTGACATGTCTCACCTCTTTCACCATGTTTTTGATTAATCTGTTGGCTTCCTGAAGATCTTCTGGGTTTTTACTCCGGAGAAGCTCAGCAAGCAGCTACACAGACACAGACATCAGTCTGCTTGTTGTAATAATATAAGTATACAGAGCATATTTACACTAAGACAAATGATTTCAATAGGATGAGGCAATCTCTCACCTTGCCCATGTCCTCGTTGTCAAACACAGGATGTTTAGGTCGCGTTGGAGGAGAAGGAATTAGAGTCCTGTCCAGCGGTAACTCTGGGTCATGTGCCACGAGGCCTGTCAAAGAGAGCAAGGACAGGACTGAGGAAGATGTGTCTTTATATCCTTTATGCTAATACTTTATGCTGACTGGTCCACATCCACACATACCCTGTCTCTTCAGCGTCTGGTAGGCTTCACCGATCTTGGTTTCACTGGGAAAAGCGACGGTCCAGCTGTACAGCATTTCAACAATCTTCAATTTTACCTTCTCAGGCGCACTGTCGCCCATGTACTGGAAATACAAATCAATGACTCATTAGCCACTCGGCACGTGTTTTATCAGCACGAAACCTACCTGAAGACGACCCACCTTTGGAGAAACAACTTTAATCAGCTCATTCAAAAATCTATATTTTCCGACTTCATTGTGAAACCGTCTGCCGCAGTTCTTCATACACGCCTCCAGCACCTGCCCACACGACATTTATGTGAATGGTTGGTTTAGTAGTTCGTAAAAATGTGCTTGCTGACGGTTCTGTGCAGCATTTCTTACTGTCAGAGCTTGAAGGGCTTCCCATTCTTGTGGAGAGTGGATTTTGTGTACGAGCAGCGTCACGGCTATCTGGGGACTGCAAAAAAAAGAGGCCGGAAAGAAAAAATAAATCCATAAATATATTCCTGTTCAAATTGAAAAAAAAATAAAAATAAAAATGCATTAGACATACCCTTCCAGTTCCTTGTTGATCTGATCACAGAAGCCAATGATGTACTCCCAATCCTCTTGCCGGTTTGTTGGATGGGTGGCTTTATCTGTAAGAGAAAGACCATTGCACCAACTAAACATATGCCATTAAGGAGCATCTTCTTCAGTGAATCTGATAGGTTCCTTCCTGTGAAAAGGGAGTTTTTCCTTCCCACTGTCACCATGTGCTTGCTCAAAGGGGGTTGCCTGATTGTTGGGGTTTTCTTTGTATTATTGTATGCCTGGAGGCCACTGTAGTTGTGATTTTGAGTTATATTAATAAAACAGATATTGGATCAGAAAACTGCATATAACATAAAGGCTCGACATTTACTCACTCCAAGTAAAAAATCCTGCTTACAAAGTGAGAACAAGCAGGCTAAAAAGTACTTGTTCTGCATTAATTATCATCTCTGACCGATATCTCTAAAGAATCTGATATTATCGGACTGTTGATAGTAGTCATCAGTGATGTATTATTATTGAGGCTGAATACTTTGTATACAGAGAGTTTAGTCTGACCCATTGTGATGATGAGGAAAAAAAGAAAAGCTCTGAACCAAACCCCCCCCCCAAATAATAACATAAAATAAAAAAATCAACATAAATATCAGGATTTGTTATTGGCCAAAATGTTCATTTAAACATCAGTATCAACCCAGAATTCACAACCACTGTGTCCCTAGTTTTATATTTTATGTATTTAATATTAATCCGTTTTTATTTGGGAATATACAAGACACATAAAAACAAAACTTGAAGTCAACAGACTCACAGACATCCCACAAGCACCACTGCCTCCTTATTCTTTCTCTACAACCAAGTTTTTAAAGACTGAAACTAAAAACACAGACCTGTATATAAACAGCCCCAAACACTCCCCTCCTGGTCATGCATCTATAAATAAGTACTTGCGCCACACACACACCTATTTGCCCTTGTTATCCTGCCCCACCCCGCCCTTAACCAGCCTAAAGGTATCTGGCATTAATCCACAGTGAAAGCCTTCCCCAATTCAAGCCTGAGGCCTTGCTCACTGCTTCATTATCAATAAATATTTATCATTCACATTTGGGGTTGGGGGTCCTTAAGTTTCTGTGGCTAATTACTAAGAGAAATCTGAAATGTGATAAGCTTTGAGGGCTCAAACCCCTTGCTTCCTTCTCTGCAATGTTTACTCTGCAGATTGTCAAAAGATGTGGCTGATCCTTTTAGTTTTTTAGGTTATTCAGTCCTTGCACCACTTTATCCACCACCTCAGATTTCCAGTCATCCACATACAGCACACACTGACTCACCCCCGTCTTGGGTAAACAAACTTATTGAGTAACCTGGGTTACCTGGTTTAATCTTCACAACACCTTCTATTTAAATGTTTGCACAATACAAATCTCAAAAGCCAAACAAAAACACAGCAATATTTCTTACATATATATACACATGTATGTATATACATTAACTATATATACACATCTGAGTCCCGTGTGCTGATCCCGACAATGCAGTGACTGTTACAACTCCTCCCCTGTGTAATAACAGATGCATTGTCCACAGTTTCCAGTGCTGTGCATTCATCTCCCACACCCATCTGTTTCTGCCATGAAAGCTGCGCTCAAGCTGTACAGCGAGGGGTAACTATCCGCGGAGCTCCGCGCCTCTGCACAATCACTGCACGCACTGATCTGTCACTGGCAAAGACTTGTGTTTATTACAGCTCTCCACCCATTCAGCTAAACATGCAGACACTGATTGGACTGGGCTGGCAGCCTGGATCTCTGCTCAAACTGCAGGAAAACCGCTTTCGACGAGGCGCTGACAGCTTCTGCACACGCTGATTTTCTCCTCCGTCACAGCGGAGCAACGCGTCTAGCTAATTAGCCATGCTATTTAATTAATAAAAATGGGATTAATAACTCACTGAGCCAAGATTCAAGCGACTCCCCTTCCTGGTACGCCATAGCACTACAAACATCGCGTGATGTCACCGGCGTGTGCGCGAGAGTCCGAAGAAAATAATTGTCGGAATTAATTTCACAAAAAGACAAAATATCTTCTTTCAAAATATATAATTCTTCAATTTTGGCACTAAAAATGTCAAATGAGAAATTTCAGAAAGCAGCATTTTTTTTTTATTCCAAAGGCACCTGCGAGACTTCTAACCCGGGGTCCTAACCGACGCTCACACTTTCAAGATGGCTGCTTCCATCTCAGGATTATTAAAACCTTGGACGCCGAGGTAAAAAAAAAAAAAAAAAGCCTTTTACGAACACATTAGCTGGCGGTTTCGAGTTGTACGCTATTTATACATTAATATAATTTGAGTGACTACAGATTAAACTAACTAGCTGTGGTATTACATTTAAACCAGTCCCCCAGAGAGGTAAAGGCACGGGTGCAGCGTTTAGCACATTTTTATTTTTATTTTTATTAAGGCAGAATTGACAATTTCTTTCTTTATCAATAGATTATCTTATCGTTTTGAAAATAATGATAAATGGATCCCACATGTAATTAATATCTGCATGTTTTCACTTATTATTTTTTATTATTTATAAAACAAATCAGCAAATATACTCATCGGCCGTTTGTTTTTAGGTACAGCTGTTCAGCTGCTCGTTAACAAAATATCTATTCAGCCAATCACATGGCACCAACTGAGTTCATTTAGACATGGTCAAGACGACCGGCTCAAGTTCAAACTGACTATCGGAATAAGGAAGACAGGTGAAGCAGATGAGCTCCAGTTGCAGAAGTCCTCACCGGCTGCCATCTCTGTCAGCTAAGAACAGGAAAATGAGGCTACAATTTACACAGACTCAACAAAATTGGACAAAAAAGATTGGAAATACGTTACCTGGTGTAATGAGTCTTGATTTCTGCTGCGACGTTTGGATGGTAGGGTCAGCATTGGTGTAGTGGATATTTTTCCTTGAGCACCTTAGCACCGACTTTCATTTAAACACCACAGCATACCTGAGTGTTTTTGCTGATCACGTCCATCTCTTTATGACCAAGTTAATCATCTTCGGTTTGCTGCTTCCTGAATGCTCCAAGTCACAAAGCTCACATGATCTCAAACTTGCCACAGTCACCAGATCTCATCTCCAATAAACCATCGTTAGTTTGTGATAGAACAAGAGATTCACATAATGGATGTGTGACAAATCTGCAGCAACTGTGTGTGCTGTCATGTCAATATGGACCCAAATCTCTGAGGAATGTTTCCAACACCTTTTTGAATTTATGCCAAAAAAATTGAAAATTAATGCAAAAGGCAACCCAGTACTAGCAAGGTGTGTCAAATGAAGTGGGTGGTGACTGTGGACATCTTTTAGAGTATCTTGCTTTGTTTGACCAGCAGCCTGTAACCCAGATATTTAGTTCACAGCTATATAATTCTGGGAAGAAGCTGAGAGAACCTAAATTTTAAAAAAAGAAGAAGAAATACTAGAATTTTTGGTGATTGACTGACAAATAATGAAGAAATCCCTGATTCACATAGACATTTCTGCTGTGTATTGACAGGCTGTTATTGGATTTATTTAGTGGTGCTGTTTACTGTGTACTTGGGTTTTAGCCTTGTGTTTTACAGCAGGGTTTTCAAGGATACGTGACCATAGGAAAGTGAAAAAAATTTGAACAGTTTTAATGTGATCGATTCCTTGCAAATGGTCCAATCGATTAACTCTGTGAGTTATACTTGGCGATGACCCCAATCATAACCATTTGCTTTAGAGAAACACAAAAAGGATTTTTTTTGATAGATTAGGATTAGTTTAAGTTTTTTTTTCTTCAGCTGACAGTGAGGTCTGTCTGCAGACACAAACTACCCCGTAACTTTGAGAAACTCTGTTCTGTCATTTGTTTGCAGAGTGTTCCTGGTGAGATGGAGCAGATACAACCCTTATTATCTGGAGCCTGAAGTCAGCAAGGAGGCCTACAGCCGACCAGAAACGGAGCTGAGTGCCGAGGAGAAGGAACAGCGTGAGCTCAAGGCCCTCAGGCCCATCAAGGCAGCCACCAGCGGGGTCACAAGCTCTGTTTTTGATGACCCAGTCGTCAGGTAGACTCACATCTCAGCTCACAACAACAGGAAAGATGTGTGCATAGGAATGTTCATGTCAGGTGATGATTTTTGTCTTTGTTTTTCAGTAAATTCATCAACATGATGATGGAACATGGAAACAAGGTTTTGGCTAGAGAGATCATGACACAGGTAAAAAAAAAAACAATGTAATAATAAATAGCAGAGATGTCAACAGCAGTCTAAATAAACGGTAAATAGATAACTACTACTTGTCTTGTGTTTAGACGCTGGAGAACATAAAGAAGAAGCAGGTGGAGAAGTATCACAAAGCTTCTGAGGGGGAGAGGGAAGCGATCGAGTGTAACCCCTACACCATCTTTCATCAGGCTCTGGAGAACTGCAAGCCTGTCGTTGGGCTAGCCAGCATACAGAAAGGTGGAAAATACTACCAGGTCAGTAATGACACACACCATTGCCTGCACAGAAAACACAGAAAAATAAGATTCAATTCAGTTTTATTTATATAGAGCCAAGTCACAAGTTGCCTCAAGGCAACATAAAGACTCTACAATAATATAGAGAAAAGCCCAACAGTCACATGACCCTTATGAGAAAGTATTTGGTGACAGTGGGAAGGAAAAACTCCCCTTTAACGGGAAAAAATCTCCAGCTGTATTGGCACCAGGGAGGGGCATCTATCTGCCATAACTGATGAGAGGAGGGAGACGGGACAAATGATGCTTTTCAACAGCTTCCACACTTTAAAAATGGGACACACAGTTTGTCTTTGTGGTTTGCTTTTTAGACACATCTGCTGATCTTATATCCGCAAAGCATAAAGGTTAGTAATTGCATTACTTTGGCCTCTGACCCCACCCAGGTGCCCATTCCACTCACGGACAACAGGCGGCGCTTCCTCGCCATGAAGTGGATGATCACAGAGTGCCGGGACAACAAACACCGACGCACGCACATGTATGAAAAACTCTCCCAGGAGCTGCTGGCAGCCTTTGGCAAAGAGGGCAACGTGATCAAGAAGAAGTACGAGCTGCACAAAATGGCTGAAGCCAACAGAGCCTATGCTCACTACCGCTGGTGGTAGAAAGCAGCGAAACGGCGTCGACTGAAATCTGATGACTAACAGACTGGACAGAAGTCAGGTTGGCTGCAAAGAGCCGCAGCAGCTCAAAGTGCTGACATGTGAAAATCATTTGGACTGTAAAATGCTGTCAGAGAGATGAAGCGTATATAAAGAAGAACTGAACATGGCTTACTGTCACTTTTGTATTAATGAAGCTGTACTGTGTACAAGTGTGTATTTGCAATAATAAACGCAAATAATACAAACTTACAAAGATTTATTAGAACAAACTTTCATTTAATGCACAACCCAATCATAAAAAAGAAAAAATGGAAAGTGTAGTAAAAAATAGATTCATGTTACAGTCAGGTCTGTGGAGTCATTTAGGGATTTGGTTAAGTCCTTCTTTGACTCATTGCAGTTTAACACACAAACTTATGTTTTTCTTGGTTTTGTTAATTTGACCCAAGAATTTGTAAGAAAAAAAAACCCAACGGCTGAAATTTAAATCTCCCTACACTAACAAAGAAAATGATTTTAGGAGACAAAATACTTCAGTGCATCTGTGAGCGGCTTTTAAGTAACTTCTTTGTTTTTATCATTGTCAGACTGCCTTAAAGTCAAATTTCAACATACATTCTACAGATCATGGTTATGAAAACGACCACATTTGAAAGATGTAATATTTTAACAGCAGGGCACCTATGCCTGAGCAAACTCCTGAAAGCCATGGTGGACTATCAAATGTAGTGTTGCTGGTGTAAAGAGAAGTTAAATTGTTTTGAAAAAACACTTTTTTATGAGCTTTGCAATCATAACTGACCTGCAAAAGGAGCTTCGATAAAGGAGAAGAAAACAGATCCCTCTGCCTCTTAAGGTAAAAATAAACATGTCGGTCTTTATGGAGTCGTTGGTACCATGTGATGGTATTCAAGTTACATCGGCGCAGCTTGTTTAACAAATATTTTATATCAAGGAATCTGTTGTTTCTGCAGAAAAGCGGTTTAACCAATTGCTTGGTCTGCTGTTAGTAACAAAAATAAAATAAATCCCTGAATTAGGACTCTGCCAAACTGATCACTAACAGGAGTTTTACAGGACAAAGTAAGCAGAAACTCTTCCCATCGCAATTTAAAACCTTTTCAAAATTTTTAGTTTACACTAAAATATCAAAATAATCAAATCAGGTTTCATCTGACTGGAATGTCATTTGGATTTGGTAAACTTAGGTTGCAATATTCTCTCAAAACAGGAATGCTAGAATGATTAAAAATGTAAAAAACAAAACAAATTTGCCTCAGCTCCTCTAGCTGCATCAAACCTGAACACAAACATCTTTGAAACAAAGTGAACCTGAATGTGGTCAAACCTCGTTAACTCAACTTCAGCTCCGCGTGACCTATTGCACATTCCACATCCACAGCACGCTTCAGGAACATTGTATTAGTCTTTTTAGAGAAATCACCATCTTCTCAAACTCCTCCTCAGATTGCCTGGTAGATATTGCTATCTATCCTCAAAAAGCTGGTTTTGTAATCAATGGCGCTTGAGTAGTGTCCAAGGTGCTTGAAGGCTCTAGTGCTCAGCGCCCTGCTCCTTGAGTCCTAGTCAGCTATTTCACTGTAGTAGTACTTGTGAGCGGTGCTGCTGAGCATCCAACCTCCGGCCCTGAATTCCAGGATCTCCAGCAGCAGCAGGCGGGCCATGGACGTGAGGCCCTCCTGGAGGAGAAAGCCGTCCCGCAGCAGGAAGAACAGGTCATTCATCCGCTGGCTGTCTGCCTTCTCCAGCTGCTCTCCGATGCGATGCAGCTGCACCACCAGACAGTCCACCTGTGGAGAAAGGTGGCGACGCCTCAGTAAAAACGAACGTCACACTAAAGGGGAGATTATGTTTCGCTGTGGTTAGGGTAAACTGTCAGCAGCTATGGACTGCCCAGATGTGGGCTGAAGTAAAACTAAAAGAGGCCATGCTTCTCATACTGCATTTTTTAAAATCTTTGATGGGTTTTTTGGTGCTTCTCTGGCCCACTTTTCAACTAATCAACACAGTGTCATCCATGTCAAACAATGTGCAGTTAGGATGCTGGAGGATGGCATGGGAGCCCCTTTGCAGTGGTTGAAAATTTTCTGTGTAGGTGCTTCATAGGCAAATACGCACACAAGCGTGGTAGCATAAATTAAGCACTAAAAAGTATGCCTTTGCCACGTATCTATATTATATAGAATTTAAAATTCAACTGAAATTAAGTTAAAAGTCATGAAATAATCTCTCTTCATATACACACATATTTGTAAACATTTGTACACAACAATGTGAGGTCTTCCTCAAAATTACAACCCTTTGGCTACTTTATAGAAAAATGGCTATTAAAGTCTTTTTAACCTTTAAAATGAAAGGTGACTGTTCTACCATGCAGAAAAAAGTGGAAGTTCACTGGCCAAAATGCAATTACGAAAGCTTCAGCAATCAATTGAGATGATTTAGTTTTTTATTAGCCTTTTTGGATTTATATGCACTTGTAGTCAGACAAAAACACCTACTGGAACAGGAGGTATATCGACTGACTATACAAAGCAACCCCACTCCCCCAATCAGTCCTGAAAACCACTATAGCACTTTTATACTTATATGCCAATGACTGATAAATACTTTCTCCAGATATCGCCCTCACCTCATCCTCATTCATTAGAGCGTCTGGTTTGGCCAACCTCATCAGGCAGTCATACACAGGATGAACCAGGGCCACCATCGGCATGTTGTTCACCTAAAAAACAGTGTGGAGAGTCCTTACAGCAGCTCAGTATTATCAACATAAAACAAAAGGAAACTGTGTTAAGTCCTTGACTCTGATTTCTCTTACACAAAAGCCAGGATTGAGTAGTCTTACAATAAGGATCACTCTGTTTAAAATGCCAGTGGCTCCAAGCATGGATGAAACCTGAGTGTGTTAGAACCACACCTTTCAGGCTCATCTTTACACTGCCAATGAATAAACCCCTTACTAAATGAAAATGAGACATGACCTAGATTTTAGAAGCAGCATAATTAGCATCTTTTCAAATTTTAGTGGTTGTTCCTGGACACTTAAATGTGCTGCAGTGAACATATTAGGACCCCCAAGTCCTCTTAATAAGGACAATGAAAAGGTTCCACTTTTAATCGGAATCGGTTTCCCCTTCCTAAATTTTAATACTCAAAACTCTCTCTGGCTCTTACTTTGAGGTAGTCGAAGATGTTGCAGATGAACGTGACATAGCACACCCACTCCTGCAGAGAGCGTGCCCTCATCTCCTCGCGTTCTTTGAACTCCTGCTGGAGTCGGTTCAACAAGTGTCTCCTGAACACGTTTCCATTGTTCTGCTTGGCTTCAGCCTGCAGAAAGTGTCAAGCAAAGTGTCAGACAGATAACAGTGGGAGGGTGGACAAAAAGTGGGAGCTTGAATGTAATATATAGGTGGGACTTACTGACCTGCACTATAGTGTAGCAAATACGCCCAGCCTCTTTGCTGAACACGGGGTCCTTCAAAGACTGATCCACAATGATGTTGGATACTTTCTCCAGGTTCACCAGAGATGGATCTAAAAAAGAGAGAATATGTTTAAGTGCTTTTTTCTTTTTTACAGCTTCCAAAAATGACACACATGAAGAAGTTGAAGGCTGACCTTTCAAGGCTGTTTTTAGTAACCTCTGCGTGTCCAGGTCAAATGACTGGATCCGGTAGTCTTCAGCAGAGTTTTCCATTACAGATGCAAGTAAACAAATTACACGGGAGGGCTGTCACCTGTGGAAATCAGACAGTTACTGCAGGCGTTTTCATGCAGAATATAAGCTTTTCAAAAACAGATCAAAAGGCCACAGCCGGAGACATCCGGGCACTTTTGGTGACCACAATACATGTAAAATACTGTACAGTCATCAAATTGGCTGGCCCCCGGCCGCAGCTCATTCACTGAGGGATGGAGGGGATTATACAACCCAGGTCAACTAAAAAGTTCACCGAACACCCAACCAAGCATGAGCCAAGTTATCTTCACCAATGTTACTTCCATATTCCATATTCAACTAGGTAACGTTAGTTTAGTGTAAGAACACGTAAAATTTCATCTAACGGTAGCTTCGTTTTCAACAACATTAACAACAACCATTACAGCTGTAGTGGAAACCAAACGTTAACGGCTAGCATTGACGCTAACGAATCAGAGTGGAGTTTAATACCCAGCCTACACTTGTGTTATAACCGCCCGCTGAAAGGTACAAATGGGTAAATACTTTCCCGAACTGAAAGAAAACGGTGGTTAAATAATTGACCAAAAATTGGAGGATTATTATGTGACAATTATACCTATTTAATGCCAATTTGTCACATCTACGCTCAGGTAGGTAGGGGTATGCTCTGGTAGGCAGCGTTTCTTCGACGCAACCCTAACCTTTCGAAGATGAAGTATCAACAGAAAGATGAGTCCCTCCTCTCTTTTCTTCGCCGCAGAGCCTATGGTCTTCGCCTAACCCAAAGTTAACGTAAACGAAGCCCTTAGTCTTGTACTTTCGAGGCCTGTCTACGCCATAGATGTCTTAAATAAAAGAGAATGCGAGTTTTAAGTAGTTGCTTGCTGAATTTGACACGGTGTAGTGAGGCACGGACTTATCTTGACGTGATATGTCATCTTGGAGAATCTCTTCCGACCCGGCAGTAATATTAGGAGCGTGCTAGCAAGTAGTAGAAACCTGTTCCTGTTCTACTAATTTTGAACTGTACCAGTTGAGGTTCACTGTTGGAGCTGATGTGGTATTTATGAAGGTACGGTGATATTTGTCTGCTTCTGTTACCATTATAGCCAAGTTAATCCCTGCTCTGTTCTTAGTTTACCTTAGCTTAGCTTAGCTTAGTTACTTCCAAGGTCTTATTATATGTCCTCCACATGTCTTTTTTTTCTTTTTAACTTTTCTGGTCTTTATGGCATTTTATGGTTGTGTTATAATTATATAAATGGTGAACATGGAAGAAAACGAGCCATTAACAGACACCTGACAAAACACGAATGACATGGGTGAAGCTGTAAATGTAATGTCATGGAAACAGCTGCTGGGAAAACGTCTTGAGCCACCCGTCGTTTCGTTTCTTTATACTTTACTTCGGAGGAGCCAGACATACTTGAAATTTTTTTAGTGGTGTGAGCAATAGTTCTCCAGGCTTATAAAATTTTGTTTGTTTGTTGAACCACTGAACACTGGCATATGAGTCATTCAGGCATAAAAGGGCACACGAATTAAGTTATCAACCATTGTTGTGTATCCTTAAAACATTTGAGGAAACTGGACTGGTGGGTGGCAAATGAAAGCCATGTCAGTAAGAAATAGTAAAGACCGACACAGGGCACGAGAGATCCAACTGACCCTGCAGGTGATCCATCAACTTTTCACGGAAGTCTCCTTGTAAATAGTCTCAGTGTAAGTGTGGATGTCAAGAAGCCATGCTTAAGGAAGGGAGACAAGGAGAAAAGCCATCTGTAAAACATGGTGGAGGCTTTCAGAATGACAGTGATTCCAAACATGCATGGGGAACTTCTCCTGAAGACTACTTAAAGAAATTACAAGAAAGCTTTTCTAAGAGACTTCAGGCTGTGATGTATAATAAAGGTGGTCATACCAAACATTGACTTTCAAGCTTGTTAGAACAGAACAAAAAATCTACAAAATATATATTCTGCATTTCCATGTATGTTAGCACGTTTCAGTAAATTGCTGCACCCATTTCTCATTTTCATTGAAAAGTATATAGAAAAAAAAGGAGTTATATATTACTGTGTATTGTTCTAAAGTCCATCCCCCAAAACCAAACTGGAGGTTTTATAACATCTAGCATGTGACTGTTATTATAAATATCAAAATACTCACTTTAATACAGTTTTGAAACACCTGTGCTTAAGATTATACATACAAAACAAGCTCATCTCATCAAACATGATGCAGTTAAGATTATCTTTATCTATTTAAACTTGAATTAAAGTTTGTTTTTAACTGTGTCAAACTGAACAAAGGGTTGGTCATTTGTCTCATTAGTTTCTAGAAATCTGAGGCTGTAGAGACATGGTGGGCTATGACCCTGGTGTCCAGGGTGCACCTCTGTCCCCAGAGGAGGCGGCCTTCGCTGGTTCAGCTGCTGGGATGGTCACCAGAGCCCTCATCAGTCCTTTTGATGTCATTAAAATCAGATTTCAGGTAAGGATGTGTACTTGTTTTAGGACATGTCAGACTTGGTCTAAATGGTGAGAGAAGAGAGCACAGAAGTGAGGATTCGTGCTGACTTTGAAGATTACAGTGAAGTAGCAGCTGTGACCTTTCAATTGGTGACTGTACTAATACTAAAAGCATGTGCAAACATTTGCATTCAGTACCACACTGTTCACACAGTAATGTGTATTTTTATTTATTTATTTTTTAAAACAACCTTAATCTCTTCACAGAACTCAAGAGATTTTTGAAGCCTGATAGATGCAGGTCGTGAGTTGTGTTCTTATCTGTATTTCCCCCCCCCCCCCCCCCCCCCCCCCCCCCTGTAGCTGCAGATAGAGCGCGTGTCTTTAAAAACACCAGAGGGGAAGTACTATGGGATATTTCAGGCAACACGCTGCATTCATTCAGAGGAGGGACTGTCTGCTTTCTGGAAGGGCCACATCCCGGCACAGCTCCTCTCTATCTGCTACGGAGCTGTCCAGGTACAACCTGCAAACTGTGAACTGCAGGCTAAGCAGAACAATTATATTACTCTAAACAATCTCAACAACACAGTTGCTTTTATTGTGTCCAATTTGCAGTTTGCGAGTTTTGAGTTTCTGACAGAGTTGGTCCATGAGAAAACGCCGTATGACAGCCAGACAGCAGGCGTTCACTTCGTCTGTGGCGGCTTGGCAGCCTGCTCTGCCACAGTGGTTTGCCAGCCTCTGGACACACTGCGGACACGCTTCGCAGCTCAGGGAGAACCCAAGGTGGGACTAATCATTGCTGATCCTGTCGCTGTCAATGTTTGACAGAATTTCATACATCAGCTCATCATACAGGTTTTTATTTTGCAGTCCCAGTTTCAAAAAACTTGGTACATTGTGAAAAATGTAAATAAAAACAGAAGGCCATGACTTGCACATCTTATAAAGTCACATTTTTTCACTAAAGAATACAGAAAATATAGTAAGTGTTTAAACTGGGAAATTTTTAAGAAAAATGTTAAATCATTTTAAATTTGATAACAGAAACGTATCTTATAACATATTGTTTACCACTTTGTAACAGGCTGTTCAGGCTGTAATTGTCTGCTGGATTTTGTATGGATGGGAGCACATGTTGTTCTAAAACCTTTACATACAAATAGATGCAGTATTTAGTTTAGCATATGTCTTGCTGAAGTATGCAGGACCTTCTCTGAAAAAGACGTTGCCTAAGTGAAAACACATATCGCTCTACAACCTGTATATATTTTTTCAGCATCAGTGGTGCAGTGGTGCCAATTCCAGAGACACTAACGCACCGCCATACCAGAGGTGCAGATTTGTGAACTGAGCTCTGATAACAACGCAGATGGTGCCTCTGCTCTTTAGTCTGCAGAATGCAGCATCAATATTTTCCAAAAAAAAGTTAAAAGTTTTGTTTAGTCTGTCCACAGAACAGGTTTTCCACTTTGCCAAAGTCCATTTTAAATGAGCTTTGGTTCAGAGAAGAAGGTGGCATTTACATATGACGTTATCTTTGCACAATGGAGCTTTAACCTACATTTGTGGATCATGTAATGATTTCTGGAAGTGTTCCTGAGCCCATGCACTGATTTCCATGACAGAATCATGCCGCCTGAGGAACCGAAATGATCACGGGCATCCAGTATTGATTTTTGCTCACTTGTCTGTTGAGGATAGAGATATCCAAATGTGTTTAATTAGGGGAATGTAGAAATATTTGAGGATTTGGACACAGGTTTTTGTTTCCCACACTACCAACAGCATTGAAGGCCATTTCAAGTCTTACAACGATGAAATATTCATAAAGCATGTTAAATATTCTCTAATTCCTGCCTCAGGCAGAATCATTCACTGTATACTGCTGAAACCCAGTTTTTCATTTCCAGGTGTACAGGAACCTGCGACATGCTGTGTCTACAATGTGGCGATCAGAAGGAACGCTAACATTTTACCGCGGCCTGTCACCAACGCTCATGGCTGTGTTTCCTTACGCTGGTCTGCAGTTCTTCTTCTACAACATCTTTAAAAAGTTGTTGGCTCCACGACCCAAAGCTGGGAACTCGGGAGGTGAGTGGAAACTCTTATTTGTGCAGCGTTTACACATGCACAGGGTCACTTTTTATGTCTATGTTCAAGGAAACTTAAAAAGCCTGGTCTGTGGGAGTGGAGCTGGAATGATCAGCAAAACAATCACGTACCCCTTCGATCTGTTCAAGAAGAGACTGCAGGTGGGGGGCTTTGAAGCAGCCAGAGCTCACTTTGGACAGGTAAGCTCCTCAACAGCATGTTTCATCATATTTGATTAAGCACTCTGGGTTTAATGGTGAAGCATTGTCTTCTGTCTGTTCTGTGCAGGTGCGGAGCTACAGAGGTCTGCTCGACTGCATGGTTCAAATAGCCAAAGAGGAGGGCTTCCGAGGATTCTTCAAAGGCCTGTCCCCCAGTCTCATAAAAGCTGCGCTGTCAACAGGCTTCACCTTTTTTTGGTATGAATTTTTCATCAACGCCATGCATAACTTCAAGGAGAAACAGGGAACAAATGTCATCACCAAAGACTTTAACAGAAGATGATGAAGGCGGGGGGGAAGCAACACACACAATCACGCACATTGGAAACTAACTTATGCCTTGTTATTTTCTTGCACTGAAAAAATGTGTCAACTGGGTCAATATCATCATTTGTTTCTGTTGTGTTTATATATCACGACAGAAAAATTACTACATTATGTTTGTTTTTGTGATGTTATTTGAGTGTGTGTCGTAAAAGAGCTGGATTTTTTTAAAAACATGAATTTAATGTGGGATTTCAAGGTTTGTGGATACTTGCTTTAAAAAGATAAGTGTTAGCATTGAATATTCAAACTGAACTTTGCACACTTTGAGCATTTTGTGTCATTTTACACAAATTGTTTGACTTCATTAAGTTGCAAGAAGAGAATACAACAAAATTAAGCTTTAGCTTTGGGATTGTGTGTTGGTTTTGTGCACAGACAAAAAAAAAGCACTTAATATTTATTGCATTATATATTATGGAGGACAAAACAGCACTGGGTATGGGAGGGACTGCTAACTGAGAGTTCAGTTAGTTTGTTGTGTTACGTTAAACTGTTAAAGCAGTTGTGTCAATGTGTCTGCTGAACACTATGATGTTATTATTTTTTCAATAAAGTTTTGATTAAGGAATTGTGTTTGCATGTGTGGTGTGTAGACCAGGGTGAACATAGTGTTCACTAGAGGTGTGCGTATGAATCGTACGCCTTTTGACACCTTCGCAATATATTGTCTTATTTAATACTGCTAATTTAACTTGTTAGTTACTGTTCTTACTGTCTTGGAGCATATCTGGCCACAAAATTTCCTCTGAGATCAATAAAGTATTCTAATTCTAATTTATACAGCATGACTTGGTTTCCAAAGTTGCATTTGAATGAGCCACAAGCCTGTCTTTCCATTCAGATAGATCACATTAACAAACTCTTCACACAGTAACGGATGCAGCAGTATTTACTTTCATTTACTGAATACAAAACCCATCAATAGTATGACAGTAAGTGAACACAATAAAACCACAATGAAGTCAATACAGCAGCAAAACAACACCACATGACCAAGTCTGTAAAAACTCCTGTAAAACACGACATCACATATGAGGCTCAGATAAGGAAAACATTCAGTTCACAAATATTTAAGGGCAGCCCCGGTAGTCAAGAATCATGCTGTTTCATGAAGACATCATGGCTGCTGAGACACATTACAGAAATGTCAGAGCAGCTTCATCACTTGATGTGATATTCTTTTTGAATTAGTCACATTTATATTTTTCATACAGTATATACAAGAATACACAATCACCTTACATCTGACTGTGAAAACCATAATACTCAACTGTTACAGTGGCCAACAAGAGTCCCAACTACATAATTCAGTTACCAAATAAATGAACAAAGCCAGAGATGTTTAAAGATAAAGCAGAAAACAAATGTTAAGTTTATGTGCACTGAGTCTCTAGATATCTTTTCACCAACACACCCTGAGCTTGGATGAAAACAAAGTGACACTCTGTGGGATAAAACGATTTCAGGAATGTATGCTACACTCAGTCAGGCTAATTGGACTCCATACTGATTAATGAAAGGTGCAGACTGGCTGTTTTCTAAGGAGAAGTGAAGGATGAGGAGCCTGCAGGTGCTTTTGTTGGACTCTCGCTGGGATTTACTACACCTTTACACTTGGCGGGCCTTCCTGTGGATGCCTAGCTGTACCTGTAAAGGCAGTCTGAGAGCTGTTGGCTTTGCTGGAACGCCGGCGAGTCGGCTGAGGGGCTGGGATCACCAGGACAGTCACTTCTTCTTCAGATGGCTGAGGGAACATTGCAGGATGTGCTGGGTAGGCATCCTTCACTAATACGCAGGTCAGGGGTGTTTAACAGCGGCTTAGCCCTGCTCTCATTCTGGTTGCGGACTGGAGTTCCAGGAGAAAAAGCTTGGAAGCTTGAAGAGTGAATCCCTGCGGCCTGGATCAGGTAGGGTCAAAGTCTCTGGAGCTGACTTCTTCCGGGGTCGCTCTTTGGGCACTGACAGGAAATCAGGGGCTTCGGTGGAGAGGGGAGTGGACGGGGCGCTGTTGGGTCCGCTGCGGGTGCTAGATGGCAGGGGGTTCTCTGAGATGGAAATGGTAGGGGGGAAAGTGCCAATCTTCAGGTTGGTGGCTTCCTGCGTGGCACGCTCATACTCTCTTACTTCATCCATGGTCATGTCTGTTGGGTTGGGGCAGTGACATAATATTAATAATAATGCCTACTGAGCTATCCCTGTCCCCATATAAGAGAGACAAGGAATCTTTAGAATTGTTTTTATTAGATTTTAATGCAGTTTTTATGTGATATAAGTACAGTGATCTGCAATTCTAATAAACACATAATTTATTAACAATAAAACATAGAAAACACATCAAATATTTAAACAGATGTGTTTCACAACAGAGCTTAGTAGTAGTAGAAGTGGGGTGCTGAACTGGCCTGCCTGCGGTTCAGGCCTTTCACCTCTTAAAACCATTTGACCCATCATGAAATATGAAATGGAGCTAAGAAGACCCAGGACTGTTAAGACATTAGAAAATCAAGCAGATCGTATCTTTAAGTTCCCAGATGTTCGTGGTTAAAAAAGAGAGGATGCTACACAGCAGTAAACAGGGCTCTGTCCCAACTGTTTTGAGACGTGTTGCTGCCATCAAATTCAAAATGAGCTAATGTTTTTCTTACTTTGGTACATTTGATATGGTTTCTGTGTTCTACAGTTAATAAAATATGAGTTTAAGATTTACAAGTGATTGCGTTCTTTGTATTTTCAATGTACACAGCATCTCGAGTTTTTTGGAAATGGGACTTTGCAGATTTATTTAATGTGGTGAGGCTGCAAATGTGGAAATATTAGTGGAATTGCACACAGGTTTCTCAAGGTCTTACAACTAACTGCTTCAAGGGGAATACGTGTCAGGAGAAAACTGTACTCTCAGTTTCCTGTTCTTAGCTGACAGTAGTCACACCTGTGGTCTTTTGCTGTTGTAGTCCATCTGCTCTACAGTTTGACATGTTGCACAATCAGAGATGCTGTTCTTCATACCTTGATTATAATGAGAATTTGAGTTAATGTTCTCTTCCTATAAAAGCAGTCTGGGCACTCTCTTCTAACCTCTGACATCAACAAGATGAAAAATCCAAGTTTCTAAAATATAGTTTCAAAAATACGCAAACCAGCTGCACTTCTGTAGGAGGAGGTAGGATGTGGCATAACCAATTAGCAGAGGTGACACTACAGCTAATTGGAGTCACCCATCTAGTGTGTGGAACATTTTATATCTTATCATTCGTGGTTAATTGTCCTAACAGGCCATTCAGGAAGTCTTTTCTCTGTTTTTGGTGGCGGAGGTTCTAGTATTTACCCAATTTCGAATTATTAACAGGTATCTGTTCCTGTGCACGGTACCCATACAGTGCATGCATACACCCTGCTAAAAAGAGCTTGCTAACATTTAGTTGATAACTTAGCACGCTATGCTCATGTCCAAATATGACAAATATATCCAAATATTTCCAACTCCAAAAACACCAGATGGAGATGGTCACAAAGCTAAAAATTGATGAAATTAATAAACAAATTGATAATGTCATGCTAGCTATGTCCATCCTTTGCATACAGTCTATGATCTCCATCTTAAAATGGGAAGATTTATGTGAAGTGGGTGCAATCGTGAGATGAGTCAGTGCCTGCACATGAAACTAATCCAAGTTTTCTAAAGACTGTCATCTTCTGCACACTTACCAATCCACTCATCCACCCAGGCAAAGGCCTGCCTGTGTCCTAAAAGCAGCACATCTCGGATCACCTGAGGAAGATTACAAAAAATAAAAAGAGAGAAAAGGGAAGCAAAGGAGGCAAGATCACAGGAAAATGAATTCAGGCAGGGACAGAGGCAGGGAGGAAGTTCAAGGAGAGAAACTGCAAATCAGACGGCATTCACTCTAAAGGATACAGAGAGTTTCACTGCATTTCTCACTTCAAAAATTTTCTGTTCACCCCTAGAGGATTATGATTTATGTGGGACACTCCTGGTGTTAGCCTGTGAGTAATGAACTTGCCTCCAATCTGTGTGTGTGTGTGTGTGTGTGTGTGTGTGTGCGTGCGTGCCTTGGGCAAGGATAGTGCAGGGGCAGCTGACCCGAGGGACAGATGCTGTAGCAAAATGGATTTGGGAAATGAGAGATACAAAGTTTAAACTCTGCAGCCAAGAAAAAGGGAGGTGGTGCTGCAAGGCAAGCTGTGGGATGTGAACAGGGCAGATATTGTGGAAGGTGATAATGGAACTGCTGATCTAGCTCACGGCCGTGTATCACATGTTTTCAGAGCAGAAAATAGGATGCCTCTGGCTCAGACGATGATATAAGCAGGCTGAAACTCATCTACAACGTGTCTCTTGCCCCCAAAAATGGTTTGTCCTGACCTTGTGTACAAACTGCTCCACACGGGTTTGCAGGCCCCAGACTTCAAATTTGACAGTGACCAGTTTGTAGGAGCACATGATGGGGTCCTGGGTGTCGAGCCATCCTTCCTGCAGAAGCCCCCGATTTGTCTTCTTTGACTTAAAATACCGAAGGTCCTACAAGGCCACAAGACACCAGATTCAGAAAAACAACTCATTTTTCCCCAGGAGTTAGATAAACACAAACAATCTTATGTCGATAATCCTCATCAAATTTACATAAGACGATAAGGAAAATTTGTTGAACTGTTTTCAAACCAATACTTCAAATTAAAACTATACTTCCTGCCATCTAATCTCTCTCACACACATCAATTTCCTCCTCTCTGCCTACAGGACAGGATCATCTGCTTTTATTTATGAGGCTAATGCAGGGTATAGCTAAGAAGCACAGTGGGAGTCTCAGAAACTTTACACGCATTAATCACTGCTCCCAGTGGACTAATTATGCTGTGATGCTCATTTGTCTTAGAGTCATGCATCTAAGTGTGACAGAGTGTCTCTATCCCTGCTGGGAAAGTACTTGTAGAGGAGGTGGAAGACGTCTGTTATATTCGTCTGCGTATAAAATGTTTCATCAAGTGTATTGAGAGACGGAAAGATGAGAAATGCTAATGAGAGATTAATCGCTTTTAAGCACATTTTTTAATAAGCAAATATCTCTCCAAAAGATATTTTACTTCACTTATTTTTCCTCCTGGTTTTGCTGAACAAGTTTCATTAACTGTAGATTGTATTTCAAGAAGGTCTAAAAAGTGAAGCCAAAGTCAAAGTGCTTTGAATATGATTTCTTTCTGGTGACCAGCAGGGAGCAAATCCTCTGGCTGCAAGTAGTTTGGTTCTATATACTGCATCATATATGCTGCATCCAGTCAAATCACCAGCAAGTGTGAGGATCTCTATAAAAACAGAAGTTTTTGGCAGTTTGCAGGTCTGGAGCAATGCCACAGTCTTGCCAGGAGCGGACGATGCAGCAAACTCACCCAAGGCCAGACTGTGCCATGCTCATACAAACAGCAAAAAACTCAAAAGCATTTGTCAGTTTATGGTCTCAAATGTTATTTTAATACCTTCTTTCATACATCATGAGGTTTATTTTGTAAATTATGTTCATATTTGGAGTTAAATAGATAAAATAAAAACAGACGTGACTAAGTTGTGACTGTGAACAGCATCTCCAGGCTTTAATAATAGCAGAACACAAACACAAAAATAGGTGACATCCATCTTTTCTATACGAGCTATGGCTTGAACTAATATCAGTGGGGCAGAGAGACTTTTTGTTGATTAAGATTACAACAAATTGCATTAAAATCAAGCATCTGACACTCATGCATGTGTTGAGCTGTATTGAGCCAAACGTGGTTTTAAAGATCCTTCATTTTTTGTATTAATTGATTTCTCAGTGTGATGCATGCGGGTTTTATTTATTTTTTTCAAAATAAGTTTAGACACTACAATAATTTTTATCTTCAGCACTGGAAATTCTTTCTTGTCTTGTGAACACTGGTTGCATGTGTTTGCATCATGAGCACCTGCTGTCAGACCTTTGACTTTTTTCTCCTTTGTTTTTAACCCCGTCTCTTTTAAACTTGGACATTTGACACAGTTCATCTGTTTTTAAAATAATATTTACATTAGACATCTGACTTCTATGTTTAGCTTTGGACCGCATGTCTGTGCTATTCTTAGCTCTCAGTGGTTAAAAGCAGAGGAGCACAGAGATCGGTGGGAGGTGCGTGTGTGAAAGTGAGGGCGTCAATAATAAAACTGCAGCGCTGTCATGACCCCTCTTGGTTATTAATAGCTCAGCTTTTTATGACCATCACGTCCTGATAGATGAGCGAACGCACGCGCATACAAATGTCAAATCTCCACAGCTAATGCCCATCACCTCCCCCACACATAAACATGCGTTTCCCTTCCTTCCATCGCTCAGAGGAGGCAGATGGCCAGCTGGTGGTCAAACACGAGCTGGTGCTGGTGGAGAAAAGATAACACCCTATTCTGTTCCCTTCTCCTCACATCTCAGTTGTTGACTTCTCTCCTCCTCCCTCCTATTCACCCTTCTTTCCACTTCCTTCCACAGTATCTGTGCCGTGGCTGCAAGTATTCATTCACTCCTCATCCTGAGGTCAGTGACGTCGCTCTCCTCACCTCCGACTCCTTGTAGTGGCGCTCGGGGATCTCATCGTAAGCGATGTCCAACAAACACACCTCCGTCTCCTCTTCTCTGGGCTCACTGCCAAAGATCTGAGGAACAGGGAACAGTTCAGTATGTGAGGACAGCTCAATCAGTGGCGTTGACAAATGGTGTGGGATAAAGTGCCGTCACTTGGTGGATTTATAAAGGCAGCTTCACGCATCACGTAAATGCTGGGCATCATTTTAGTCACACATTATATTGCTGAACAGGAAAGCAGTGGTTGAAAGGGTTTACGTTAGACAAAAAGATAATTTCCTGAGCACGTCCCGTCCTTCTAGCTTTACCCTCAAACAATAGGCCAAACAAACTGTGAGTAGGAATGTGAGTCACACCAAGTGGTCAATGATTTCCTCCTGGGTGACTCACGGGACACAGACGCAGCAAAGCAATGTTGACTAGTTATCCGCTCCTTTCAGAGCAGTGAAAGTGCTCTTGAGTCATTGACATTAATTAAACTTCCTGCATTCTTTGAATCTTTTCCATGGTTATAGGGCCAGGAGAGTCAACTACCAAGGTTATTACAAGAAATGAGGGAGGCTGGAATAAAGAGAGAATAGCGGTGACTGCACAAATGGTGGAACCAGTGGGGTGTTAACATGAGAGCGGAAAGACCCTTCTATTGAGTTTGCACCCACATTTGTTACAATCAGTTTCAAATGTGAGATTTTGACCATCTGTGAAACCATCGTGATGTTCTTGCAACTCCCATAATCCACCACTAGGTGGGGCCACAGCCTTTTCCTTCCTACTACATTGTGTATTCGAGTAATATTGTGCAACAGTCACACTTGCCTCCACTGCCAATACCAAGTGTTGCTCTGAAGGTGAGGTGGAGATCACTTGAAGTGCTTTTACCTGGTTTGAAATACTCAACACAACCAGCAGGACCTTGTCAGGTTGATTTAATAAAAGACAATTACAGTCAATCTATTTTATAGCTAAAGTTTTTAACCAGTTCTTATTTCTTTATATTTTACTTTCAAGGAGCCAGACTTTCTTGTAATTTTTAAAAGTGGTCTTAAACATTAAAAAACCTTCAGAAAATCTGCAGAACTAATGTTTGTCTTAAGACAACAGGTTGCTTTTTCACTTGCTTTCAGTCTTGTCCGTCTATGTAACCATTTAAAGTGGAATGTTTTTTGGACCATTCTTGTTTCTACACATAACAAACAACTTAGCAAAGAACCAATTTTAAATTTCGTCTTTAGGCACTTTCTTACTAGCAGCCTGTCTTGAAAAACACATTTTTTCTGTGAATTAATTCTATGAAAAATGCCAAAGACAATGAGGTTTGACAGGCATAAAATTGTATGTTTGCACCAACAAAGTGATTCCCAAAGAGCTGTTAACCAAAAACTTTGCTCGTTATAGAGATTCAGTTTGTCCACCTATTGTTCAGATGTGTCTATCTGAACAATAGTATCTATGAGAAATTATCATGACAGATTGAAAAAGAGTAATACTTTTCTACAACTGCACTGATTATCCAAGATACAAATGAACGCAAAGACAAAAACATTCATGTTAACAGTCGCAATCACTCCCTGAAGAACTCAGAACAGCAGGATGACTGATAATCCTCCTGATGTCCTTGGCACACAATGATGCAATAACCCTCTGACAAAGAGAATTCATTAGTTTTGATTTTGGGGAAAAGACAAGAAGCAACAAGATGAGGCAACAAAGCAGACAGCAAAGAGCACAAAAGGGCAAAGGTACATGAAAAGAGAGAACCTAAATTCTATCCTCTTTCTTTCAGATGCAGCTTTGTTCCTACGATTCACTTCCAACCGCACGGCACTCGGAGCTTTACTCACATTATCATTGTTCCCTTTGTTGTCCTCATATTTGGTCTCAATGTGGATGGAAAACTTGGGCAGGAAGGAGCACTGAAGGGAGGAAAAAGTGAGAAATAAACAACGTGTGAGTTTCTCTGTTAATAACTACATTGCTTAATGTCGTTTGTTCCAGGTCACATCACACACGAGGACAGCCCTTTTTCAGAGATTTTTAACATTTTAAGCTTCATCAGTCTGCTAAAGTGACAACATCCTGTCCTTTAGGTCAATATGTGTGCATGTAGTCTTACAGTAGCTCACTCTTTAACTTCGCTGCATTTTAGCTGCTCTGCTGAAAGCACAGGATGCCGACACGCTCAGATGCCAGATCAGATTAATGGAGAGGACTGTGTGTCTGACAGGGGCCTATATCTTGGGTTTTATTACACAAAACCAAAGCAGTAATGGTTATTCTCTCACTCCGGAGATTTAAAACCGCATCACACCTGCACACTTTAGTGTTTTTGTCCATTTTTACTGTCTTTAACCAAATTAAAGCTCAACACAATCATTATACAGTGTAGAAGGATGAATACTGGATACATGAGCTGTAAATGCAAAAGCCAGTGTTTGTGTTTATGCATGCCATCAATAAGTGATGCTACACATAGTATATTCACAGTGATGTGGAACGAGAGGCCTTATTGTAATTACTCAGCACAATTCAGTGGCCTTGTGAGTCTTAAAGAGAAACAAGAAAACTGTGCGAGGTGTGTTTGTGTGAGCGTGTCCCTGTGTTTCTGATACTGATGATGGTGACAGAGGATAAATGTCTACACACGTAAAGGAAGTCAACAGACTCCTTTCACAGCAGCTCTAACATGAATTAGTAGGTTAACGAGACTAATTTGAACCTACATCAGTAACAACTGACCTGCTGTTTCAAGTCAAACTGGTCAATATTAAAAAGGTGTTTGTCATTTACAGATGAACAATGAAGATATTTCTTTAAAACTTAATTTGGTGCTAGAAATAAATGTCTGAGACCATCACAGTGAGCAGTTTTTTCTTCAGTCACAGACGTGTGTAAAATCAAGCACCTCTCCATGCAGTCTGCCTTGTTGTTACAAGTGTGGTCCTGTAATAAGATGCCACCACTGCAACAAGTCAGCTGGTGAAATGTCTTCCATCTTAGATCGCAATCAGCTGTAAGTGATACAGAAACCATGGCAACTCAGCCACGAATGACTGCAGAGCTCCAAACCTCCTGTCGCATTAACATCAGCACCAAAACTGTGCACTGCTGGCTTAGTGGTATGGGTTTCCACATGGGAGAGGAGCTCCTGTAGGAGTAATGTGTTGTACTCTGCAGTCAGAGTAAGAGGTAACGATGTGACATGCATCCAAAAACACAGTAGCTGCTGCCACAACGCTCATATTCTTAAGGCTGTTAACTCAAGAAAAGTTTCACAGTTTCACATGAACTGGCGTGACCTCCCTGAAACATCCAGATGCTGCAGAGGCAGTTGCATAATCTCAGCGAGGCTAAAGAAATGGCCTGCTGCTGATTTTATATGTGGTTCACTGATGCATTCCTGCTGCTTCACACACACAGAGAGGCCGTGTGTGTGCGTGCATATGTGCATGTGTGTGTCTGGGCGGGCATGTCTTAGGGCATGTCTTCTTAATGTCCCGGTGCAAATCATTAGTGCTTTTTGTTGGCAACAGTCAATTAAACATTCAAACAGCTGAGAGCTGTGGGGTTTCTGTTAATGTCTTTAATGGAAAGTTCCCCTGATTAGCTCATATTGACAAACAGACTGGAGCAGCAGGGGTGCGGCTGTTGTTGAAGCAGGGATCTGGACGCGAATCTGAAGCTCTAACAAGTATGTTTGATACTCTCATGTCCTTGGAAGTATTGAATAAAACAATTCAATTCAGATATGAGTGTCTGGGCTCAATCATAGGGACAGACTGAGGAACTAATTTATCCGAAAGCAACTTGGATGATTTTTTTTTTCAGGATTTGTCCTGAGCTTCCACGTCTACCTAACTGGAAGTTAACTTCAGAACAGATCTCTGCACGCTGGAGGGATTACACTCCTTCCACAGGGATGCCTCGACATCTGTGTTACCCTTCACTGCCCGGTGCCATCAGCTGCCAGCAGCTAATGATGATTATTGCTGTCTCGCAGGTTCACTTTTAAAGCGACAGTTGAGACGATATTCATAATCTTAATTTCCATTTTTATCCCATTATTTGGGTGTAAATTAAACCTGATGTTTTTGTGTTATTCTCATTTTCCAAAATTATGCGCAGCAAAAAATCCCCAACGTCAAAAAGAGAAAGAGAGGTGAAAAAAACAGAAGGTAATAATAAAAGAGAATAAACTTTGTTTGGATTTAATCAAGGTATCAGATCACACTGGGGATCAGACGTGAAATTACATTTGTTTCCGATATGCATGGTGGTTTTGTTAAAGACTTCACTTGCTGTGACCACAATCTTATGAAAAAAAGGTCAGAATAATAAGATGGGCACATTTCCCTTTCTATTTTATTCTTGCATATATTCTTATATTCATATATACCTGCAATCACAACATGTTATTCATGGCAGTCATGATAACTAAAAGCTAGATTTGTGTGACTGAAGAGGTTAAACTACTTAAACAAACATAATGTTTCAAATTGAACTGAGCTATATGGTGTAGTGCCACTTGTTCTGGGTCCTGGGTCTTTAAATCTGAAGTTTTTTGGTTCTTAAGTTTAATGTTTGTTGTCATATTTGATTTTCATGTTCCTTTTTAGCTTCAGCTTTGGCTCTTTGTTCCTATTTTGAGTCATTTGTTGTGTTGATTTCATAGCAGACTTACTCTTCGTGTTGAGTTTAAGTGCACTATGGTGTTGTCGTTGTGCAAAGTTAGTCACTACACGTTTTTATTTTGGTAATCTTTTCTCTTTCTGTCTTATTTCTAATTTTACTTCCTCCTGTCTCATTATCCTTGATTAGTTTCACCTGTCTGTTCCCTATCCCCCTGATTAACCTTAGTGTATAATCAACTTTTATAAATAATGCTGTCTCCCCCTCAGTCTGTGTCTCAGTGTCTGTCCTTGCATGTTCCAAGCTTAAGCTGGATTCTTTGTACGCTATAAAGTAGTCCAAAAGTATTCACTTACCCATCCAAATTATTAAATTCAATCCTTTCATCAGCACAGTTGCATAAAATTAAACACCTAGGCATGCAGACGGCCTCTACAAACATTTGTGAAAGAATGGGTCGCTTTCTGTGAATTCCAGCATGGTACAGTGATAGGATGCCACCTGTACAATAAGTCCAGTCATGAAATTTCCTCACTACTAAATATTCCACAGTCAACTGTTAGAGGCAGTCTGCATGCCTAGAGTGAAAATGATTAGGTGCAACAGCAAATTAGCCTCGAAGCCTCGAAGTAGTGGCCCGTGTGAAATCACAGAGCAGGGTCAGCGGCTGCTGAAGCATGCAGTGCAGAGAGGTCGCCAACTTTCTGCAGAGTCAATCACGACAGACCTACAAACTTCATGTGGCTTTTAGATTAGCTCAAGAACAGCGCACAGAGAGCTTTATGGAATGGGTTTCCATGGATGAGCAGCAGCATCCAAGCCTTACATCACCAAGTACACTGCAAAGCGACGGATGCTGTGGCGTAAAGCCCATTGCCACTGGACTCTAGAGCAGTGGAGACATGTTCTCTGTTTCTCTTGTTCTAGGAAGTAAAGCTGAGACAGGTCCAGCTCAGTACCCACATTTCTGATATTTTCTAATATTAAAGTGCATATTTGTTCCCATGTATTTTGACAACTCACAGGAAGGACTTGGGTTAATATGGACATTTCTTCATGCTGTAAATGCCCTGATGATCATTACAACCAGTAAATATCAAATATCACAATAAAGTAAAGTATTACAACTGTCTTCTAGCAGTACATGCTGCTCAGCATGCATTGATGTCCTTGATACTGATAGTGTTGGGTGTTGTCAGAGATGTGCTGGACTCAGGGCTCAACAAACATAACCCGCTCCTCTTCTAACACTCACCCTTAAACTCTACAACACGAGATCTTCCAGGCAGCTGGTCGATCAAAGTGGTTTTGTGTGTGTATGAGTGTGTGTCTGTGTGCAGGTACACCAAAACTACTCACCGTGTACTCTGACCATATCATCAGCAGAGGCCATCAGTATAATGGATGGGAATGGGAGTTTGAGGCGGGTGGGGGGACAAAGGCATGAAAGAGAATGAGAGAGATAAGACGAGAGGAGAGAAGAAAAAAATACTTCAGTTCACAATGAAAAAAAAGAACCATTAAGCCTCAGCTCAGTAGCACTTCATTTCCAGTAAAAGCACATGAGAGGAGCCCATTTCACTATGATATTGCCCCATTTTTAAAAATCTGTGTGACACTGATTGTTTTTGACATGCACGGTCCTGCTGAGCACATATTTAGTCTGTGATATAAACACACTGTACATACAAAAATCCCAAATGCAATATGATGTTTACTGGTTGCCATCTATCGGTATTTTTGTGACATTTAGAGCTGTTCTAGCTCTGCTATAAGCTTTTTGACAACCTAATGCTATCGCTTTAATTTACACATTTGATAGAAAGCACATTACAGCTAATATTTTTAAATAAATCAAAGAAAAACAATCTGACAGATAAATACTGACACCTTCTTGGTGCCAAATTTATTTTGGAAATGTAAAAATGGAACGATATTACACTGTAGAAATTACCAGATGGTGAAAAACAACACTTCACAATGAAATAGGCCAAAAGAATTATCTTCCTAATGAAACAAACAGATTTCCCCAACATTTCATGCCAAATGTAGGTACTTATCTGTACATACTAAGAAAATGACAACCGAGTTTAAAATGAATCTTGTTTTGATGTGATGAAAGCAGTAAAGAAAAACGACACACTCGTGTCTTTGACGCAGCACAAGGCAGCACAAGGCAGCAGGTTACAAAAATCAAGATGTACATGACCTGCAAAAATGGCAACTAGCCAATCTGTTGTCAACTTTCTCATTTGAATAGCTCCGCATAGCAGGTGTAAAATGGCCCTAAGACTTTACTCAGCTCAGCTGGACGTTGTGTTGGTGCCATTTCGAACAGGCCAACAGAGGGCAGAGTGCCCTCTGGTGTGCAAACTATCTAATGTCATCACTCACAACATGGTTGAACGGTATTTCTCCCACATCTTCTTTACTTTTCAATTTTTCATTTATCAGCCCTACAAATAACAATACCGATATTGGTATTAGCAAATATCGGCCAACATAGCCTAGCTCTAATGTTGTGGTTGGAATTAAAGTGTGATTTTTATCATCCACACAACAGTGATGCTAATTATTGAGAACAAAAACAGGCAGATTACTACCTTTATGGCAGTGTTTATTCTAAATCTATTTGCTCTGGACAGAGTTGTGATCCTATATCATTGCACCAATTCTTCTAAATTCTTTTAGAGCAGACTAAGGCGTATAACAAAGCATTACCTGTGATAGTGTATGGGTAATAGTTCCAAGCCTTCTCTGTGACATAGAAGATCTTGGGGACCACTGCTCTGGCCCAACTGGGGAGCTTGCTGTCAAAGATAGATGAGTGGATAGGTTAGTAAAGTGAAGAAGAAGAAGAAGAAAGAGAACAGCTTAAACAAATAGTTTGTGTACAGCATGGTAGTCTTCTCTTAAAGTTTCTCCACTCTTCTTCTTTGGGCTATTATCTGGAACAGGCAACAAGAAGCATCCAGCTGTGTGGAGTCATAATGGAGGCTATACAGGGCAGCCATGATGGTCCCTTGGGGAAGTTGATTACACCCTGTACCCTGCAGGGGAGTTTCACCAGCGTTCATTGTGATAGATATAGAAAAGGGCATGGAAGGCAAATAGAGGAAATACAGGGGGAGGGCTATTACTCAGCACAAATGGATTCTAAATGCTGACAGCCAAGTAGCCGAGCACCTCATTGGATGTATAATCAAAAAAGAAGAAGAAGAAGAAAAAAAAAGATTGCTGCGGAAAGGGAACATCAGGGCTTTGGTGAGCTGGAAGGAAATTGCCATGTCAGAAATCTGAGAAATACACAAATTTACCAGTGAATACCAGTGAATGGGGAAGATTGACTTTTGAGACTTTGACATTTGGAACAGTAAGTCCTGATTGCCAATAGACGCCGAGAGAAAAGAAGGGTTGCAGACAGTCATTACTGAGTGCCATCAGAAAAAGTTCACTGCAGCCCAAATCACATTTAGTCCAGATTTCTGCTCCCTGAAAGGCAGACAATCAAAGCGCAGCAAATAGCAGCATAATTGGACTCAAAGTCATCATTAAGTTGTACCTTTCAGAAAAATTCTCTCTTAACCACTGATTATTTAACTCTCACATTTCCAATCTCTTCTCTTTTTCTTTTTCTATGTCTGCTAGATGTAAGTGAATATGGAAACGGAGCTGGTTTGTCACTAAAGCCATTTTACACAAGAACTTTGGATAATTTCAGAAGAATAAGATCAGGATATTTTAAAAGTTGTCCTTTTCCACGCTGGGCATGCAGCAGGAAACGCTCTGCTACTGGAGATACTCTGTTTTAGGAGAGGGAGCTGCCTAGATAGAGACAGCAGGAGGCAGGACACATGACGCCCACTCACCTGCAGGCAGGCAGAGCACTAAAATATTAGTGTTTGCAGAATACAACATTATGCATACATTTTACAAAAGGTGCAGGCAGGTTAAAGCAACTGACTAATGTCCCGTGTGACTGTGCTGGACATTTGAGTTCTCACGTGCACCTCTATTAGATAAGTCCAATCAATGCTCAGGGCTGCAGTGTGTATCTGCAAATGGCTTAAGACTCTGTATAAACTATGGGAACATGAGGCAGACAGTTTCCTTCAGTCCCCTTCTAATAACCTGTCAAACAGCCAAGGGAATGTCCAGACACAGCAGACTAGCCACATGTCCTCACACTGCCTTATTTGCAAGCCACACACACACACACACACACACACACACACACACACACACACACACACACACACACACACACACACACACACACACACGCACAGAATGCAGCTATAACATGGTAACAGGTGGTTTGTGGGTGGAGGGATGCAGGCTCCGCTCGGTGTCCGACAGCGACTGCTCAAATTATCCATCATTTACACTGACCTCATCTCTCTGTGCACACACACACACACACTATCACACTCGGCTAAACGCACACCACACTCTGCCCTCCTCTTCACTGAGTTTGTCAGTGACACTTTATATTTCCCAAAGGCCCACTTACTTGTCACTTCAGAGCACAAAAACTTCCACCTCAGTCTTCTTTGGTATTCTTCGCGCGGATCGCTTTTTATCTCACAGTCTGACTTTTGGCAGTGAGCGGCTCAATCTTGTCTCACAGAATCTATCTTACCAGAATAAGACTATGTGAAATAATAATAATAGAAAGTAACATTATTGCTTTACCTGCACAACAATTCAGTAAATTTTAATGGATTAATGGATAGACACATTTAGACATCGAGTTTATGTAATAGATTGTTCCAGTTTAATCTCTTCAAATACTGCATTGTTGGTGCCTTTTGGAGCTTTTTCATGATTATAATCAGGGCTTAAGCGGACCGGAAGGATCTGTAACAGTGAAAAACTGTTTCACAGAATCACATCCAGTCTTGTAGAAAAGTAAGTACAACCTTACTGCTTCAATAGGACCTAGGAGGGTATGGAGCAGCCAGGAGCTGCTAATCAAATGCACTTGATTTACTGATCATCAGCAAGTGAGAACCTCCAAAAAAGCAGTTTGTTGCTCTCGAGCATTTAGGTGCGTGTTAACACACCACAAGCCACAATCTTCCCAAGGAGTGAACATCCCAGTAAATTGCCCCAAGGTCACGTATTTTCCCTGGTCATACTATCCTCTATACATTGTACTGTAGTGTGTTTATATTCTAGTTCATTGCTGTTTTTCCTGTCTCTGTGTATTTCCATGTGTAGTCTGTCTTATTGCTGTGTTTGTATTCCTTTCTATCTCGCCAGTCATGCCCATGTGTCTGTCTGGTCTCAGTGTTCTGTTCTCTGGTTTCCTGGTTTGTCCAGTCAAGTTCCTACATGGTTTCTGTTTTATTTTGACAGTCCCTCTTCTTCTGTGCATGATGTTCGGTTTATCTTCCCCTGTCTTGTCAGCCAGATTCTATTCAGCTGTGTTCCCCAGGTGTGTCCACTTAGTCCTAATCCCCTACTAGTAAATACTGTCTGCCTCTGTTCTTTGTTTGGTCCTCCTTTATGGTGTGTAAATCTTTAGCTGGCAGGTTGTTCCTGTTCAGCTCACTTACTGTTTTTGGTTTTTGTATAATTTGCCTTTTTGTCAGCAATAAAATAAATCTGTGATTTTGAGTTATGTCAGTCTTCTGAGTCCTGCATCTGGGTCCACGTTCTCTTTGTCACACACCTATTCACATGACGCAGTCAGCTAAACCTGTCTTACTGTCAAGTGTTTTCTGTCTGTGAGGTGCCCACACTTGACAAAGACCAGACTTTGAATTTCACTCAAATTTATTTCTGACCAATTTCAGGATCATGCAGTCAATAAGGTAGTTAGATAGCTAGGTAGATAGTTAAATAGATAGATAGGTGAAAACCCGATAGCCCGTCTAGCTCAAAGTCTTCCTCACAGTGCAAAGTGAATTGTGCCTTGTTTGCTGTCCTCTCAGTATGTCGCACACGGGTCAAATGACTGCTGCATGCATTTTAAGGTTTACTAGGCACGCCCGCCCTTGATTGCTCTAATTCAGCTCACCTGGCGGAGCAGTGCACACCAGGCCGTGCTTAGTTGTAGATTGCACACAAGGTCCAATCAGCAGCAGCACAGAGCAGGTAGTGGGCAGGAGGAGGAAGAGAAGAGTAACAGCCACACCTACTAGGTCAGCGCGACACCTCCCACTCGATCTTTTCTCAGCACTGCCTAGAAAGATCGCACTCAGGTGGGCTGGTCCCTGGCTTGATCTTCCACCGGTAAAAGGACCACAAGACGCCGGACGTCCCGATGTAAAATGGTGCTCAGCTCAGGACTTCTGGTAGCGGATTTTGGACTCTGGACTGCAATGCTGGAACTTGGAGAGACCCTCACATGCACATCTCGAACGATCCCTCGTGGATGAACAGGTTTGGTCCAGCGAGTTGGCTCCAGGACCTCCAGAAGTTGTTGACCATGGTTTGTACTTCTTTCATCCCTCACATGATAGGGTCCAAACAAGTCGACAGATGTGAATTCGAATGGTGCAGCAGGATTTGACCTCTCTTCAGGTAAGTCTCCCATTACTTGCTTACAGGTTCTTGCCTTTGCCTTCTTGCAGATGATGCACTGGTCCGCGACCTTTTGGGCAATAATTCTTCCTCTGACAACCCAAGCCTTCTTTCTCATCCGCAGTGAGGTTCCTGCCACTCCATCATGTCCCTCGCTGTGTGCTTCTCTGGCAAGGAGGGTGGATAACCAGGCTTGGAATGGTAGAAGGGGAACGGCTTTACGGTCTTCTTTGAAGGTCTGGATTCTGCCACCACTGACGCCCTCTTGTGCTGCTAGGCAAAGGTCTCGAAAAGCATCTCGTCTCTCGTTGACTGTGAGGACACCCGAAGATGGTACTACCTCCCACTTTTCTTGGTCTCTGGTCTTGGATCTCATGAATTTTTTGGCAACCCTCCAGACCCACGCCACGGTCCCAATCAGCCTTCTCAGGTTGCTGAAT
The DNA here is from genome assembly GCF_036321145.2 of Pelmatolapia mariae. Classification (NCBI taxonomy): domain Eukaryota; kingdom Metazoa; phylum Chordata; class Actinopteri; order Cichliformes; family Cichlidae; genus Pelmatolapia; species Pelmatolapia mariae. The sequence goes on from NC_086230.1 coordinate 18,530,288, forward strand.
CGCCTTTCGTCGATGAGCTGTTGGGTTGCTACTCCTGCCAGTGGTCTTCTCGACTCTACGTGTACTGAGTCCTGAGCTGCATTGGTGTGGGTTCTGGTAAGGACCGCAACAAAAGTCTTTTTCTGTAGCTTTGTGACCTTTTCTCGAGCTTGGGCAGCGACTTCTCCGGCAGATTTCTTCAGCCACTCATCTTCAGGAAGTTGGAGAAACTTTGGACCTGACTGCCACTCGGAGTCCTCGGTTAGGGCATTTGGACTGGCCCCTCTGGTGAGAATGTCTGCAATGTTTGCTGACCCGGGAATCCACCACCAATCTTGGACATCAGTGCTACTCTGGATTTCACCAACACGGTTTGCGAAGAAGGTCTGGAAACCGTAGCTCTCACGCTGGATTGCACCCAAGACGGTCTGGCTGTCGACAAGGTGGTACCATTTTTTGACCTGGATTCTGCAGTGTCTCTGGAAGTAGGTCTTCAGACGGGCAGCAAAGACGGCGCCACACATCTCTGCTTTAACAGGATCGCCTTTATGGTTGAGAGGCGTCAGTTTGGCTTTAGACTCTACTAGTCTCACGATGACACTATGGCTGCAACTCCAGCGAAGGTACATCACTGCGCCATATGCGTGTTCACTGCCATCAGAGAACGTGATGGCACTGGGCTCTGTACAGGGATCTGGTGGAGTCAGGGCTCTAGTGAAATGCAGTTTCTTCAGGTCAGCATACTCTTCCAGAAGCTTTATGGCGTCTTCTCGGAGACCTTCAGACAAGGCTGAGTCCCATGTGTCTTCGAAGCAGTGTTTTACTTTTGCTTCTTGGAAAGCTCTCCTTACCAGGATGGCACCCTTCTGTTTGACAGGAGTCACAAGCCCGAGTGGGTCATATAGGCCGGAGACTTGGCTTAGCAGTTCTCGCCTGGTGAGTGGATCAGGTGTTTGCTCTCTGACTTCTTCCCTGAGCAGGTCTTGACCAAGGTGCATTTTCCTCCTTTTCTTTGAAAAGTTCACTGCAACCATGACATGAAGTTTGTCATCATTGATGGTGTAGCCAAGGCCAAGGGCTTTGTTGTCATCTTCCGTCAGCTGGTTTGGCAGGATCATAGTCTTTGGCTCTGATCGAGGCAAATCTTTCTTTGACTCCTCCCTTCCACTTTGACTGGAGTAGACCCAAGGCTTCATGTAGAATCCTCCAGCTCTCAGGATGTGCTCGATGTTGGCTGTTAGGTGTCTCAGATGGTCGAGGTCATTGTGTGATGTCAGGATGTCATCGACATAGGCGTCTTCTTCCAGCACACGTTTCTCTTCTTTGAAGTGACTGAATGAGGGTAGGTTTGCAGTTTCTCTCATGGCGACTTGGGCTATGCAACCAGCAGGTTTGTCTCCAATGTTGACTCTTGTTATGGCATAGTCTTCTATGCCTGCATCTTCTGTGTCACGCCACAAGAATCTGTGCAAGTGGACTTCTCGATCTTCCAGCCAGACGGAGTTGTACATCTTGCGGATGTCACCAAGGGCGGCGTAGACACCAGCTCGGAACCTCAGCAGGACAGCTCTTATCAGGTTCAGGACATCAGGACCTTTGATGAGGATGTCATTCAGGCTGAGGCCTCTGTACTTTTGGCTGCTGTTCCACACCAACCTCACTGGGGTAGAGACTGAGTGTGGATTTGGCACGATGAGGTGGCTTATATACCATACTGGCCCAGTCCAACTCTGCAGGACTTCTTTGGACAGCTTCACTGCAGCTCTGCGGTTTACCATCTCATGAACTTGTGCAGCATAGGCCGTCTTCCACTCAGGTTCTTTAGATAGCTTCATCTCGGTTCTGATGAATGTTGCTTCTACTGCTTTCCTGTTATTTGGCAAAGTTGCTGGATCTTCTACCCATGGGTACTTGGCATGCCAATGCGGTTCACTGCTGTGGTCATCTTCAGTTGAATAAGTCAGGCCATTTCTCACGATCTCCATCTCCCTCTCTTCAGCGAGCGTCATTTCTTTACCTACTGGCTGGCAGTTCCCACAACGACACCCTCCACATCTCGGCTGGCAAGCGGCTCCGATGCTTTCCCACCTCCACTTCAGAAAGTCTCTGCTGCTGGTAGCTGTGGTGGATAGAGTCTCAGGGTGATCAGGATGTTGACAGGAAGCTAGGTCTTTAGTGAACTCTTGGTACTTGAATGCAGCAGCTCTCATTGATCTTGCAAAGTGAGTCTTGGAGGTGTGGGCCATCAAAGTGACTTCCTCAAAGAGGTCTGGATGCGTGCCCCCGATTGTCTTGCCAAGTGGACCGTCCCAGAGCACCAGGTCACCGATGGAGCGGATCTTTTGGGGCACCAGCTGGCCTTCTTTATGGCTGATTAGAAGCTGGATCTCTCTGGGTCTGATGAGGTCTTGGAGAGGGACGTCAGGGAAGATCTTCTGTAGCTTCTGAGGTCGAACATGTCTTTTTACTTCAGCAATCTTGTCAAGACCATAGCAGACTAACTGGTGAGGCTTTAAAGTTCCTCTTGAGGTGTTGACACGGATCTTGAGAAGGTAGCGCTTGGTTGCCACAGACACCTTCATACCTCCGACACCCTGGATGACAAGCATGACGTCTTCACTGCGAAGGTTGAGCTTACTTGCAGCTTTATGGGTTATGTAGTTTGTGTCAGATGCTAGATCAATTAGTGTCCCAATTCTCTGCCCATCATTGGCGATGACGTCAAGGAGCATCAGAATCACAGGGTACTCTTTTAGACCAGTCTCCTCCAGTAGACCTCTCTCTGCTGCCATGGAGTTGAAGACTCGTGATGAGACGTTGCAGAAAGCTTTCCGACACTGCTGTGCTAGCTCTGGCGATAGTTTAGAGATGAACTCTTCTTGAACCTCTGTGTACCTCCTCCCCTCAGCTCTCACCGGACCAGACTTGGGCGTTTGTGATAAGGGTCGTGGCAAGGGACAAAGAAGGTAATGATGCTTGTCTTTGCACTCTGGATTTCCACACAGGTAAGTCGTCTTTCTGCAGGGTCCGTCGTGGATCTCGAGACACCTCTTGCAGGCTCCAAGTTGCTGCACTGCATCCTTTTTCTCCTGTAACTTTGTGTTGGTTCTAAACCGTCTGCAGATGTAGAGCTTTCTCTTGTGTTTCGGGTCCCCACAGATGATGCAGCCTGCTGGATCAGTACTGGATTTGACTGACTTGGTACGGGCGTACTTTGTTGGGAACTTTGTTCTCTCCTTGGCAGGGTCGATGTCTCTCAGCTGGTCTAACTGCTCGTAGATGGGCTCTTGAGATTGGAGGTATGCGAGCAGCTTGTCGAACCGGTTCTGATGAGTCACAGCATTCTTTGGATCAGCAGCGTGGGTAAGCCAGTCTTTCTTTAGGGACTCAGGCAGCTTGCTCTCAATAGACTTTATTACTAATAGGTTCTTTATGGCGTTTGCTTTATCCAGCTCATTTAAATCATAGAGGGCCTTTTCAACTGCGTGGATAAGCTCTATTATTCTCCTAGGCTGGTTGCTACGGACAGGAGGGATAGCTTGAAGCTCCTCAATGATTTCAATGGCGATGGTGGCTTGATTTCCATAGCGGTTCTCAAGGACTCTGAAGATCTCATCTGCCGAGGTGTATGTGGACAGGCGCAGATCTTTGGCCACTTTATCATCGAGGCTATCAAGAAGTTGGAATTTCTTTACTTCCATGGACCCGGTTGGTTCACCTTGCTTTTGCAGAGCCTCCCATTCCTTCCGCCATCTGTAGAACTCACGCTGGCTGCCGGTGAACTTTGGTAAAGCTGTGGCTTTCAGTTTTATGGCTGCGACCGGGGCTGCGTTGCGGACTGTGACAACTGCTTGGTCGGAATCTCTTTTAATTCTCTCTGCTTTGATCAGGGCTGCCTTCCCTGACACCAGCTTTGGAAGGCAGGTTTCGAGCTCCACTAGTCGACGATCACAATCTCGCCTCTCAGCAAGTGGAGCCCAGCGGTTCCATGTCCGGTGTGCCTGCTTAGCTTTCTTCACCAGTTCTTCTAGATGGTGGAGCATAAAATCATATGCCTCCAAGGGTGTATCAGGCTGAGTAGATGAGACGTTCTCACACTCCATTTCTGCTGATTTTAGAGCAAGGGTCAGTTCTCTTTCACCATATGATGTCCACAGTGTCTCTCTGATCAGGTGCTTCGCCTCCTTCAACTTCTGCTCACATTCTTTCTCCGTTTTCTCGATGTCTGCTCTCTGTTGGCCCATCAACTCCGGTGTGCCCTCTGCTTCACACTGCGTGATGTAGGCGGCCTCAAGCTCCTCATTCACATCAATCACTTTGGAGCCCTCTGCTGTGAGTCTCTTGAAGGAATCCTGCAGCTCCTCTACAGACATATCCATGTGGGTCCTTCTTATATGGTTGGTGAGTGTGGAAAACAGTCTTTTTGCAGTGGTTCGCTCCATTTTCAGCTCTTCGAGTGACTTGGACTCAGCCATGCTGCTTTCTTGATTATTGGTTGGACAAGCAAACGGCAAGTTGCGATTTCCTCCAGGCCCCCAGGTGGAGTCTTCTCCGTCTTTGTGGTGAGCTTTTGTGGAGTCTTCACTGGTCAAGGCCGGTTTCTTTACTGGCCAGGCCGGTTTTTCACTGTCAAGTGTTTTCTGTCTGTGAGGTGCCCACACTTGACAAAGACCAGACTTTGAATTTCACTCAAATTTATTTCTGACCAATTTCAGGATCATGCAGTCAATAAGGTAGTTAGATAGCTAGGTAGATAGTTAAATAGATAGATAGGTGAAAACCCGATAGCCCGTCTAGCTCAAAGTCTTCCTCACAGTGCAAAGTGAATTGTGCCTTGTTTGCTGTCCTCTCAGTATGTCGCACACGGGTCAAATGACTGCTGCATGCATTTTAAGGTTTACTAGGCACGCCCGCCCTTGATTGCTCTAATTCAGCTCACCTGGCGGAGCAGTGCACACCAGGCCGTGCTTAGTTGTAGATTGCACACAAGGTCCAATCAGCAGCAGCACAGAGCAGGTAGTGGGCAGGAGGAGGAAGAGAAGAGTAACAGCCACACCTACTAGGTCAGCGCGACACTTACAGCAGGAAAATAATCCCAAGCAAAGCAGAAAATCTACAACAGAATAGTTGAAAAAAGAAGAAGACTCAATGTACTGCAATGGCCCAGTTAAAGTCTGGACCTTAACTGGACTAAAATGCTTTGTGTGAAATGCAAGACTTTAAGAGAGTTGGGCATATAAAATCTCTACGAAGCTAAATGAACTGAAGGAATGATGTGAAGAGGAGAGGACCAAATTCCCTACATGATGATGTAAGAGACTGATTAAGTTAGTTATTGCTTACTGAAGGTGGTTTAAAAAGCTACTGAACCATAGGGTTTACTTACTTACTTTAGTTTTTCACAGGACTCCATAGACTTCTGTGAAAATGTTTTTTTCGCCGCCTATCAGATTTCCCAAACTACAAATCTGATAGAAAGACTCATGAGTGAGTTCATTGTTCAAGTCATGTAGCTGGCATTGCTTTTAGCTGAAAAAGCATTGAGAGGGCTTCTTTACAACCTCAACACAACCTTTGTCAGGCATTCATGATGCACATGTCAGCAAAGTTGTGATCCCATTACTTTGAGCTAGCATCTGTAGCTAGTGCTATAGAAGTGGACTGAACATAAATAGATTACATAGAGTATTTTTTAAATGACATATAATTTCAAATCCAATGTGTTCAAACAACATAACAAAGAAGCCAACAGTTCTGTGCAGTTTGTATCAGTAGTCGTGTCCAAATTCATGGGCTGCATCCTCCTGAGGACCGGGCCTTCGCAATCTAAGTGGGCCGGGTCCTCAGACGGTCGGGTAGGCCGGAAGTAAACGGCAGTGAAATTGGACGGTCCAGCCTTCTGATTAACGTCACCGCTGTCTCGGTGGAGTTTAATAAACTCGGCCGTCTGCTCCTTGCTATGTACAATATAACAGTACACTGGCGTAAATTCTCGACCATCTCACACTTCTGTTTAATCAGTTTTCTGTTTGATGTTTAGTCAGCTGTATAAAAACCAAGGAGGAACCCACTCGGGGGATTAATAAAGTTTTATTTTATCTAATCTAATCTACTAACTTTAATCTCAGCCAAACCGATTTACTCACGAACAAACAAAACACTGAAAAAGCCCAACAATAACATTTTTAGGTTGTCTCAGGTACTTATATACTACGTTTAACCCGAGTAGCGAAAGTCCGCGGTGATCTGAAAATGATGTGCCGGGAGTTGTGCCGTTCTCGGCGGCTTCAGTGACCGTTGAGCTCCCGGCTAGCTATCGAGCTGGTGGGTAACAGACGTCTCCGACAACGTCGAAGCACTTTTCCAAATATGCGATATCTTGATAAACCGAGCAGATATTTGATGTTTACACAGCTACTTTCTCGCCTGAAAATATGTTAAAAGTTTATTTTGTGACCCAGAAAAATTAATAAGAGTAATTTTAAAACGTAGTACCGGCCGCCATTACCGGAAACTAGAGTTTGGCTGGGCCGCGCTATGAATTCTGGGATATGGTGGGCAAAGAAGGATACATCAGACCCATCCTCAAATTCGGAGAAAATGAGGACCTATTTGTCGGCTGCATTCGGAGCAGCCTATGAATTTGGACAGCCTTCGGCGCGTCGCTGTGACGTAATCGGTCTACAAATGCGGCCTCAGGAGGAGGCAGCCCATGAATTTGGACACGACCAGTGTGTCTGCTAGCTTAAGTTAAACTCTGTATTTTTCATCTCACAAGTTATTATTTGATGTATATCCAAGTGATTTTTCCCCCACAATGCGCCTTGGGATTTATCCACGTGCAAAATCCCACTTTAGCCCCTTTTTATGTATCTGGCAAATAATGTTGCTTGCTATGTGGTTAACTGGACCAGCACTCTTTAGTACTGGTAGAGGTATTGGTATCATTGACAACATACATTGACAACAAGGTCACTTCTGACTCAAAAGGAGTACATTTTTAATATACAGTCTATGCTTACAAATGTAACGACAGCCTCAAATTAGGCTGTTTTCTTTTTGCTTATTGTTTCAGTCAACTTAGTAAATTTAATTAAAAAACAGCCATGAATTGTTATAATTATATGATACATTAATATGAGACATTGCAATCATAAAATCAAAGCATCTAATCTATTCTGTCTGTATGTAATCCTTTATTTTAACTTGAATAAGTGAACTCAGAGAGTGGCCAGTATTTTTAAGTAGATACATCACAGTACTCACACAGCAACAAATTCAATTCAATTTTAATTTACATAACAGAAAATCAAATCCTCAATTTCACGCTTATCAAGTTCAACAAAACACAGGAACAAAGGACTGAGCCAGAAAATGGGCCTGAAGAGAAAAGGTATGGTTAATTATATTTTTCACTTTTTTCATTCCTGAAACGCAGAAGCAACAATTAGCACCGCTCTCTGGATTTTATTATATCTGATATTTGACTCATTTGTAACCACTTCTATTTAGCTTTTAATTTCAGCAGCGCAGATCATTAGACATGTCACCAGTGGCTAATCGTGTGTTAACGTGCTGAAAGAATGAGTTCAGTGACAGCTATGCAGAGGCAAATAAGTGAGCTTGTCTTTAACTTGTCAAATCAGCAGCAGCTTAATACATGGAAACTGCTTCAATGCTGAGAATTATTATTGTCAGAGAAAGTGCTAGACAGTCAGAATCGCCTTTTATTGTCCAAGAATGGGTACACATACAAGGAACTGGGCTCTATCTTTTTCTTGGCTCTGCGCATTAACAGAATAGACAACACGGACAATAGTAACATGACACAGACAATAACTACATATATAGTGTATTTATATTTATTTGTAAAATGGTGCTGAGTGCAAAGCCTTTAGAAAATCTATGGAATAAATACAGGATAGATCATTGGTTACTATATATACAGTATATAAGCTATATACTTTAAATATATACATGGAATTTGACAGTATATATGTTAGTATATAGGTTTGTGCAAAGGTGTACAGATATGTGCAACAAAATAAGAGTATACCCAGCATGCTGTGGTTCATCAGTCGATATGTTGGATGTTTAAGTAACATAAAGCTAAAGTTAGAAGCCCTTATGAAAGTGATTTAGACGTTTGCTCAGTAGTTTATAGTCCAAATACTTTTTTATTTATTCGTTTTTTCAAGCCCACTGTAGGTGGGAAAGGACACTCACTTGTTAAGGTAGATCCGTTTCTCTGTGAACTGGCCCGATCCGTGCTCTGGGTCCTCATAAGGCTCATTCTGCACCACCTCCACACCTTCTCCGCGTTCACTCTGTTCATGACTGTGTTTGCTGATCATATACAGCTGGCCGATCCGGTACTGAAAAACAAAGGAGGACCAAAAAGAAAAAGGAGACTTTATCAAATATAGGGAGGCAATTAACATTTTACACATCTGAATTAGCATGCTGATGCGGCCAAAGTTAATGGAAACAAAATCTTCTTGGTGAAAGTCCAGGAACTGACCCAATCGTCTGATTTTATGGAAGCCATAAAAATAAATGCGGGAGAGAAAATACCAGGATTACAGCACCTGCACGTTCCTGACACCTGGGGGCAGTCACCATAGCAAAAGAAAGCTGCTGGATTAGGAGCCGTCTGCAGCACAGTGATAAAGGCCTCGTGTCAGGTCAGGACCAAGTGGCACAACAATAGTAACAGTGGCAACAGACAGTTACACGACCCCATCCCATGGTCCCTTGTGACACATCAGTCAGCACGCACAATCCTTCACTCATCACTCACTGACCCACTTGGGCCTGTGACAGTGTCACTTTTGGCCACCTTGACAGACTAGGTGGAGGGGGTTGTCACACGGCAACTATTTTCCATATATTTGGAAAACGACGAGCACAGGAGCGAGAATTTCTAACTGCTCATGGGACTATTTACGCGCTGGGGAAACTGATACTGCCCTGATGGTGACTTATGTCGCACTGATGGAATGCCAAGGGCTCATGCAGGACTCTATACACACCCACAAACATCCACCCACACACACACACACACACACACACACACACACACTGCTCCAACCAAGGATAGCTGTGTTAAGCTAATGGAAAATAGGATCGTCTGGGCTGTTGACTTGTGACTCTACATCCAGCCACATAAAGCAAGGAGTGGAGTGGAGTGAAATGTGATAGTGTAGTGGAAAAAAAAAACAGAGCTCATGTATACCAGTAAACTTCTTATATCACAATGCCAAATTTTTCCATCTGCTGACCATCAGAGGAGAGCAATGAGCTGTGACAGAGAATTCCCAGCTGAAATGTGGATGGCTGTGAGTTTCTGACAGCACAGCTGTTGGAGTCTGGCATAGTTTTTCCACTGCAATGACACAGTAACAGACCAGGCATAATAGATGGGGAACCTGTATTTAGTCACACACAAACACACGAGCCTGCCCACATTTTGAGCTCTTCTTGCAGCTGATATGGTAATTAGCACATCAAAAGAGGCAAAGAATGAGCTGGTTCCAGTTTAAGAGATGTGAATATTTGTTGCTTCTTTTCATCATACGTGCTAGCTTATACTGCGGGATTTCGGATCGTTGCTAAGAGAAAAAAACAGGAGAGCTACTTGGACTTTGGATTTCATCAGACATTTGAGTTTTGGTGTCATGTTTTGCAGACAAAGGACATCAAAAGCAGGCTGAGTAACTGAAAATGAACCTTTTACTCAGATTGATGTCAAAGTCCAAAAAACAGAGTCTCACCAGGAAACTAATTGAAAGCCAAAAGTCCAGAGCACTAAACGGGGAGCGCACACAAGGGTGCTAGTGTAGACAAGGAGTAGACAGGCATATACAGTGAGATTTTGCAGATATGTGACCGCTTACCTTGTGACATTAACTTGACAGCCACTTTGTACGGGACAATCATGGTGACAATTTAAGATCAAGTGAAAAAGGTCCTGTTTACACAGGTTTAGACACAGATCCTTGACCATCTGGCAACCGCTGGTCGTAAGGGAAAATAAAAGCTCACCAACATGTTGTAAGTGGTTGCTGGAAATGGATGAAGATTACCAGGAAAACTAATGCTAAAGCTCCAGTTACACAGGCCTAGAGACCAGTTAATGACCCCCATTTCCCCCTAGAAACCCACAGAGATAGATAGATAGACTTTTATTATCATACAGTCTATACATCAACATTACAACAAAAATAAGTTGCCTGGGTCAGAATAGTGCAGTGTAACCTGAAGTCCAGTCCAGTTGAAGTCCATATGGGATATGCGAAAACTGCAAGGATAACCTGTCCCTAGTGAAAAATGTGTATTCCACATGAATTCCCATGCGTATTTCACTCGCAGATTGCTGCAGTTGCCTGTAGTTTTCATGGAAGCGACAGGCTTGTCCACAGAAACTGTCCAGCTATACTGTCCAAGCTGTAGTGAAACTGTGAAAAAGTGCAACACAAACCATTTTACCTCCACAATTAAAATTGTGCCTTTTTAAACATGTTGGCTGCAGCACTGAGGCACAACTTCTACTATGAATGCAAAGCTTCTCCTTTTCTGGAGAAAAAATAGTGTTGCATTTTTTTCCAGGAATTCAATATGTCCAGTTTCTCATAATGCCTCCTTTGTTTCCTCATCTGTGTTTGTCAATGTGTAATTTCCGGGTCCTAGTTACGGTCTGTTTATCCTCTTGTCTTCACCCGCTGTGCACTTTTCCGCTGACATCAAACAACTGTTTTTTTTAGATTTATTATCTTGACTCCTGCATCCTGTTTTTGGGTCCTTACGTTTAAGTAAGTCTGTCAAAATTTGTGCATAAAACAACAAGGAATAATGTGATTCATAAAAAAAATCTTACTGGTTAAAGCTGGCTGCTTCGAGTAATGAACACACAGAGTTAAGTTCTTCATGGAGCTTTTCCTTGTCTGTTATCTAATTGTTTCATCTGTACAGCCTGCTAATGTTGAGCTCAGTGGAGCAGTCAGCAGTTGAAAGGACACATATTTTCCCCATGATTTAAAAAGAGACCAAACACTTACATTTAGCAGTGATGTAACTGAATGTTTAAATAAGACATCATTAATGCAATATAACAGAATGCTGTGTTGTCTCTTTGTATTGTCTCAAATTCAATTAATGCAAGTTTAAACAATTGGATCAACAGATATATACTTATGTATACTGCAGAAGTCTTTACTCACTCCTCACTTCTTTATATTTTGCTTCTAAGCAGTTAGACTTTCCTGTATTTTTTGATTAAGTGGTCCTGTACAGTAGCTTTCCAGGCTTTCTGAAAAGGTTTTTCTTTGGATATTGGCTGCTTTTGGACTCATTTTAATTTAAAAACATGCCATCATATGCCGAACATATTTCATGACCAAATCAACCCACGATAACCAGTTTACAAAAGTGTGCTATTCATTTAAAATACAAAGAAAACCTGAGAGATTCTTTTGTCCAGTCTATGACATGAAATCCAGCATTCCGACACTGAGGCAGCTAAAGAAGGATAAAGGAGATTGTTGTACATATCAAAATATTCCTGTTGTAGCTGAAACATGAGAGATGGTTGAAGAGCCGACATAAATCTCCACGCTGGATGAAAAACATCAAGGCAGAGTGCCCACTCAAGAGGACCTCTGAACATCCCTCCCATCATACTGATGACTAGCAACAGTGTATTACCATTAAGCACCATGTTTTCTGTTTCCCTCTTTGACTAATTTGGGTTTGGACATGTTGTGTAAACAGCCCGGCCATTGTGCTCCCTGCCAGGCATTGTATCCGGCTCGCTGTCTGCTGGCTACCTGAAAGCTGCAGCTGATGAATGAGGGGCTGCTTTTCATTGTTGTCTTTGGAAATCTCGCTCTAATGACTAGAAGGGAGAAGTGGCCCTTGCCTTGGTTAGAGTGGCCATGAATAATCTCTTTTTATCTCTCTCTTTCTCCCTCTAGAGCCTCTGGGCAGGATCAAGGGTGACAGCAAGGAAAAATATGAGCTCTCTTCAGCTGAGGTATACTTTCTTTTCTCATGTGCCCTTTGATTTATCTGCCTTCTTCTCCTATTTACACCTCCTCCTGTCTCATTCCTCTTTACCTGGTCTCCACCTATACACTAAAATCCAACCTTTTACTTTCTGAACTCCTATTCTTGCTCACCTCCAAACTTTGCTCTTAGCTCATTACCTGGTAAAAGCCACGTAGAGTTCAGTCACCTTTGGCACTCAAGTAATGGAAAACTTGAAATTAAAGTAGTGGACCGTGATTGCTCATGGAGCTGCTCCTGGTGCTGGTGGCAAAATTTCTTTTTTTTTGGCCAGCATGACCCAAGAAAATGGAACAAAATTACAGTAAAAGTGCAGCACGAATCGTGCCTTATTGTACATATCAAAAGAATAGAGCTGAGGAAGAAGAGGGCTGCAGTAGGCGGGAGAGATGAAAGAACTCTAAAGCAAAAATTTGACTTTTTGAGCTTCTTTTTCCTTAAGAAGTTTATGCTTTAGAAATGCTGATAGGTGGATTTTGCTACCTTCGGACAGAGCGAGGCTAACTGTTTCATCTTGTTTCCAGTCTTTGGCTGGCTGTCTGTGGTCATGCATTTAAAAGACAGAGTATATTCATTTTAAGATGAAAGCATTAAGCCTTTTACTGTGATCACACTCTGTGTGTGTCTCTCTCTGGTTTTTTGGCTCCCCGCTCTAACGCAACAGCAGGTGTTGGGGAACTGTGGTCATTGTGCTACAGTGTGCTACTGTAAGATAAGGACACACACAGACACAATTACACTTACACACATGAGACAATACCGGGCACAGTGCTAAAATGTAATTAAAATTCAACCACTGACAGAGTAATTGCTGCTCACAGCGCTCAGTATTCTTGGATAAATGACTGCGCTCCTGTCGAGATAAATAGCTTTAACTTTTATGTCCGTTTCTGGGTGTGCATGTGTGCATCTGGACACATGCCAAAGAAGTGGATTTGCTTTTTGTAAACTCATCTAAGCTGATCAATAAAGCCAGATTTTATATATTTATAGAAAATTATCATTTCATTTCTTACAGTAATGGTATGAAAAGCTTTAAACTCTTTACTTGTGAAATCCATCCATGTTGTTCTATCTCATCTGCAAGGTTCAAGGTTCAAGGTTCTTTATTTGTCACATGCATAGTTATACAAGTATAACACACAGTGAAATGTATCCTGACACGCTCCTCAACATGTGCAAAAAAAGGGGGGGGGGGTAGAGGAATAATATTATAAATATATATATATATAGTATATACATTGGCTGAATGTGCAGTAGTAGCAGCAAGCAGGTGAATTCTGTACATTAATATGAATAGACATCTGACTATTTTACAGAATGGACAATATAAACATATTTAAAGTTAAAGGAATTGAGTGTCTGGAGGAGAGTCTCAGTCAATTATAGATGATGTGAGAGGGCGGGTGTGTGTGTGTGTGTGTGTGTGTGGGGGGGGGGGGGGAGGTTTAGGGCCCGGATGGCTTGAGGATAGAAGCTCCTCTTGAGTCTCTCTGTCCTTGCCCAGATGATGCGGAACCTTCCACCAGATTGTAGAAGTTGGAACAGTTTGTTGCCAGGATGGGACGGGTCCTTCAGTATCTGCGTTGCTCTAGTCCGGCATCTCCTGGTGTAGGTGTCCTGAAGCGGGGGGAGAGCAATCCTGCAGCAGCGTTCTGCTGTACGGATCACTCTCTGGAGAGCTTTTTGGTCCTTCACACAGCTGTTTCCAAACCACGATGTCATGTTCTGTGTGAGGATGCTCTCCACAGCGCCTGTATAGAAGATCCTGAGGATCTTTGGAGAGACCCTGAACTTCCTCAGTTGTCGTAGGTGATACAGACGCTGCCTAGCCTTTTTGGACTGGGCCTGAATGTGGGCAGCCCATGTCAGGTCTGAGGAGATGTGGACGCCAAGATACTTAAAGGACTGCACCCTCTCTACTGGAGCTCCATTAATGATAATGGGCTTGTAGTCTCTGTGCTGACTCCTTCTGAAGTCCACCACCAGCTCCTTGGTCTTGCCGACGTTCAGCTGGAGGTGGTTGTCCTGGCACCATGATGCCAGATTCTTCACTTCGTCCATGTAGGCCGCCTCATCGCTGTTGGAGATGGCACCCAACACCACTGTGTCGTCAGCAAACTTCACAATGGTGTTGGAGCCGTGGGTGGCCACACAGTCTGAAGTGTAGAGGGAGTAGAGCAGTGGCGAGAGGACACACCCCTGTGGTGCTCCTGTGTTGATGGTGATGCTGTCGGAGACACACCTACCCACCCTCACCACCTGAGTTCTGCCAGTGAGGAAGTCCAACACCCACGCACACAGACGGCTGTTGAGTCCCAGATCCCTCAGCTTTGTGAACAGTCTGCTGGGCACTATTGTGTTAAACGCTGAACTGTAATCAACAAACAGCATTCTCACATAGTTACCCTGTTTCTTGTCCACGTGGCTGAGGGTGGTGTGCAGGACGTGGGCGATGGCGTCCTCAGTGGATCTGTTGGGTCGGTAGGCGAACTGGAGCGGATCTGTGGTGTCTGGGATGGAGGAGGAGATGATGTTCTTCAGCAGCCTCTCAAACACCTTCATTACTACCGAGGTCAGCACAACTGGCCGGTAATCGTTCAGGGATGAGGGTTTGCTGTTCTTGGGCACCGGGATGATGGTGGATCTTTTGAAGCATGTGGGGACCACAGACTTCGCCAGGGACTCGTTGAAGATGTAAGTGAACACACCTGCTAGCTGGTCAGCACAGCAGCGCAGCAGACGTCTGGCCCCGCCGCTTTCCTTGTGTTCACTCTCCTCAATGCCACTCGGACGTCATGCTCCGCGATGCTGGTCACCGGTCTCTCGCTGATGACGTCACTGTCCTCGGTAGTCAGGCGGTAGATGGCATTAGCCGCCTGGCTAACCTCGAAACGGGCGTAGAACTGGTTCAGCTCATTGGTGAATGCAGAGTCGGCGTTGATCGGCGCAGTGTCGCTGGGTTTGTAGTCCGTAATGGTGCGTAGTCCGTGCCACATACTCCGTGTGTCGCCCTGGAGGAAGCGGGACTCCACACGCTCCCGGTACCGGCGTTTAGCATCTCTCACCGCGCGCCGCATGCCGTATGAGGCCGCTTTGTAGGCGCTCATATTGCCAGTGGCGAGACCCGCGTTGTAGGTGGCGGTCCTGGCATTTACTGCAGCGCGGATCGATCTGTCCATCCACGGTTTCTGGTTTGGGAATGTGGTGACTCTCGCAGTGGGGATAATCTCCTCCGCTAGCATATTGACGAAGCATACTGCTACTTCCGTAAACTCGTTGATGTCGACTGCGCATGCTCTGAACATGTCCCAGTCGACGTCGTCGAGTGCGTCCTGTAGCGTAGCTTCTGATTCGGCAGACCACCGTTTCACCTCCCTCGTGGTTACTTCTTCCCTCCGTATGTTTTGTTTATACTGGGGAATGAGGAAGATGGCGTTGTGGTCAGACTTCCCAAAAGCCGGGTGTGAGACAGCTTTGTAGCCCTGCTTGTATGGTGTGTAGCAGTGATCCAAAATTCGATCCCCCCTCGTTGGACACGAGACATGCTGGTAAAAGTTTAGCATGACTTGTCTGAGGTTCGCTTTATTAAAGTCTCCTGCTACAATGAGGGCTGCGCCCGGATCCTTGTTTTGAAGCGAACTCAGCACATCATGTAGTTCGGACAAAGCCATACCTGTGTCCGCTTGGGGTGGGATGTAGACCACCGTGGCGATGACTGAGGTGAACTCACGGGGCAGATAGAAAGGGCGGCACTTAATGCTCAGGAATTCCAGATGTGGCGAGCAGCTGCTGGAAAGAGTAGAAATGCTCCTGGCATCACACCACTTTCTGTTTACCATGAAGCACACTCCTCCACCTTTGGTTTTGTTCGACTCTGCCGTTCTGTCCGCGCGGAGCACAAAGAATGAATCCGACGGAGTTACGGCCTGGTCCGGCACGGTGGGGGTCAGCCATGTCTCCGTGAAGCACAGAATGTTGCAGTCCCTCATGTCACGTTGGAAGGTGACTCTTGCTCTTAGGTCATCGAGCTTGTTCTCCATGGATTGTACGTTGGCCAGTAGGATACTGGGCAGTGGTGCGCGATGCGCCTGCTGTCTCAGTCTGTTCCTAATGCCAGCACGTTTCCCCCGGCGCTTCTTTGTTCTACGCCTCGGATGAGCGGCCCGTCCTTTGTTGTTCTCCGCGCCGCGTAGAATCTCTGGCGGCCAGGATGGGTCAGGTTTAAAAGTGTCCAAGATTAGATGTGCAACCTTGTCACCGATGTTTACAAGTGATCTGCCGTCGTATACTATAAGACTAGAGGATTTTGGAATGTAAACCAGTGCAAAAAATAAGTAAAAAACAAGAAAAGTGGATAGTCGGAGCGGAGCGGTCAGGAAGGCGTCTGGACGTGGCCGCGCCATCTTGATAGCACATATGGTGGATGAATTATTATAGCATCAGAGGGCACATGCAGATATAAACACCCTCTGTCAGCACACAAACACCGGCCAAGAAAAACATTTTCAAAATGTACATGGAGATGTATTTAATGATTCTGGCAAACGCTGCTGCTAATTTATCAAACCCTGCCTAACAAATATATTCAAACTTGGACCACAAATGCTTTCAGCGCTATGAATAACTAACAAGGCATTTTTAAAAACAACAGCTCTTCCCTGAGGTCACATTCTCACCGCTTAATGGTCACATCAGCAACCTCTTTGCGACCAGGACAAATCTGTGGCTGTCGGACGACTGCAGCACTTTTCGCTGTTAGTGACTCATTGCAACTGGTCACCCAGCGGCGGAGCGTGCAACAGCCTGCATTCTCTGGACAGCCATTTTTCATGGCAATGTAACTACACGGGCAATTGCCTTGCAGCCTGGCATGTTGCAGTCAGTCAGTCTACATTGTTGAGTAAAACTCATCTGTGATGAGCATCTTTGCAGTAGGAGAGTGACTCACTTGATGACCACCTGGTTGTATTCTGGTTACATAAAAGCAAAATTGCCACGTGTCTATGTCATTGTGCAGTTAAATTGCTTTTTGTCCTATTTGTGGGGGAATTTCTGTTTCAGATCTGGAGGTTCTGGCTGTGCTGGAATGTCAGTAGTCATGTCCTTACCGTCATGGTACCTGGGTCTTGCATCCAGGGTTTTAAGTTTTGGGGATGTTTAAGGGTTTTTCTGGTTTTGTATCTTTGCTTTATGGTTCTGTATTGGTTATATTTATCTCTCTGTTATTTCTTTGTGTTTACGTGCCTTGTTTCTTATTTCTTTATGCCTGGTACAAGCTCCTTTAGTGTTCTGGTTTCATTCCTTTCGCTGTGTTTGTAAATCCTTAGGTTAACCCTTTCTTGGGTTAACATTCTGTCCCCTCAGTCTTGTCTCAGTATTTTGTCTGTCTCTGTGTCAAGCTCATGTGTCTTAGTCCTTGTCTCACTGTTAGGTAGTTCCTGTTTTATTTTGATGACCTATTTTCTCTTGTGCTTTGCATATATACTTCTGAAACTATGAGACAGGTCTCATAGTTTCAGCTGTTTTCCCACTTGTTATTCTGTACGTGTTGTTGCATTCTCCATCATGGTTGTGATGGTTTTTCTCCTAGAAGATCTGGTTTTCTTGTTTATTTATTTGCCGTTAAGATGGCAACTGACTGTAAGTGTTCGTTGACCATATCCTTATCATTAAAAGGCAACAAGTTCATTGCACATGGTTTTAATAATTTTGATCATGCCGCGGTCTCCAAACACTGTTTTTCCTAGTCTGACTGTAACATCACGTGCAACACTAGTACATTAATACAAAAGCTACTGTACAAACTAGGAGAATTTATCTAAAACTATATGACAAAAAGACATTAGGTGACATTACATAATAATCGCATCATAGTCACATTTTTAAATTCAGCTGCAAAACACACTCTCAAAATCCTCCAGCAGATGAGGCACAGAAACACACTGCATCGTGCCTCCAGGCTACGTGAGACAGCAGCTTCCATTTTCTTGCACATCTCAGAGAAACGAGCTAGCATCAGAGCAAATGCACAACTCCTAAATATCATAGATCAGATCAAAGAACTCTATTAAAAATACTATCAGGAGGACTGCTGTGGAGCTGCCTGTGCTCATATTCTGTCATAAAGGACATTTGGCTCCAGTGCAGAGCTGTTTCAGAGGTGTGGGAGTTCCATATAAGACCTGTGCCTTAAAGAGTCATACAAACAGGATAAATGTATGGTGAATCTGCAGTAGATGTTACTAAGACGGTCTCGCTCACGTCCAATCAGTGTAGGAATAGAAGCATGCTGAAAACAGAAGGAGAAAGAGCACCACATGTGATGCTGCTGTAGACTTAAAAAGCAAACGAACAATCTTTCTGCTAGCATAGATAGAAACAAAGCAGTGGAAAATATTTAAAATTGACAATTTCACAGCAATAAAACAAAATCACAAAAAATCTATTACTATTAAAGAGAATGACAGCTTACTAGCTTACATATAAGGCACAACTGATGAAAAAGATGGCCTAAAAAAATCCTGTTTAGAGCTTACAGAAAATATTCCTGACATCAGGTTTCTCCTCAATTTGAAATTAGGCAAGAGAGAAATAACGGAGGCAGGTTAGGGCATAAAACAGGTTCAGCTTCTTATTAAGCAGCAAATCCTAGAAGTCTAAAAAAATTAAATTGCAGTTCCTCGAATGACCACTTGAGGCAGATTCCCAAAAAGAGAACCGACAGAGGAAATGTGCAAAGGCAGTGGGAGGTTTGAACCATACTCAGTTTTATCCATGCTGGGATGCATTTTGACTCAACCTGACACATTAGACTCAACTAAACTTCAACTAAACTAAACTAAACTAAATTAGAAAACTAATAATCCAAACCTGTCCTGAACTGGCTTTCAGTAATTGCTTAACTTTAAATCAACTTATTCTGCCTTATTTAAATCACTGGGCAAATCATACCTGTGTTATAAAACACTAATCCTATACATCTAAGATGAATACTTTCTAACAGCCTAAACAGCATCTCTCTACTCCAACATTTCCTCGGTTTGTAAAATTTCTTACAGTTCTAAAGCTGTAACTGCTGATGTACGAGAACACACACACACACACACACACACACACACACACACACACACACGCAGTCTGGTTTGCTATCTTCGTGGGGACATCCCATTGACATAATGCTTTCCCTAGCCCCTTACCCTAACCCTAACCATTAAAAATGAATGCCTAACCCTAACCCTTACCCTAAACCTAACCATAACCTAATTGTAACCCTGACAGTAAAACCGCATTTTGAGTGTGAAAATTGCTTTCAACCCCGAGGGGACCTGGATTTTGGTCCCCACGGTGCAGAAAGTCCCCACCAGGATAGTAAAAGTCAGATTTTGGTCCCCACCAGGATAGTACGAACCCGTACACACACACACACACACACACACACACACACACACACACACACACACACTGGCACACATTCTGCCGTTTCAGCACAAACGTGGGCATGCTGTCGAGAGTAAGTGCATATGAGTGACTGTATTTTCTCCTCTGGTGCTGATTCAGCAAAAAGTGAAGGTGAGCTTAAACTCCCTGCAAAGGTTTGATGAATTCACTCTCCACAGAGGTGACACAGGCAGTGTGGGAGGATGCAAAGGGTGGCAGCTGGCTCACTGAGGCAAACTGTTACAGTAGCTCAACACTAATGAATTCTGTGCCGCACACGGGGACAGCTGCCTTTCGGAGTGTGATAGCCTCACTCGAGCACTCGGGCAGTGCAGCCGCTGAGAAAAAAGTAGAGTGACAGAGGAAGAGAAGCTGGTGTCAGGGCCTTTTCTGCAGGGAATACAGGAGGTTTCATGCATGGGTTATTATTTATGCCCTTTAAATGTATTAATAAATTAATGGAACTAAACATGGTATGTTACTACGATGGATCAGTTAATAAAAGGAAGGCTGTGAGAAGATGTCTAAGCACTTTAAAGACATTTTTCTCACTTTTGGCTGTGAATCAAACTGATTTTTAAAATGCTTGTATAAGTATATTGTTAGTATGTATACTTCTTGCACTGATCTACAAAAATACAGTGAGCAGAATTAAGTTTGAAGTAATTACGAAACTTATACTAATCCCAATAAACACTCCAGATGTAGTCCAGAGGTGATTATCTGTCTAAAATACAGGGTCAGAATGGAAAATGTAAAATTACCACCACAAACTCTTTTCTCGACAAGTGCACTTTCAACTCCCCCCGAAGGCCAAGGGCTATTGTAAAATGTTGATGTTTTATGGTGTTTATTTTTTTTACAACCTGCTGACATCAGCATCATTTTTGGAAATCCCCAATAATGACATCTGCACTGTTTTCATAGATCATTTGTGCTGATGTCAGCATTTTAATTTTAATACTGCAAATCTAGTTTAGAATATTAAGCTTTTTGTGCCATTGTGAGGTCATAATGTTTCATTAAAAAATGTTTTAAACCCTAACCATGACCTTTGGCCTTGAAGCATACATACCAAAACGTTGTTTTTTTGTTTTTTTTTATCTTAACCCATATGATTGGAGGAGAATTGGCTGAAATCTTGGCTTCTATAAGCTGTAAAAATGTGAGAATTTAAGATATATTCATGCAGTTTGTGAGTATAAACATTTTATGGCATCACTGTGAGGTTCTAGGGCATCATATTGAAAAAATAAAAAGTGCGTTGTACAGCTCTCTCCATTCCGTTTCATATGACACATTACTCGATATGGTTTCTTGAAATTTTTTTCAAGGTCAACTTTGACCTTGGGCACTCACAATGAAGGTCAAAATGCTTAGCCAACCAAGGTCACGTTCCCTGAGGCGTCATATCTTGAAAACTGTGGAGGCTACACTGCTAACAAACAAACAAACCGACTACATACTCCCTCCCTTTGGGGGGGGAGAATAAACAAGCAATAATAGAAATTTTAAACAGAAAGCAATGTGAGCAGAAAGTTGTTTTATGTAACCAGCTTTTATTTTTTCACAGTTGTCCTTAGATCTCAGCAGATTGGAGATATATAAATTTTAATTGTAGTTTATAAAACAAGCACCACTGGGTGAATTTAGCCGTGGAAACAGCACACCTGAAAAACAAGCTTTCTTACAGCTCCTGCTAAGAACAAGAGTGTATTGCATAAACTACTGTATGTGAAAGGTGTGTGGTGAGGTGAAATTTATTAATACTGATTGCTGCAGGTGGGAGGAAGCACTCTCCTGTCGTGCTTCCCCTCTATAACATCTTTCCCCCCCTCTCTAACTCTTTAGCTTCTCCTCTTTCTCCAACTCTGCAGCGTCTGAGGTCAATGAACCAAAGATTACATAACATCAAGATCACTCACTATGGATCACTCCACTATGCATCATCTTTACCCCCTGCCTGGCAGCACATTGAGTGGCTGATGAGAATAATGTGCTCATATCCAGGCATGAAACAGGAGAGATGACTGTAAGAGTGTCCTTAAAAAGTAGAGATGATGAGCAGGGATGGGAGATTTAAAAAAAAAAGAAAAAAGTAAGAGCAGCTGAAGAAAGATGTTTGGGAAGCTGACAGATTGTGAGATTACATAACAGGCCTTGATTGAGGGCAGCTGTTTCTTGCCCTCCCTTTTACTCCTGTTCCTTTCTGCATTCATACCCTCCTCGATGCATATCAGTTTCTGCTTCAACTTTTCCTCTACTGACACTCCTTTGTGTTGCTTTGCCATTTCCATCCTCTGATGCTATTTTTCCTCCCCCTCTGTCTCACAGCATAAGCATGATTGAACACAGCGCCTCACTTCAAACCGTGTAATAACACTTTTGATAATACCTCTGAATCGGTAACACATTTGACCTCGATGGTACTGCAGTCACTGTGCTGGCAGAGGCAGCAGTGCAGTCACAATGCTTTCAAAAGGATGACCAATACATGGATAAAACAGCAATGACAAATGATTGATGTTTATGTGTAGCTTTCTAAGTGGTTTAAGTCATCTCTAGTAATATGCCTTCACCCCTATGTTAGTCCTTTAATGCATGTATGTGTGGGATATCATCTAACATACAACTGTGTTTGCAAGTGTTACTACAGTCCAGGGATTATTAAGGCTGTAAAAACACAATTGTGAAGTGATGGTGAATCACTTGGTGTCACAATTACAAATTTGGCTTTATAGTTTATGAATAACACAATGACATCAATCACAGCAATACTTTTGGAGCAATTCAAATGAGCCAATCCTCCCATTTAGCCGGGAAAAGCCATCACTGTTTGCTGTGTGCTGAGCACTTTATTTTAATTTCATATTGGAAATGCTGATTTGCTAATGTAACAGAGTGCTACTAATAGAGTCAGAGATTTCAGACAGATCTGTAAAAGTTTTTACGTACGGTCTGA
Organism: Pelmatolapia mariae; assembly: GCF_036321145.2. Classification (NCBI taxonomy): domain Eukaryota; kingdom Metazoa; phylum Chordata; class Actinopteri; order Cichliformes; family Cichlidae; genus Pelmatolapia; species Pelmatolapia mariae. The sequence goes on from NC_086230.1 coordinate 18,552,732, forward strand.
CAGTGGATCTAATCTAACAGATTTCCATGTTTGATGAGGGGACTGGACTGTGTCAAACCATCCATGAAATATCAAGTATCCACCTGAAACAGTTAAAGTATGTTTCTCTACTCCATATTCAGTAGCAATGCTTTGGCTGTGCCAAAAACAAGTGACGACTGGCCATTTAAATCATCCCTGCAGCAGCACATGTTTCACCAAGCTCATGCATCAGTCAGCTCTGTGACGTTCAAAGTCCAGATATGGGCCAACATTCAGTAGCTGTGGTGGAGAGATACTCAGATAGGGTAGCAATGCCATAATCTATACACTGTTAAAACTTTATTGCTGGTACTAGCATCAAAATGTATTTCATGAATACCAAAATTAAAAGTAAAGAATGACAATTATTAAAGTTTAATATGAGCTGGTACTTATTTGGGACATAAAGTGGTTTCCACAGGCATCACTAGAGGCATTACTGGCCCATTTAACCCAACATTCACACACTCACATGTCGATGGATGCATCAGACGCCACTGAGTGCTCAGTATCTTGCCCAAGGATACTTCGACATGCAGGCTGGAGGAACAAGGGATCAAATCACCTTCCAATGAGTAGAAAAACTGCTCTCCTGAGCCACATTCGCCACATTATGACGTATGTTTTTGCATTATAACTGTTAATAACTGTTATATTTAATGTTACAGTTGATGTGGTTCATTTTTATTACTGTTTATTAGAGGTACATCCCTGAAGGTTCTTATCTATATCAGTTATTATGATGTCATCATGCTGCTTAGCAGCTACCTACCAACAGGCAAAAATTATTCATTTGCAGCTTTTATGCACCTGTAACATTGCATTGTATCATTTTAATTTCACAACAATATCTAATTTATATCCACAAAACTTTTATTATGAATAATATATTATGATGCTGTCATGTTGCCTAGTAAATACCTACCAACGGTCCAAATTTAACTGAATTACACAAACTTTATATGACACTAAACCGCTTGAATAAACGCACCAGGAAACATACTGTTTTTTTTTTTTTTTGTATAGAGGTCTACACATTTGCCTGGTTCAATCCCAGGAGGACACAGAAATCCCTGCAGGGGAAGTCAGGAAGGGCGTCTGTTGTATAAATCTGCCAAATCAAACATGTGGCACTACCTGCTGTGGTGACCTCTTGTGAATAAGGGCACAGCTGAAAGTAGCAAAGTTCCACAACTTTGGTTCACTGGCAAATGCTTCTACTGGATTAAATCTACAGGGTGGGCCATTTATATGGATACACCGTAATAACATGGGAATGGTTGGTGATATTAAAGTCCTGTTTGTGGCACATTAGTATATGTGAGGGGGCAAACTTATGGGCTCAAATTGTGGTCATAAATATTTTGTACTTGTAAATCAGGATTTGTATGTGTAAAAAGAATTTGTGTGTGCATAAAAAAGATTTGTGTGTGGACTTAGCTAAAAAATACATGTTAAACTCTGCACTCAAGTTTCAAGTTACAAGTACGAATTTTGACCCTATTTTTCTTCCTTTCATCTGATTGGCCAATGTCATGTCAATCACAAATTTAACTATCCAATCAGAGAACAGATGGGTTTGGCTATTGGAGGGGTGCTTTATGGAGCTATCTGGTATATCTGGTGAACGCAGTAACCGGGTCATTGCAGCAGATTTCAATGCAAGACACCCTACGAGACCACCCATCTCCCATGCTACAGTTAGCAAACTGCTTGCTAAGTTTTGTGAAACTGGTTCAGTGTTGGATTTGCCAAAATGTGGACGCAAGAAAACTGTCACTAATGAAGAAACATCAGTGGCTGTCCTAGCTTCATTCAGCAAGAGCCCACAGCGTAGCACTCGCCGCATGTCACTGGAGAGTGGCATTAGTCGAACATCCCTTCGGCGGATATTAGCTACTCACAAATGGCACCCTTACAAACTCCAGCTACTGCAGCATCTCAACGAGGATGACCCAGATCGGTGCACAGAATTTGCAGAATGGGCAAAACAAAAATTGGAACAATTTTTTGTGAATGGTGAAGTTAACAAACAAAACCACCGCTATTGGTCTGACACTAACCCACATTGGATGGATCCCTCCAAGACTGTTGGAACAACAAAAGTGATGGTTTGGTGTGGTATATGGGGTACAACGATAGTGGATCCATTCTTCATCAATGGAAACCTCAAGGCCACTGGATGTTTGAAATTGCTACATGATGATGTGTTTCCCTCTTTATGCACTGAAGCTGGCACGTTCCCTGAGTTTTTCCAGCAAGATGGTGCACCACCACATTATGGGTGCCAGGTCCGAGCATTCCTAGATGAACAGTTTCCTGGAAAGTGGATTGGTCGTCGTGGGCCAGTTGAATGGCCCCCAAGGTCTCCCGATCTGACCCCCTTAGACTTTTATCTTTGGGGTCATCTGAAGGCAATTGTCTATGGTGTGAAGATACGAGATGTGCAGCACCTGAAACTACGGATACTGGATGCCTGTGCTGGCATTTCTCCTGCGGTGTTGCTATCAGTGTGTGAAGAGTGGGAGAAGAGGGTTGCATTGACAATCCAACACAATGGGCAGCACATTGAACACATTTTATAAGTGGTCAGAAACTTGTAAATAACTCATGAAAGAATAAAGTTACGTTGAAACCAAGCACACCATTGTTTTTCTTGTGACATTACCAATAAGTTTAATGTGTCACATGGCCCTCTTCCTATTGAAAAAACAAAAGTTGTATCCAAGATGGCCAACTTCTAAATGGCCACCATGGTCACCACCCATCTTGAGGAGTTTGCCCCCTCACATATACTAATGTGCCACAAACAGGACTTTAATATCACCAACCATTACCATGTTATTACGGTGTATCCATATAAATGGCCCACCCTGTATTTCATCATTAAGTACTAGAGGTAAACAAAGGTTGAGGGACTGAAACGTTCTGAACATGTTTAAGTCTACTCACGTAAGAGAAATTTAAAAAGGAACAAATTAAGGTGGATTTTACTGAGAAAAACAAAGAACTGTTCAGCCTTGGGCGTGACACGCATTAGCTGCTACACTGATTTTTGATTGATTTAATTTTGTCGCTATATATGCTCAAGACCAATTTACCAGCAATAAAACAACATTCACAGTCAGTTTAAATCCATCACTCTGTTCACCTCCAACTAAGCTTTGAGGCAAGAACCAGGTGGTTTTCTTAGAGAAGTCATTTCTTGTTTTGGCAAGCACCTTATTGTTACATAAGCCTTTTGTCCCTTCTGTTCCAGTCTGGAGTGTTTTGGTACAACTTGAATTTCAGATTGTTTGGGGAAAACTCATCTCGTTCATTATGCATGGAGAGAGCTCGGTAAACTCACAGCAGTGGTGAGGTAGAGAACGATTGGACACAAAAAACAGCCTTTGTTAGCGTGTCATACTGGGAAAATTAGAAACAACTTTACTTGAATAACATTTGACTAATTGTTATAATTTTTAATTAGTCAAGGAGTTTCCTGTGCGACCACTACTGAATACAGTGAAGATTTACATTTCGTTTGAATAAATATTGTAGCAAAAACACATACACACAGTAACAGTAATAATGTAAAGGACTCTACAGTGAGCACTACAAAACCTGTGTCATGTTTCAATTACTAAAAAGTCCAAAATGAGTCATGGGACAAAAATATTAACATGTCGAGAGCCAAGCTGCACTAACAAAACCCTAAATTTAAGTTTACTTATATTTTTGTTTGTTTTCTTTACCAGGAAAAGTACCGGGAACCTGTACTATGATGCATGTTCAGCATACCGAGGCAATTTTTTTGCTATTTGAGTTCACCTTCCCAATCTGTACCTAAAAAATGTTTCCTGTTCTTGGTACAAGCATAAAGGGGACAATGTTGGCTGCTTCCTTTTAGGCAGAGGACGTTGTAAAGCCCCACCCGACACCCCAAATAGTAACCTAAAAGTGACCACACCAAAACTTGAGATACATTCATCACACTGGCAAATGTTTATCATTAATAAATACACTTGATAATACATTCAACTTCCTTTATAGGGCTTTGGAGCGTGATGTCACGGGAGGGGGTGTGACCGCCGAGGCGCCATTTTAGCAGGCCAAACAAAGGGCTAAAGGAGCGAAAGCACACGGATAGCATCAGCAATGGTACGCACTTGCTGTGTTGTCGGTTTTAATGTTAGATCGCACGATCGGGAAGGGAATAAGCTGGAAAATGGGCTCTCTTTTTATCGTTTCCCCACCTGGAAGCAACGTGAGGGAGTTTATGTATCATATGTTACCAAAAGAAGGCGTCTAGCCTGGATAGCAGCTGTGAGACGAGCTGATATCCAGTTCTCTACCATCCCCAGATATCTGTTGGTGTGCTCCAGACATTTTCATTCAGGTAAGATCTAAATAAGTTCATATTACTCTTTATAGCCTATTAGTTTTATTTTCAATGCGCTCTGAGGTCATAGCAAATTAGAACAAACATCCTAATGAGTGATTTTGTTGATATATGTTCTGTTTATAGAGTTGCTAGTTGTTTTTCATTATTGCAGGCAAACCAGCCTATGAAATGGATGAAACAAATCCTGACTGGGTTCCAACGCTACACATGGGTCACTACGAAATCCCTGCTTCAAACTACATGCTACATACCACCATGCCAATCAGATTACTTCATCCATGTGAGGGTGAAGAGGTGACCCTTCTAGATAAGATGGTGAAGGTTTGCTGCGTTTTGGTGAACATGTGCCCCAGTGAGGTAGTACAACCAGGGAAAAATGCTCTTGTTAAATACTCTTAAAAGTGTTGTGCTGTATATGCAGTGGTAAGATTTCAAAAGAGACAGTAAATAACAGAATGCTAGTAGTGGGTGATATTATTTAAATGTTGTCATGATTTTATGTGAACATTTTGTCATTTCAAAACTATACATGACATTGATTCTACATTGTAACTGATGTGATATTCTACAAAGTGGTTTTAATTAAAAGGTAAAAATTAGTTTGTTTCTTTATTCAACTTTTGAACAGTGGTACTTAGTAAGTACATATTCAGTAAATGCAAATTATTTACATGGCAATGCACTTCAGGCACAAATGTAGACCCCCTAAATACAACATTATGGGTTATTCAGAACAGAATTATGCTTGGAGAAATATTTTCCCATCAGTTGAGACAACTCCTCCACAGTAGCAGGTGGAATTTTTCCTTTCTGAGGACGGCTTCTTTTACCTGTCACTACGGATGGTCTGTTTATGTTTTGATTGAGAGCCTATTTTTGGGCAGCTGAAGAGGAGAAGTCTATCTTAATCTTAAAAAGTATTAATATAGAAATTAGTTTCACCCCAAAATCTGGTCAAGGGCTCCTCAAGGGCTTCATGTTCCACTGTGCAGCCATAAATGTCTCCCTTTTGTGGGATAAAGTTGAGAGTGGACAAAATGTGAAATGTCCCATCAGGATTAGATAAGCACTTCTTGAAATGATTTTCCACTGTTATGATTTTTCCATTCTTGCTCCACTTTATGTTGATAGATGGAGGAAACAAGTGGTTAATAAAGTATCACGTGATCTCTGGGGTAGACGATGACCACTAGTTGCTCTGTTAGTTGCATTAACAAATGCAGTAATGAAATAGTATTTTGTCATACCACATGTACCATGAAATTGAAAGCAATCCTATCAGTGCAAAGTTAAGAAAAAATCCATAAAACCTTTATAAAATTTACACATGAAGTATGATGCAATATGCGATGTCACATACCTCTGTTTGATAACGAAGCTGACTTGTCTCTTTTCCATTCTGCAGATTCACATTTGCACAGTGATCTGTAATATACTGCACACTGATAAGTCTCTGAAACGTGCACTGTAACAGGGATTCTGGCATCATATACAAGCTCTTCTTTTGTGTAGTCTACTTAGTAAAGATCATCACCATCCAGTGTCATACAGACCTGAGTCTTGCTCGAATCAAAGCATTCATATGTGAGACAAAGTTTATGACTCCCCACACAACAGAAAAATCCAACTATAAACTCAACTGTTTGTTTCACAGTTGTATTGTGTAAATTACCACCACAATCACATTATCAGTTAAAAAACTGTTTCAAACTTATAGTCCAAAACTAGGGTTGACACGTGATTATTTTGATAGTCGACTAGTCACCGATTATTTTTGCGATTAGTAGACTAATCAGATCATGCATCCATTGGACGTAAAACGTACAGCTTATTGCACCAGCATGGATCTGCTCTTATATAACTATCATTAGCTTACAGCTTAAGGTGTTTAAGGTATGTGCTAACTAAAAATAAAGACAAGATGATAGTTTATTAAACTTTTAATGAAATTTTGTAGATTATCTCGGTGAAGTTTAATAAACTCAGCCGTCTGCTCCTTGCTATCTAAAATTTAACAGGACACCGGAGTAAATTCTCTACCATCTCACACTTCTGATAATAAGTTTTCTGTTTGACGTTTATTCAGCTGTGTGAAAACTATAACTTTAATTTAACGTAATCGGGCTACAAATGCGGTTTCCGAAGGATGCGACCCCTGAATTTGGACACAGCTATGATACCGGACACTGCTCCTTCTTCTTCGGGGTTTAACAGCAGCTGGCATCTATGTACATGCAGTGCTGCCATCTTCTGTTTCACTCTGTTACTACACTCTTAAATCCTACTACTTATTCCTGCGTCTTTCGGGATCTTACAAAGCTTCAAACGACGCCTCGAAAATGTGACGTCATTCAGGGGTAAAACCGCAAAGGATTCTGGGAACTCGTGGCAAGAGGTACTAGCGCATGCAGGCTTTCAATTGAAATCAGTTACACAGCGATAAAAAGAAACACAAAAAATGGCAAGAAGCTGTTGTATTATTAACTGCAATAGCCGGTCGCATGACAGCCATGCGAAGCCGACGGGTAAAGAGATTGGTTTTTATCGGATTACGTCGTGGAAGAGGAATTGTTTAAGCCATGTTTCCGAAGTAACAAAGAGGCAGATGGCCTGGATATACCAAATATAACGTCCCAGAACACTCCAGCTCACATGTTAGTCTGCTCCAAGCATTTCCACAAAGGTCAGTGTTTTGTAGTAGTTAATACGTCATTTTTCATAACATAATTGGTGATATAGGTTACAAGCAAGTCTGGCGCTGAACAGAAATTGTCGCGCTATGCTCCTTTGTTTATTGTGCATAAATAGTGAATTGTCCTGACAGAATATTGCGTTTCGCTTCTGTTATTACCATGGTACATTGACAAAAACATATACTTTTATTCACAGGATAAAACAGTTTTTTTGTATCACTAATTGCCCAGTACGATTACAGCATACATTATTATTGTCACTTCTACATTTCTGTAATGCGTACTAGAAATTATTTCCACTACTAATTAATTACCGTTGAGCTCAAAGGTCCTATTAATAAACGGTTAACGAATGTGTGTTTATGAAGACGATTTGTGAGACTGGTAACTTACCTTTGTTCGTACGATGGTCTTTCATTCTACACGGTGCATTTCAAGGTCCTGTACCCATCCGTCGGTAAACTGTACCCGGGCTTGTTGCAGTGACCTGAAGTTACTAAACTTCATGAGTGTATGCACTCACTCCAAAAACTATATAATTATAAATCTGAGCGTGGAAGTTGTGCAGCACACTGACGTCTTTTGTCCACTCTGTGTGCTGGTAAGGGTCTGACCCTTTCACTCCTTTGATTTTTTCCTCGTACCTTTTCTTTGCCTTTTCGTCGAGTCTGTCTTTGTACGGTCCGGCATTGTTCTCCTTCGTTTTGTACATTCCTTTTTTGGGGAGCAAAGAGAAACCAAGAAGGTATTGTAACCGGAGAATGAACGTTTTGCGGTGCTGCAAATGCTTGCATTTGATGCGGTACTTGGATTGTTTTGCCACCAGTTCCCGGCATGCAATGCACGAAAGTCACGTGGTCTGTCAATCTCTATTAAATCAGCCGTCGGCGATTTTGATAGTTGACGTAATCGTGACTAGTCGACTAATCATAGCAGCCCTACCCAACACCCTCTCAAAACCCTTCAAAAAGTCCAAAGAATCAATACAACAAAGGTTTATAAAAGGCTCTGGGTTTTTATGTCTATGTTCTGCAATATTGTGTGGGGTGGAGCCGTAGGAAATGACGTAGGCAGAAGTTGGGGGTAGTGCGCTGCTACTCGAGAAGGGGAGATTGTTTCCGTGATAGTTCTGTTTACCTTGTAAGCTGTGTTCCTGGTTGCCATCCTTCACGGTGATGCTCCGAGTGTTAAGTTCGTGACTGCAAGTAAGTTTCCTTAAATATGTTTATTTTCCGATCCTGATGTTTGCCCCGGCTATAGTTACTTTCTACAGCGGTATAGCAGTGAGTTTTCATCTCGTGACTAGAGGCATGTGTCGCTGACCGCCGCCATTATGTAGTAATTTTATTCGGCCACACGATGGCGCCAAAGTCCTTATGTTCACAGCTAGAGTGGATGTTTCGGCTATGTATGGCATTCTCACTGTGTTTAATTGTGTCCTTTCTGTGTTTGGAGCTAGAGATGTAAGATTGGCATAGTTCAAATCATATATGTTATGTTATGTGTATATTCAGATGGATGTGTTGGTTTATTTCATTTAATACTTTATGTTTATCTTGGTGGAGCTGTTGCTGTATATATTTATTAGGGGTGCAACGATACACAAAATTCACGGTTCGGTTCGGTTCGATACTTTGGTGTCACGGTTCGATATTTTTTCGATACAAAAAAATGTTCATGCCTTTTTAATTTGTCATTTATTAAAATTATAAATATATATTTTAACTCAAAAGTACAGTTTTTAAATTTAATGTTGCTGAAACAACAAAGTAATAAATCTATCTGATCGAGAAATCACTCATCTTTGGAAAAAGAGAGTTTATTACAGAGAAATGGCTCTTTCCAAAATAAAAGCTATACTATAGCTTCTTCTGGGCTATATTCTCAGCAGCATATTAAACATATCAGGTCCCCATAAGGAGAATCATGTGCTAACGACTGTCTAAATGACTCGGGTAAAGTTTGTGGCATGCGTGCTTGTTGTTTTTGTCTGCTTCCACTTGTCTTCGCACTAGGATGATGTCGGCGTAAATGTGCAGTCATATTCGTTGTGTTCCCACTAGTGCTGTCAGCGTTAATCTCGTTGAAATGACGTTAACGCCATAACACGGCAAATCTCCGTTAACGAGCTACCGCGGATCGCCCCGTGCGTGGGGCTGGACGGCGTCAACACTTTAACAAGCTAACTGCGCTAAGCACTAGTTCCCACCAATGTAATTGAGCATTGCGTGGCACATCCGACATACTGTTTTACTTTTGTCCATGACGCGCTTACCTTCAGGGTCATACTTCACATGAAGACCAAAATAGTTCCAAACGCCAGATCTGAATTAGGGTGGGGGAGGTTCAATTTGCCATGTTGCAACGAGCAACTTCTGTCTCGCTAGCTTGCGCTGCACTCGGTGGATCTGCGCTCGACAGTGCAGCCTAGGCGGATAAGTCGAACGCAGATCCACTGAGCTCTCAACACAGACAGTATCGTCAGAAGAAAAGTTGATAAAATAAATTAAAAATTTTGTATTGTTCGATACATATGCGTACCGAACCGAAAGCACTGTATCGAACGGTTCAATATCGATATGAGTATTGTTGCACCCCTAATATTTATATACTCATGGCAATTTGTTTGTTACTACAGACTGCTGGCAACACTGAGTATCTAAGTGGCAATAAAACAGCTGGCGGTGACAATCCAGCAAAGTGGAAGCCTCTCGTCCTCCTTCCTGTATCCTGACCGATAACACCATCTTGTTAGCTGCTGAACCTAAAAGAACTAGCCCTCACCAAGTACTCCTCAACATTGGTCCTTCGAGCCGGATTGCAGTTATCAAGATGGAGCCAGATGGAGCGATATGTCCTGATGTAAGGCCTAAACGCCACACACGTCGACCAAGCCGGTTTGAGGACTTTGATGTTAACTATACAGGCCACCCCTTTAGGGAAATGCTGCAGTGGGACACCCCACAGCCCCACACAAGAAGCGGGAGAGTTCAGTCTCAGTATAGTCATACGCCACCCCTCTACAGCAACAGGGATGGGGACTATTACAATACACCCCCTCCACTGGGAAGAAGCGAACAAGATGTGGACTCTAATAGGAGCCTCTCACCTGAATGTGCACCTTCCAATTGGCCAGGGTCTTCAATACACCCATTTCATACAGAATTCAGAGCCTTGCAGGCCGAAAGAGAGAAGCTACTCCAATCACAGCAAGTTTTACAGGAGGGCCTCAGAGAACTGAAGGAGGCAAAGAGTGACCTCAGAGAGCTGATTGAAGTAGCTCACCTGCTGAGGAAGGATATGGCTCAGCTGACTGCCTCACAGTATAGCACCAGTCAGCCCCCCAAGCGCGGTTCAGGAGAGGTATACACCACCCCTGAGACAATGCCACAGGAGGAGGATGAGGAGGTGTGGCCCGACCCACCACCATGGCCTGAACCGGTGGAAGAGTTGCACACAGGATTCTCCCAAATGAAGGTTGACGAACAATTCTCCGATGATGGTGTACAGTACCACCCTCTACCCCGCACAGCGTATTTCACTGGTGAGCCTTCGCTGCCAAGTCAATGCTGCACCCCATATCAGGACCCTGTGGTTAAGGATGGAAACACGTTTCATACTCCTCCACAACACTCTGTGCCACCCCCCTGCTGGGCACCAAGTAAGACAGGTTTGCTCCCAACCAAGCCTGTTCCAGCCAGTCCCCCCTCTCCGGTCACTGGAGTAACCAGTGGGCACTGCAATAACCCATCTGCTCCTCTTTCAGCTGAGCTAGTGTACAGGGGGCCCAAACCAACCATTCCAAGGTTCATTCATGCTGATCCCTCTGAGTTTGCTAGGCTCCACATGGCTTTAGAGAACCTACTCCCTCCTAATGCTACTGAGCTCTTCAAGTATCAGATACTTGTGGACCACCTCAAACTAGAAGAAGCTCGACTTATCGCCGATGCTTACCTGAACTCACCTAAGCCTTATACTGACACCATGGCAGCCCTCCACGATAAATTTGGACAACCTCATCAGCTCGCCTTGAGAAAGATAGCAAGTGTCCTAGATGGTCCTGAAATAAAGCGAGGTGACACAGTAGCCTTCCAAAGGTTCTCCCTTCAGGTGCAGTCACTAGTTGGGCTGTTACAAACATTAAGACTGGAAGGAGAAGTGGAGTTGAACTGTGGGTCCCACGTTGCCCGACTAATAAGTAAGCTCCCTGCCGAACAGAGAGCTGATTTTCGTCGACACCAGTTCAAGCAGCCCGGGAGCACCTACACTCTGTACGACCTATCTGCATGGCTTCGTCAGGAGTCCTGGTGTCAAGGATTTGACGGCCAAGCAGGCGTAAGAAGCAGTAGAGAAAGGACCAGTGTAAAGGCTGAGGCCCGTCCAGGCCGACAAACCGTGACAGTCCTACATAACCTAAAGGGGCCATCAGAACACACCTTTCCACCAGTGAAGGAGAGTCGAGCTAGAGGGAAGGTCAAGAGCAAAGCCTACTGTGCCTACTGTGAGAGCACAGAACACTATTTTAGCCAATGTGATGATGTAGCCAAGCTCTCCAAAGAGGAAATAAAGGACTGGATACAGGTCAATAAACGATGCTGGCGCTGCGCCCGAACTCATTTAGCTGCTCAGTGCACACTAAAGAAACCCTGCAGCCGCTGCCAGGGCAAACATCTGCTGGCTCTTCACGAGGTAAATGCCAAGACGGAAGGAAACAATGCTGGCATGGCTGCAAAGGAGGAAAGCTGCCTAACCAGTTCAGCTTCGGGCTCACTCTACCTTGATCGCCATGGGGCTGGCAATCGTGTCATGCTAAAGATTGTACCTGTGCTTTTGAGCCATGAAGAGCGGACTCTAGACACCTTTGCTATCCTTGATGACAGTTCAGAGAGGACCATGCTGCTCCCCGCTGCTGCAAAGACTCTTGGTCTGACAGGCATCCCGGAGGACCTGCCATTACGAACCGTCCGCCAAGATATTCAAATGCTTCACGGACATACCGTATCCTTCAGCGTCTCTGCTGCTACCAACCCTGGATCCTACTACAAGATTGACGGAGCGTTCACAGCTGATCGTCTCAACTTAGCTCACCATACCTATCCTATCGATCAGCTGAGAAGGAAGTACAAATACCTGCATGGGATCCCGGTCCCTGCCCTGAAGGAAGCCAAGCCTCTGCTCCTTATTGGTTCAGACCAGCCACACCTGATCACCCCCATAGAACCAGTCCGCCTCGGCCCACCTGGGGGCCCAGCAGCAGTCCACACCCGGCTTGGCTGGACCCTTCAAGGGCCAAGTCTTTTCATGGGGCGGCAGACCCAGCCTGTCCTATCCCTGTATACATCCGCCCAATCAGACGAGTTGCTCAAGCACGTGGAGCGGCTCTGGCAGGTGGACGTGGTGCCTTACCGATCCGAGAAAGAGGTCACTCGGTCGAAACAGGATCAGCAGGCTGTGGCCCTGCTCGAGGCAAGAACCACTCGCAGGATGGTCGATGGAGTCTTCAGGTATGCTACACCTCTACTCCGTCACCCACAGATGCCGCCATTGAATGCACCAAAGGAATCAGTCATGCCCATGCTTCGAAGCACAGAAAGGCGCCTGTTAAAGGATCCTGGTCGGGCTGATGCCTACAGGGCAGAAATGCAGAAGCTGATCCAATCAGGAGCCGTGAAGGAAGTTACACATGAGACTTCACCCAAGGAGAACTGGTACATACCACATCATCTTGTCAGTCATAACGGGAAGAATCGCCTGGTGTTTAACTGTTCCCATAAATACCTTGGACAGTCCCTGAACCAGTTCCTGTTGCCTGGCCCTACTCTTGGAGCTTCCCTGTTGGGGGTGCTGGTCAGGTTTCGTGAACACCCCATAGCTGTGAGTGGAGACATCAAGGGGATGTTCCATCAGGTACTTCTCCTCCCTGAAGACCGGCCCCTGTTGAAGTTCCTTTGGCGGGACTTAAAGGTGAATGAACCCCCTAAAATCTTCGAGTGGCAGGTCCTGCCATTTGGGACAACTTCAAGCCCCTGCTGCGCCACATTCGCCCTGCAGCGTCATGTGATGGAGCATACACAGCCTGACGACAGCCTGAGATTCTCCATCGAGAGGTGTTTCTACGTAGACAACTGCCTACAGAGTGTTGGCTCACCGGAAGAAGCTAGAGATCTGGTGGATCGGCTAAGAGAGTTGCTGAAATCAGCTGGCTTCGAGCTACGCCAGTGGGCTTGTAATGATCCAAATGTCCTGAGCCATTTGCCTCCAGAAGCTAGATCACAGAGTCTGGATCTGTGGCTAGCCGAGGACAAATCCAACCCACTAGAGACCATGCTCGGGCTCAGCTGGGACTGGAATACCGACTCCTTGGGTTATAAGCACAGGCCCGTGTCCTATGAGATGCCAACCCTCAGAAACATCTATAGAGTCTTAGCTTCACAGTATGACCCTTTGGGCTATCTGTTACCCTTCACCACGCGGGCCAAGCTCCTCCTCAGGCAGCTATGGGATAAGAAGCATGGTTGGGACGACTCGAATCTCCCTTCCACCCTCCTGCAAGCTTGGTCTGACTGGGAAGCGGAGCTTCAGTTTTTACCTCACCTTACCTTCCCACGTGCCTATGTTCCTGCCAGTGCTAACTCAAAGGGGGCCATCCGTGAGGTGCACATTTTTGCGGATGCTTCTGAGAAAGCTTACGGAGCGGTGTCTTATATGAGGACTGTAGAACAGGATGGGCAAGTTCACCTCACCTTCATCCTAGCTCGCTCCCGTGTAGCCCCCAAACGAGTTCTCTCTATTCCCCGCCTCGAGCTCTGCGGAGCTTTGCTGGCAGCGCAGCTGGCCAGTACCCTGAATAGGGAACTCACCTCAGCGATTGAAAGAACAGTCCTGTGGTCTGATTCGACCACTGTTCTCACCTGGTTGAGCTCACAGTCCTGCCGCTACAAGGTTTTCGTAGGAGCCTGGGTAGCTGAGATACAGGAGTTGACGGAACACTGTACCTGGCGCTACATAGACTCAGAGAGTAATCCAGCGGATGACCTGACAAGAGGGAAGGCTCTGGCCGAGCTCAAAGTGCCTAATCGGTGGTCTAATGGACCCCCCTTTCTGCTCAACAGTCCTGATACCTGGCCAGAGAACCCGAGCTCCGAGCCCAGTAATGACGAACCTGAGCTCCGGAAGACAGTCTTCTGTGGAATCTCTATCACCTCCCCACCTACCTGTCAGGATGGAATGGCATGCAAGACTTGGCAGGAGCTCTTGGACGTTACTGTTAAAGAGCTTGGTGGTCAGGGGCTCTTGACTGCGCCACCTAGTGCCGAGGACTATCAGAATGCTGAACAGGCCATCCTTCGGCAGGCTCAACAGGAGTCATTTCCAGAGGAGTGCACACTGCTTTCAGAAAGGAAACCTGTCTCATCCAGAAGCCGCTTGCTTACCCTGGCACCTGAACTGGATACCTCAGCGGGCCTCATCAGAGTAGGGGGTCAGTTGCGACGCCTAGAAGGTCTTGACGGACCTATATTGCATCCGATTGTCATGGATCCTTCACACCCTTTCACACGTCTGCTTATCCAGAAATATGACGTTGATCTGCATCATCCAGGCTCCGAACGGGTCTTCGCGGAGCTGCGGAGGTCTTATTGGATACTGCGTGGAAGAGAGGCAATTCGCAAGCACCAGCGAGCCTGTCCTGAGTGCCAGCGTTCGAGGGCACAACCCTCGGTTCCCAAGATGGCTGACCTTCCAGCTGCTCGGCTTTGACTGTACAAACCAGCCTTTTACTCAACCGGTGTTGACTGTTTCGGGCCTATGTTTGTGAAGGTAGGAAGACGGCCCAAGAAACGCTGGGGAATCATTTTCAAGTGTATGACGACGAGGGCGGTACATCTGGATCTCTTAAGTAGCTTAGACGCGGATGCGTTCCTCATGGCCCTGAGGCGATTCATAGCCAGAAGAGGGACACCGGCAGAGTTATGGTCTGACTGTGGGACCAATTTCAAAGGGGGAGAACGAGAACTCCGAGAAGCCTTTGCCAACATGTCAGAGACATTGCAAAGGAAGCTCGCCTGTCAGAAGATCAGATTCCAGTTCAACCCCCCGGCAGCCCCACATTTCGGAGGTGTATGGGAGAGGGAAATCTGTTCAGTGAAGACAGCTCTCCGCACCTGTGTGGGTTCCCAACCTCTTCACGAGGAGGTACTCCTTACAGTTCTGCTGGAGGTGGAGGTATTTGTCGGTGGAGGTAGCCCTTAGGCTACATTTCCACCGACGTGGCCGATGTGGACCCTGTGACACCTAATAGTCTCCTCATGGGGCGGCCTGATGGATCACTACTCCAGGTGGTCTACCCAGAGACAGAGAACCTCAGTCGACGATGTTGGAGGCACTCACAGATTCTTGCTGATCAGTTCTGGGCAAGATTCATCAAGGAATACTTACCTGGTTTACAGGCGAGGGAGAAGTGGCAGTTAACTCCTCCTGAACTTCTGGAAAAGGCAGTTGTTATGGTTGCAGATCCGCAACTGCCTCGAGCCTTGTGGCCAATAGGCCATGTGATCAAGATTCATCGTAGTGATGATGGACTTGTCAGATCTGCTGATGTGAACGTTAATGGACGGGTTTACACCAGACCAGTTGCTCGGTTGGTAGTTTTACCTGCCGTGCCAGCGGAAGACAGAGATACTGAGAAGAACAGCAAGTCGCCTCCTGGAACTGATTAGGGAGCCTTTTTTGGGGAGCAAATGTGTAACCACATTTGGGGGCGGCTGTATAAAAGGCTCTGGGTTTTTATGTCTATGTTCTGCAATATTGTGTGGGGTGGAGCCGTAGGAAATGACGTAGGCAGAAGTTGGGGGTAGTGCGCTGCCACTCGAGAAGGGGAGATTGTTTCCGTGATAGTTCTGTTTACCTTGTAAGCTGTGTTCCTGGTTGCCATCCTTCACGGTGATGCTCCGAGTGTTAAGTTCGTGACTGCAAGTAAGTTTCCTTAAATATGTTTATTTTCCGATCCTGATGTTTGCCCCGGCTTTAGTTACTTTCTACAGCGGTATAGCAGTGAGTTTTAATCTCGTGACTAGAGGCATGTGCCGCTGACCGCCGCCATTATGTAGTAATTTTATTCGGCCACACGATGGCGCCAAAGTCCTTATGTTCACAGCTAGAGTGGATGTTTCGGCTATGTATGGTATTCTCACTGTGTTTAATTGTGTCCTTTCTGTGTTTGGAGCTAGAGATGTAAGATTGGCATAGTTCAAATCATATATGTTATGTTATGTGTATATTCAGATGGATGTGTTGGTTTATTTCATTTAATACTTTATGTTTATCTTGGTGGAGCTGTTGCTGTATATATTTATATACTCATGGCAATTTGTTTGTTACTACAGACTGCTGGCAACACTGAGTATCTAAGTGGCAATAAAACAGCTGGCGGTGACAATCCAGCAAAGTGGAAGCCTCTCGTCCTCCTTCCTGTATCCTGACCGATACACCATCTTGTTAGCTGCTGAACCTAAAAGAACTAGCCCTCACCAAGTACTCCTCAACAAAAGGTGCACTTACTTTGTGCACAGGTACAAATTACCCCTGAGATAATGAGCAGGATTTTACATGGTTCTGTTTGTTAGTAAATCTGTTTGTTAGTGTATCGCTCTAGGTCTCTTATGCTTTACTACCTTACATTTACAGGTGTG
This sequence comes from Pelmatolapia mariae, assembly GCF_036321145.2. Lineage (NCBI taxonomy): Eukaryota > Metazoa > Chordata > Actinopteri > Cichliformes > Cichlidae > Pelmatolapia > Pelmatolapia mariae. Next base: position 18,569,522 of record NC_086230.1, read on the forward strand.
TCAGAACTTCCTCATTCCTACAAAGCAACACTTGTACAGAAATGTTGTACAGGAAAAGAAGACAAACATTAAAGACACACAACTACTAGTTCTGAAAACATTCAGGTTGAGTCGAGCTTTGGCTAAATATTTCTTCAATTTTTTGTACACCACAAACTTTTAATGTGAATAAATCAAAAAGAATAGAAAACCTTTAAATGTTTAAATAATTTAAACTAAATTGATTCATTAAATGGATTATAATTGTTATTAAATGTTAGTTATATATTTCCTTTTCTCATTTCTTGTTTTCATTAAAATGTGCTTCCAGTTAGATTTTTATTACTAGCAGAGCTCTCATATTGTTGTCACTTTTAGTCTTTTTGTGTACTTTATGTAGACTGCAGTTAGGTACCTTCACTAACTAGTTGGTAAACCTTCCCAGAAGAGTGGGCTGACATCATATTATACCTATTATACATATTATACCTCATATTATATTATGGATAAAGAATTGGATGTCACTCAAGTTCATAGACAGACAGACAGACAGACAGATAGATAGATAGACAGATAGATATATAGATAGATATTGCATGGACACAAACAAACCTATACCAGGAATAACAAAGTCATGGCAGACAGGCATAAATACACACTGAGACCATCTGGTGTGTTGGATGAGGTTTCACTGCCAGTGCTGAACTTTGCAGGTACACGGTCGCTGTCTCATTTGAAACAGCTGTTCACCAGATTTTCACGTTTTTTTAAAGAACCCCAATAAAATCATTAAATATTAAAATTAAAACACCTTTACGTGAAATAAGTATTAATGTTACTAATGCAGACTCCTGAGCAAGCAGTTGTTCTTCGTGTATGCTGGTCAGTTGGACTCACATCTACACACTCAAACACACATACAGACCTTGGTGTTTGTCTGCTCACAGAACGCAAACACAAAGCCACTTCATCATCAAAGACATTTCTAATCAGTTGCGAGCTGCTGATGTTCCTATAGCAACCAGGGACACTTGTACCTGTTATTTCGGTATGCACATCATGTAGTTGTGCACACAACCACATATGGTAGATGACTTTAGACATACATTTGCATGTGTGTGCGCGTGCATGTGTGTGTGTGTGTTATGGTGATTATATTAAACAACCTGTCTCTAGTCTTCAGGGTTCAGCTGAAGTAGCCCTTTGACATGCTGTGGTTCTGATACGGTATAAACAGAGACCCTGTAGTGAAGGTTAATGGTATATGCAGCAAGAGCTGTGAATGAGACATTTTTAACAGTGTCGGGTGATGACCAGGTTAGGGGAGCTGATTGGTTTTATGCGTGTGGGATCAAGTAATAATTATGCAGCTCATTGACTGAATCAGTCAAATCTCTTGCGCTGACTTTCCAAGGAAAACATTTTTATTGGCGCCACACACATTGCTACCCGAACAGAATTAATTAGCATCGGCAAATTCAGTGGACAAGAGAGAGTAATGAGGTCTGCAGGTCTGAGAGTCCAAACTTAAATCTGAGCCTTTTTATTGTGTTCACAAGCTCCAAAGCTGTAATTGTGCTCCTAAAAAAATGAGGGTTTGCATATATTTTGCATATTTCTACAGACACATAAACAACAATAGTTGACAGTAACAACTGAAATAAGTTTGGCTTTATCTACAGGAATGGATAGGATGATGAAAAACAACAGCCATAGTGTCAAGTAGCAATATGAGGAAGAGCATGGATAAATGGTGATTAAAAGTAATAAAATCTTCTGAACAGGTTTCTGTATCAGTCATTTAACTGTGCTTTTCTGTGCTCTGCAACCTACATATACTGTGTAATTCTGTTTCTAGTTTAAACTAGGGTCTGAATACAATTATTAGGGTGGAAAAGAAAATCTTCATATATACACAAACAGAACAGTCTAGCATGAAACAAAAATTAGTACTCTTTTTGCAAAGCAATGCTGTGCTGGAATATCTTGGATCTTGGCATTCATCTACATGCTGACAAAATACCCATTACTGTAGAAAGAGTAATCCCTCATCATCACTTCTTTCCCATCCCCAGCCGCACAACTTGCCAGCGCCACATGGTCAAAAACTGTCGGAACAGCTTGAGGAACACGAGAGCCAAGGGCGTTCACCTGACCTTCACTAACTTGATCCAATCGAACAACCACGGGAGAGACAATCGTTATCCTGTGAGACACCACCCAGCAAATCACTACACCCACAGGACAAGCTAAAGCATTCCCATTTTGCAAAAACGAGAAGTCAAGTTAGTATCTTAGTGTATTTTTATTTTTATTTTCATCACTGTTCTTCCCAAACTAATATGACCTTCAGGGGAGCACATCACTCTACTCTACAGCACTGCCTCAGCTGTGAAGTGAGCTCTGCTAAATGTGCTCTAGAAATTTCAAAAAACAAACAATTGAGGAGAAACTGCAGTGCTGGAAAAAACAACAACAACTATGTCACGACTAGGATTATTACAAAAAATAATTCTCATATACTAATCCATACTAAAGCTATCAGATTAGATACTCCTTTTCAACACTAATTACACCAATAGCACCATCTTTGCCTCCTCCAGTTGGCACACAACTTCACACATCAGCTGCTGATGTGGTTGACACAGGTTAATGTTAGCTGCTTACTTATTAGTAATTGCCAGATAGCTACAAACCCAGCCACCGGGGGTCACACGTGGATCCTGAGCCTGGAAAATCGGGTGGGTTGTGTCAGAATATCTAATTTGCAAAAAATCTTTATTAAAGTAAGTTATCATTAAGGCTGCAATAAGGGGCTATGACTAAAACATTTCATACAAGAGCAAGGCAGCAAACATCATCTGTCCTGCAAATCTGTAAAGTTAAGAAAAACAGTGTTAATTTAACAGGATAAAAAAGTTATTTGTCTCTAAAAACGTTTGTTTCTCTCAAAGTCCCAGACTGAAATTGAGAAGTCAGAAACAGCGGCAGTCTACCGTAAAAACTGAAAATATAGTGCCAAGTCACTGAAGCCCAGCACTGTCTCATACAATCTAAAATATTGTCGTCTCTCTTGTTTTTTGGAAAGACCTAAAAGAATACCACTGAGTGGTGGGTGGGCCTAAGGGGGCCACCCACAACAACGGGAAGACCATTCTGACTGCTCGTGAGAAGCAGATCTTAACTATTTACATAAACAAAAGACTGAATGTGTTTTCCTTTAAAAAAAAATCTGGCAAATTCTGACCAATCACAACAGCCCATGAAGAAACTTTCCTTACATTTCCTTACATGCCTTTTCTTGAACTAATTACTCATAACTTGTATTTTTTATTTCTGTAATTTCAACTGTCTTTAGGTGTAATTTAATTTTGAAAACGTCAGTGACAGATCGCGTCACATTATCATATTTATCACATATAGAGCCTGATCACATGTACAATCTGTCCCATAATGGATTATGATAACATTATAGGACAGCAAGCCCAGCTGATCCCCTCTTTCGCCACATCTCTTCTTACACCTGTCCCATAACTCTACTGACGCATTAACAATGTGCCAGTCTAGCTTCTATTCTCGGGAGTCATTGTTTGTCCTTGTTTAGATAGCATGTTGACGGTAAGTGAAGTTAAATGGGACAGGAAGAGCAGAAGTGGGCTGATGGCAGAAAATGGAGGGACAGGTGGTTAAGATTTTCCGGATCTGATAAGATGAATGTATTTTTTTTATGCAAAGGTCTGAGATACTGTCAGCTGAATCCAGTGCATTATAACAAATTAAAAAGGATAGATACTATATCATCAATATAATGTGCAGAAATGTCACCATGTTCATGCAAAGTGAGCAGAGATAATCTAGTCAAACTGTGCGTTTGAGACTTCTATATCATTAGTGTCATAATTTTTCCAACCAAAAAAAACATGAATACATATAAATAAATTGCACAATACATTTTAAAGTAATAAATCCCCCAAAATGTCTGATGTAGCAAATTTAACCGTTTTTTTGGGACACATTTCCACAGTGTCTGTCAGCGGTATGCATGGGCGTGCAGAGGTTCTACTTAAAAATGTGTCGCCACATTCTCTAACCTCACAGGACCTCTGTTTGAAGCTTGGTGTCGCCACGTGTGAGTTTCAAACGCATAGCCGGAGGCAGATGCAATAAGGCAGAACTGTTGCAGATGTCAAGTCCCGGGCTGACAAAGGCCGTTGGCAGAGTTACTGGCGTCAAATAAATCAGCCACATATTCACTGATGCTGGATAAGAAAGTCTTCTTCTGGCTGCATCTTGGAAACCAAAGAAAACTGTCGTGCTTTTCATATTTTATGCAGTTCTCGAAGGCAAAGTAAAAAGCACATTCCCTATATTTATGGTCACACTGCAGGTTGGTGTTTCCACCACCAATCACACAACATTATTGTTTTCTTAACCTATTTTTCCTCCTTGCTAATTCCCCTGTCCCTTACATGCTTTAAATCAAACTATTTTATTTATCAGGCCTACCTTTGTTGGTTTACTGACCCTTCATGTTGTCCTCTATTTTCACCTGTAAAGCATCAGCTCCAGGGTTGCTTAGTGATGCGGCTGAACACCAACTTAATTGATAGCTCACAAGGTGGAAATCGACAGTCTGCGTTATCGACCGTGCTTGTGGAAGTCAGTCTCTCAATATAGCAACATCATCAAGTCATCAGTTCCTTGTGAAAGGATAAGCAGGTTTGGAGGATAGGATGATAATAAGAAAAATGTGGGTATTAAAATGATTAGAAGCTAATATGACTTAGTAGAAACATTTTTCCTTTAGCTTAGGATAAATTGTCAAATTTTCAAAGATCTTTAAAGTGTGTTTTTGCACAGTATACTCTCCTTATTGAGTCCTTTTATGACATGTTGCTCTCTGCACGTCACTGTGAGCTGCCTGCGTCTTTGTTTGTGTTCGTTTTCTCTTTGCCTGTGTCATATCATCTTATTAATCGCTGTGTTCATCTGTTATTCTTCCCGTCTCACCTCCATCTTTGCGTTGCCCTTTATCGACCATGTGCCTTTAAATTAATAAATATGCACTCAGTGGTCTGAGATTCAGTCAATATTAAAGGTTACTTCAGGCCTACACTAAATCACATGTCTAAATGCTTTCCTTGTGCCATCGCTGGCACAGGCAATGACTCTCTGTTCCCCCCTCAGGACTTATTTTATTTCTCACCTGTCCATTAGTCACCCCAGTTCCCACAACCTCTGGACTCCTGACTGAGAGTGTTACTGCTCTTAATTTAGTCCACTGCTCCGAACTATAAATAGAAAACCGTTGACCCTCCACGTTTAACAGATCATTAATGTTGCTATGTAGCTCCTGTGGTGGGGTCATTTTTTCCTGCCCGCCTTTTCCACTCAGTAACCTTCTCAGTATTGTGCCCTGAAAGCGTGCCTGTGTTACATTCTTGTTAGTTCAACTTGCACCTCTGTCCCTGGCTATTTCAAAGACATCGACTATATGTTGTGTCTGGTTTATTTTGATAAGATTACCCGAAGAACTCATTTAATTTAGAGCATCTGCATGAAGGCTGTGATTAGAGTCTCAATGGCCAGGCAGGTTCAGGCAGCTGAAAACACCACTTATGTGTAATAAACATCTTATTATAATACACCAAATCTCTTTCTATGTGTCCACAATCAGGAGCTGAACAACCTAACTTGGCACAGAGGTACATCTTAGGCCCCTGAAGGTTCCCATCTATGTCAGATATTCTGACAACATCATGTTGCCCAGCAACCACCTACCAATAGGATAAAATAACCAATTTTTAACATGTAGTCGCCTATAAGACCCTAAAAGAACAGCATATCTTTTTCACCTCATAACAATGAAGTTTAATTTATATCCCAAAACATGAAAATTAAAATATTATGATATATATGATATGTTATGATGCCATCCCATCGCCTGGCAGGAGATTAACAGGAGATTAAAATGTATATATACTACAGCAGGAACTCTGCACCGAAGAGGACTCGCAAAAATTGTTTAATGTATTTAGAGATTATATATGTAAATGTATAACTGTACCTTAGGGAAATGTATATTAAGCATTATTATAAACAAACTCTAAGTCATCATTTATATATCATTAATCCTCTTTAGTATGCCATTTATAAATACAGATATATGATTATGACTTTGATTATGATCATTACCAGCAGTGTTGTACTCGCAATGACAACTGTACATGGTGTAACAGGAACAGATGGACATACATATCAGTATTTATAAATTCTGATGCTTCATAGTGTGACATTATTATAAAGTGCTACTGAAAGTTATTAAATCTTCTTTTACTATATGGGTGTAGAGTTGGTAGAACAATATCACGCATAAGAAACATTTTCACTATACAGTTATGCATTAACTCAGTATCTGACTGATGAGTGTAACAGTAAACTATTTTCTAAAACAATGGATGGTTAACATGTAAATACATTTTGCTGTATATCAACATGCAGTCAGTCCCATATTTTTATTCACAACAGAGCACACATAGACCAAACAACACTGCAGCGTTGGCATGTACCAGTGACAGAACACCAGGCACCTACAGGTTTGACTCAGGGTCAGGGAAAGCACAACATTTGAGAATACTGGTTTCAGCTTTGTAAAAATGTGATACAAACTGATTCATCAAGAAAATAATCAGGAGTTGAAACTCTAATGTTTGCCGCCTGCCATCTTTAGTCAATTTCTCCTTTACCTTCGAAAATGCATGACTTTCACAGAAGAGATTTTTCAGTGAAGTATGGAGTCCAGCATGCACCTGTTTATCTCATCAGACAGTTACATGGCACTAGCTGAATACATTTAGGTATGAAAAAGTGATGACTGTACTCAAATGGTCAGCAGATGGTATGTGGTGGAAGAAGAGATTCACATCATGGATGTGTGGTCAATAAATCTACATCAACTGTTGATATAGACCAAAAACTCTGAGCAATATTTCCATCTCCAAGCTGAATCGATGACACAAAGAATTAAGGCAGCTCTGAAGGGAAACGAGGGTCCAAACCAGTAGTGAGGTATACCTAATGAAGTGGCCAGTGAGCGCATAATCACAGCACTTTATACATCACTTCCAGTGCACACTCTGCTGTACACCATCTCTGCGGGGACTCGTCTTTGGTGCACTAATCAAGTGCATACAAATCTGAATCCCCCAAATCCCCAATCACAAAATACACAAACGCAGTGTAGCAACATTATTATTTAGCCAGAAGACATTTAGGGTATTTAGCCTTAATTTTTCTCCTCACCCAGAAGATTAGCCCTGGCAGCATGGGGGAATTAACTGAAATCCCTATAATGCTAATGTTGCAAGACCTCCAAATAATGCACTACGGAGCAACAAACAAACAAGCAAACCAAAAAAAAATAGCAGACTTTGGAAGAAATGTTTTACGGAGTAGCAGCAATTAGAGACAAAGTGAAAGAGCACAAATTCAAACATGCCAGGAGGATTTTAATGAGACCCCCAGTGGGAGCATTAGATGAAATGGTGTGCAGATAAATAAACGCCCATAAAGCAGGTAAAGAGCTGACTGATCACAGCAGCAATCAACTTACAAAGAATCGGTGGTTTTTGGAAGCAAACAACCATAAAAAGTCAAACAAACTAGAAACTAGAAACAGAGTACATGAGACATTTCTTTAACTCATTATACAAAAAAGCACTAGTGAGTTAAAAGATGGACTCGTTGACCAGATGGTGCATTAAAAGAATATCTGGAGATAAACATTTGAGTCAAACTGGTGACTTCACCAATTATCCTGCTTATTCAATCCTCTCACATAGATGCGTCAGGACAAAAGAGAAAACTGACAAGCCACTTAAACTTTATCTGACTGAAAGCTGGAATGGTTATCTGACTGCACAAGAGACTGCTTGATAATCGGAGGGGATGTTCTGTGGAATTTTTAAAGCATGCGGTATTTGAATCGATATGTGCTGCATGTTGAAATTAGGCTGAAGCTTTCGGCCATACTGAGTGTAAAAATCTTCGAAAGTGAAGCAGCTGCACAGAAGAGCCTCCAAGACTAAAAGCCTGGAGGCATTTTGTTCTTTTCACTCTTGCAGTGGCTGATGCATGCGGTGCACAGTATTAAGCATGGGCACCTTTGTACAACACAAAAGGTGAGAAACTACTTGTAGAAGTAAGCAAATATGGCTGCTGCTGCTGTTGTTCTTGTATTGGTATCTTAAAATTGTTTATGCTGATTGCTTTTGTCCTTTAAATGCTGAAAAATGTGATTCAGAATGGAGTGTCAACCTTTGATTATCATTTTCCTAAAATCTGATGCTCTCCACCACTAAAGCTGTTTAACTCGTTTGATCCACAGCAACAAAAATAAATAAAATAACAAACAAAGTACTTAGATAATACTTAAAAGTACACTTAGATAATTACCAAAAGCAATCAATCTCCTTCTCAACACAAACACTCTCTCTTGGCAGACTGTCCGAGTGAGCATGTTTCTCTCCATCTGGCGTTCGTGTACCAGGTCACTTTCTGGCTAAGCGGCGAGTCCCTCAGGGAACAAGGGGTGAAACGGGCGTCTCGTTTATCAGAATGCAGAGCTTCCACTCTGAGGACGTAAACAAGATCTTGGGTCTGGGCCTAGATGTGACGTGGGGCAGCTCCGTATGAAGGTACACAAACAAACACACTTAAACTCCCACAGAGCCTGATCTTACATTGACAGCTGCAAGAATATGGAGCGATGTTTGGTGTATGCACTCACAAAAGTTATTTATTTAGCTTAATAAACACGAAGCAATACTTTTCAAGTAAAATGCAACTAAAGTATGTAAAATCAAAAGTTTATTTATTCAAATAATTAATCATTAATACTTTATTTAATACATTAATACTTTATCACCCATATACATAAAGGCCATGTGGCCATGTGGACCTTGAAATTTTGATTTGTCCCCAAAATGGTCGAAGAGTTGGGTTAATGTGAAGCATACATGGTAAAATCTAGGTGGAGCTGATTTTTCTGTCTGTGTTGAGACACCAGTACTTTGTGATTGCCTTGTGCGCATACACCAAATATCCCTGTAAAGCTTGTCTTAAATATATGAATAAAAATTAAAAGTTAAAGGGAGAAACACTCTTCAACCAAATCGTGAGGGCTGACGTTGCATAGGTTGCCCAAGAGAGGGCCCTGTTCAACTTCCCTGTTGGCAACAACCAGCTGATCCAAGTATCTGAAAGAAAAACATCACCTGATATATCGGATTTTTAAATCACCAAATATCGGTTTCAGTCTTAAAAATGCTCTATCATTTTGCGCTCTGTTCATGCATCCTCTGCCCGGTATCCCTTCCAAACAAGCCATACACGTTCTGTCTTTATCTGTTTGAACTGTCGTGAACTTTAACATTTAACAGGATAACTGAGGCCTGTGGAGTCTGAGCTGTAGCGTTTGGGGTTTTTTTGCATCTCTGAGCATGGCACAGTCTGACCTTGGGGTAAATTTGAGGACACGCCCACTCCTGGAAAGATCGTGGCTTTGGTGTTAATGCAAACCTCAATGCTCAAAACCATCAAAGTGACAAAATGTTAGCTTTTATGGCAGTGCTCAAACTTGGTGATGATGAATGGCTGCTATTTGTCCTCTTAATTTCTACAGAGGCAGTAAATGTGTACCTTCCTTTTTTGACATGACTTCATATCCTGTAACTGAAGATTATACTCTCATAATATGACTGTATAAACATTATGCATAACTCTTACAATTGCAAGAGAAACCCAAAACACCATTTGAACTGAAACTCACCTAATCTGACTGTTGATAGCGCATTTCAAAATAAGATTCCACAACAAGTGTAAGTGGGTTTTCTTCCTTTCTTTTATACACATTTTTAATTTGAGCCTTAAAAATCAAGGTTTAAACACCCAAAGATCTGTGAAGAACCTTAAACAATATGTATGTGGTGGCACAATTATGTTTTAAACAATGTATAAAAATTCTTTAGCTCTTCAAGTCCTTGTCATATTCATGTGAAGAGAAACCTGTTGCTCTCACGCTGCAGTGCCATTTGAGGAGACTGTGAATCGTGAGTGATGCGATGCCTCTTGTGAGAAATGCATTCAATATATCAGCACAGCACGGCCCTACATGAACCGTTCCTCATCACGAATCTATGAGAAAAAAAGGCAGTGTACTGACTCTGGGAGGTGAAGATGTGTTTTTATTATTCATCCAGTTTTTACAGGAACACCTAACAGTATGTTATGCAGTTTGCACCACTCCAGGTGACTCCACTGAAAGACAATACTTCAAATTTGACTGCTGCTGCACTGAGTACTCGAAGAACAATAACTTTATTGCCTTTCATTTTATGTTTGCATTTTTAAAAAAAAACAACGACTGTGAAACAGAACCAATTTAAAATGATTGTCCAGGGCTGTGTAGAGCTCATATAAAGAGTTGTGTGTGTGTGAAGATGAGTGCATGATTTATGTGTCTTAGGTGTTCAAAAGAATAGATTTCACGTGCTCATTTACCGAGTCACTCTCAGATCGATGGATTAGGCCGGGCCACGTTATTATCATTACAACAAAAGATGTGATAGCCTTTAGTTGGCCACTGAGGACAGCTGTGGCTCTTTTATCACCACTGGAGCGATGCAAAGCAGAAGAACCAATCAGCCTCAGGACACGATGTGATAAAGCAGTGCTTTGGCAAGAAACATAAATAGACCTCAGGAGGGGCTGTTAAAGCTGGCTTTCTGATTAAAGGCATGTACAGATGACTCCAGTTTCATCCTCACTCAATCCGAGAGCACAACAATGGGCTTTGCCTGACTGCAGTGATGAATCAAGTCTTCACAAACAGCAAGGCTGACTAAACTACAATTTAATGTGGCCAACTCTGCATTGTGAACCTGTGTGGCAACCCAGGTATTTAGAGCTACGCAACACAACATGATAAACTGCACACTGTCAAACTCAATAAAAGTCTTCAGGTGGAACATCTATTGTGCCGTTTCAGGTGTGTATGGATTGAATCATTTGAAGACAATCAGCCCAAACAGCAGGAAAGTAAGGGAACGAGGATTTCACAAAACCACTCTGCTGTGTGATCAATTATAAGCATGAAGACTGGGGGACCTGATTAGCAAAGGTATCTAACGTGATCACTGTTTGCAATACATCATTTCTGTTTGACCACACATGCAGCAGCTGCACAGGTGTGAACTTGTGCATTAGGGAGATTGCATGCAAACAAAGAAAAAAAAGAAAGAAGCAGCACATTCTAGTTTAATTATAATATAATACAATCACCCTGCCCGGTGGCTCCAGGAGGAGAAGACGCAGAAAGCAATCTGTAGCTACACACTACTCACAGAGCACAAGCAAAACAGAGGCATGATTCACTACCAAGATTAATCACACGACTCCCTCTGCTGCTGCTGCTGCTGCTGCTACTGGACGCAAACAAGCTGGGTGGAAGGAGAGACAAACAGCAGCTCCACCCCGCGGTGGCTGCCCGACTCCAGCTCTTGCTTGTATGAGGCTTTGGTGCAAAATATTGTGAACTTTCCTAAAATACTGCGGCGATCGCTTTTGCAATAGAAAAAGTGCAGCAAAGCAAATCAGGCAAAACTTGCTGATCTGCAAGTCTGCGGCTTGCAAAAATCAATAAAACTTCCCCTACCTCCTCCACTGCGAGAGGCATGCAGATGCGGTACTCCTTCATCAACATAGTCCAAGCACAGTGACGATGGTGATGATCGAACTTTCCTCTGTGGGGTTCTCTCCCGATGAAAGTATTCTGACTGCAGCTGAGGTCCAGAAAAACCACTCAATGCTTTTCTCACTTGTGCATCAAGAAGACCTCCTGCAACGCTCCGCTGTGCCTACGTGAGTCTCCACAGACACGAGGTGTACTAGAGGTCCTTCCAGGACATGAGACGATCCCACTGTGATCAGCAGCTGTCACTTTCCTAAACTACTCCGACGACATTAGTTTGTGCGACTGGGTAACAGTGTCAAAAGTCTGAAATTCAAAACAAACTTCAAAACAAGTCGCCCCTTCCAACCACAGCTTCAAAGGGGCTGTGTGTCCGCTCGAGTCCCGAAGAAGAACCGAGACTTTTTGGTCTTTCCGTGACTCTTCACGTGTAAATAACGTCCACTGAGCCGCTCTCTACCAGTGTGTCTCCACGTCCTTTGAGTTTTCGCCTTACTGTTCCGTTCAGGGATGCGCGGCCGTGCACAAAAAAGCTGTGTCAAGCACTAGAGAGCCAGCCAACAGGAAATAACCGGACCTGACCTTCAGCGTAAAAGCATCGCTGCAAAACAACCGCACAGCGGCCGCTTCACTGCGCAATAATACACACCGCAGTGGAAATCTGTCATAGTTAGGAGCAGCTTGAACCACTTCTCGAGTCCGACTCAAACAATGATGGAGATTTGTTTATTATTTTTTTCTAATGAGCGGAAGTTCTGCGTGATTTCTGTTTTGGTTTTTTTTTTACACACATTTGTACCCCACAGAAGCTGCGCGTGCTAAGCGCTCGATCTCAAAGATTTCCGATCACAGTAAATACAATGATAGCCTACACGGAAACAGAAAATCAAAGCGCATTAAAAAACATTCAAAAAGACACACACAGTTCAGATAGGACGTTACAGAAAACCATGTAAACTGCATTGCATAACTACGTTTCATAATTGTGCAGATTACTGATTCTGCCCCCCCCCTTATTTTAAATTTTTTTAGTATCAGTGAAAATATATTTGGATCAAGTGGCACATGGGAGGTCATGCAAGGCCATATACAGCATCCAGGCCATTCCACCCTGTTCTGTTTCTCAGCCCGTTGTGGAGCTGACCTTGGTCTGAGTTGGAGCTGACCAAGGTTCTGAAATTTAGCCAGGTTACAAATCTTTAGTTTTTCCCACAAAGTCATCAGACTTTGAAATTATGGCTTTAAAAACAGATTTAAATTATTTCCACTGTCCTTAAGCGTCGCTGAGCAGGGCATTTTTGACTGAACGGTTTCAGTATTTCCTTTGTTGATGGTAATTAATCAATTACTATATTTTTTATTAATTAGTTAGAGGTCATCAGTGACACACAACTTGCTACCAGTTTGTGGAAACTTTATATTCTTTCACAAGTCTTTCTCATAAGCCAAAAAAGTACAGGGGCTAATCTGAAACATATTTCTCTAAGACATTAAGAGTCCTGTTAAACATGAAATGTACAATTAAGCCAACATAAGCACTTCTCGCTTTCAAATATTGCCACAGCAGAACTTTAAATGTCAGTGAAGAATTCACCTCTGCACTTCTGTACTTCCCCAAGCTGATTTAGATGAAGTCTGGTCTGTGTGGTTTGCAGGTTCATTCCAGGAGGTCAAAGGTCACATTCTTTATTGGAGAAAACTTTTATTTAATTGGTATCTGTTACTCTTATCCTCTACATCCTTGCATACTTAGAAATGTGTGACAAAGCACAAATCATATCAATTCCACCTACAGTAAATTTACCTGATGACGTGTGAATCGCAGATCCATTAATCGTGGCTGTTTCATGCAGCGCACACCTACCGTGCTGAACAAACTCAGAGTTTCCTGTACTGTTTTCCGGCCAACGTGTCTGTGGTTTGAGGTCATCATGCTCACAACAGAGCTCCTGCATATCCAAGTTACTCATTCTCTCATTTTTATTAACCAAAATAATTTATTTAAAGTTATATTTGACGTTTCAAAATGTAAAAAGAGAAGCAGAGGTCTACATGCAGTACCATTTCTTTCACGATAGATGTCAGTAGAGATCTTCATTTCAGTTGTGATACAATATTTAACTACTACAAATGACAAAACCTACCGGTAACATGTTATAATGTCATTAAAAAAGAGCTATTCCTGACTCTTGGAGTATTTTGTATATAAAACAGTACATAACAATTATGATTTTTTTTAAACTGTAGAACAAATCAGATGCAGCATGCTGGAAAGAAGTATGCAGATCCTTTAAGTGAAAGTACCAGTGAAAATATTGATTAGTAAAATATTATTTAAGTAAAAGTACATAAGAAAAATCAACGAAACTTTAATTAAAGCAAAAGAAATTGTACCCAATGCAGGAGAATGTTCCTAGAGAAATTTCCTCCTACTTACGTATTAATATGCATTATGTTTATATTTTCACCCAGATTTTGGATGCATATTTTATAAACTCCTTATATGCTTTGTGTGCAAACAGATTAAAAGCAAAAGTTGTAATTAAACACGTCAAATGAATCTGTTAAGTGAAAGTACAATATTTCTATTTAATGTGGCAGAGGTTTACATGATCTGTAAAATGACTTACAAGTAGTGTAAGTGTGTACTTAAACACAGTTTTTTTTATTCTTCTTTCAGCTGCTCCCTTTAGGGGGTCGCTGTAGTGACTCATCAGTATCTCTGAGTTCTTCCTTGTTTTCTCCTGCCTGCCAGCTCCTCACACAGCATCCCTTCACTCCACTGTCCCTCATCTGCACATGTTCAAACCATCTCAGTCATGTCTTTCTCATTTTGTATCCAAACTGCTCAGCCTTACCTGCCCTCCAGATGTACTCGTATCCTGGTCATTCCCAACAAAAATCTTAACACCTTCAGCTCTGCTTCCTGTCTCTTTGTCAGAGTGGCTGTCTCCAAACCATCACAGCAGATTTCCCTACCATCTTGTAAACCTTCCCTTTCACTCTTGCTGCTATCCTTCTGTCACAAATTACCCCTGACCCTCATCTCTACCCACTCCACCCTGCCTGCACTTCACCTCTCTTGTGCACTGTCTGTTGCTTTGGATAGTTTGTACTTGTCCACCTTCACTAACTCTGCGTCTTACAACTTTATGATTCCACCGGTCTCCCTCTCATTAATACATAGTGAATTCTACCTTGCTGCTGACTTTTATACCTTCACCTCTCTAGGCTCTTTTTCACCCGCTCCCTACTCTCACTACAGATCAGAATGTCTGCAAACTTCCTCACACAGTACCACAGTTCCTCTCTTGGCACCCTATCATATTTTTTCTCTGGACTCACAAAGACAAAATGCGACTCCATCGGACCTTCTCTATACTTTTCTATCAACACTGTCAAACCAGCCATTGCATCTGTAGTTCTCTCTTTTGACATGAAGCCATATTGCTTTTTGTCACCTCTCTTCCTGTCCTAACTTAGCTTTAGCAGCTCTTTCCCATACCTTCATGGCACAAGTACACTTCTTCTCCATTCCTCAGGCATCCTCTCACTCTGTAGGATTGTGTTAAACAATCTGGTCAAAAAAGCCCACTGCCCTCTCTCTAAGCACAGTACACATTCTTATTTACACTCCACCCCCGTTTGTTATACACACACAGGGAGAGCTGTGAAGTCTCCGAGCTTATTATTAATTTTTAATGCCTAAATGCTTCAAGATAGTCACTGTGGGTTACCTCTAAGAGAATATGAAAACCACAGAAGCTGGGGAATAAAAATGAACATATACTAACAGCTTTGTAAAATTAATTACTTTCGGTGATCTCTTTGAAATTTATTATTATTGTGCAATGGCATAAGTATGTTGTGGAATAGCTTAAATTATATCTGGTAGCTATACTCCCTTTTTGGTAGCGATTTGTGGGAAGAAGAAGACACACCCACAGAAAACACCAGTAGCCACAGGGAGAACACAAACACTGAGTGTACCCCAGCAGAACAAGAAGTTCAGAACTGGAGGATTACTCTACCTCCCTTTGAGACTCATATTAAATGATGAAATCAGTAAACCTAATTATTAGCTTTTTCCCAAAACAGTAAACAAAAAATAATCAAACAGCCTGAATTAAGGATACTTGAAGCTACTTTAAGCTCAATAAAACAGATAGTGCTGAGGCTAACAGGAATCATTAAACACATTCTCTGTGTAGGTTGCAAAGAAACAAAACTGAAGTTGTCATACCTGAACACAAGAGGGTGCAACGCGCTTGCATGTGCTCTTTTGCATGTTGGTGTCAATGAGTGCGAAGGCATTGGTACACACTCAGACAGTACCAAAACATGCCAGCATACACAGTGCAGCTCTCACACCACTCCTGAAAGCACATATAGAGAAAATGAAACCTCGCACATGTGCAACTGAGGCAACGATTGCTTGGTGAAAAGACAAAATGGTGAACAAAGACAGGACTGAGCTCTTGTTGCCTTTCAGGAATCACCAACAAATGTCAACAAAGATAAAACTAGCTACAGAACAACTAAAATCACAATTTAACTGAATGAGATTGCAATATAACAAATTTGCATACATATTTCCAAAGTATTGGTTAGCTTGGTGATGATCGTTTACTTGTTACTGTTGTTACTTGTTACCACACTTCATGGTGTGGAATACAGTGGAATTTTATGAATGTGCCTGTTTTCACTGGTGCTGGTGAATATGGTCAAAGTGCTTCTAGAAGCAAGTCTCACAATCCAGCCGACAGGTTAAAATGTTTATCGATATTTTTTCACTGTTAATCTGCATGAAAATAAGCATGAAAACTCTTTTTTTTTCTTGATAGTTATACGCCTACAACCATGTAGGCTCTCTGGAATAGTCTGCTAGATTTCAGTTCAGGAGTGTTCGATTGCTCTCTTACAATGTCTCTGACATGATTGTTGTTTTCCTGCATTGATTTAATTTGTAATTAAATAACCTTAATAAAAATATTAAAAGTAATTACGGTGAGCCAAAACATCAATTCTTGTTTTCTGCTTTTGGATCTGTATGATGTCAGCAAGAGCAGGCATCTCAAGGACACAGGTGTGACTGTTAGCACAGAGTCCCCACCCACCTGCTGTTAAATCCTTGTGTTTGTGAGGGAAAGCCAATCAGAACCAAGTTAGTTTAATTCGATGGTTGTCTTAAAGGGAGGGAGGGTAAAACTGATTATTTTGATTGAACTAAGCTGCGGCATAAGACCAGCATAGGCTAAATAGGCTATGGATTATTTTGAACAGCGACTCAAAGCTATTTTAACTAGAGTGCTCGGAATGAGCATAATACTTCTCATTTAAAAGCTGGCTGACGATTCACACAGTATTAAAGTTGCAATGTGAAGTCTCTTTATCTCTTTTCCAGATTAATTCTTTATATACCCCCACACACACTTTTAAGAAAGTTAAAACACACACACACACAGAGCACATGTTTTGGGCTCTGCTGCCATAGGACAGCTACAAAACTATCTATCACCTCTAATTGAATTTTAAAGGAAAATAATATGACATTATGCTAAGCTGTTTGTAGTGTCAAACTGATGACACCAGCTACAATTAGGCAGACACACACAAACACCAAACTGTTTATTCCCGACGATATCAGAGCGTCGGCAGAGAGGAGAAACAGTTGCTAAGAGACCTGGCTTCCTTGCCTCTTGCCGCTTAACATCATTATCTGGCCTTTACTGTCACTTTCCTATCCACTCAGCCCCGCCAGTCCACTGTTACTGTGGAAAAAGGAGCTTGTTTCTCAGCTTGTTCGGTGGTGTAGGCTGTGCCGAAGCCAAAATTAATAAGGGGTTTATTGGAGCCATCCGTCTTGGAAGGAAAACACCGGTGCTAGATGGGCGAGCCAGGCAGCTTAATGACTGCATTACATCCAGGTGAAGACACAGGGGAGGGGTCGGGGAATGGAGGCGGTGGGTGGTATCTATGGTTTCATTTGTCTTAATAGTGGCTTTTTTGTCTTTCTTGCTGGGCACTATTTAATCCGTGTGAAGTCCAAAACGGAGCTGCTTTTCAGAACAGTCAGCACGAACATGAAAGATTTTGGTTCAGCCTAAAACTGTGACATCTTTGATCCTCCTACTGCTCGGTGGGAAATTTCTCTGTGGGCTGTTCGGCTTTTCATCTTTTCTTCTCTTGCTGAGAACACATTACAGGTCATCAAAAATGAAAAGAGATGGTATCACACATTCAGAGGTCCTAAACCTTACATTTTGTCATGATTTGTTACCATAAGCGAATAATAGTGCTGTCACACTTCCACACAGAAACAAAGACATTTACTAAGGTTGCAAGAGTTTGGCTAGTTTTACATGACGTGTTTCTTCATTTCTCGATGCTCTCTTTAGTGGGATGCAGTGTGCTTGGCTTAGTTTGGGCGAAAAATCAGTGTCACATAGACAAGTTTCAGCGTCTTCACAGAGGCAACCAGGAGGCAGAAAGCTCCATTCTTCATGGCATAAAACAGAGCCAAGCTCCAAAGCAGAGATGACTCAGAGCTGTGCAGTTAACTGCTCAAAAAAGATGGATGGAAAATGTTCCATGTTCAGAGGTAAACACATGCTGCCTTTAGTTAACACAGAAGATTATGAATACACTCTATTAAATCTGCAGATTAAGGTCCCAGTAGTCCTGAAAGCAGTGAGATTCTGTGTAGCCCCCTAACCTGCAGGTCACCTGCTCTCAAAATGCAAAACTCAGATCTTTTAATTAGTGCACATGACCAAAAAACACACACTTATAAGCATCAAGTTCCCTGTAATCAATAATTTTAGGGTAAAATATTGGGATGCACTGTATAACTACTGGCTATATGTCTGGCTTACAATAATGTAAAAATCAGGTGATTTTACACCATTACTGAGAAATATGTATTGATGTAGTTGGTGACAGATATTTCCTCGCTGCTTATATGTTTGTAGTAGCTGTCAAATTTCTTTCAAGTACCATGAAACCGTTTTACCATAAACATTTTTACAGTAACACAGTCAGGGACACAAATGGTACTGCTGTGCTCCCGATACCCGAGTAAGAATACTCCATCCTGTTGTAGGTGAAGTGTTTTACCAGGAGGAAGCCCCAGGGATACCCAGGACAAGCTTCAGAGATTATATCTCCAAACTGGCATGGGAATACCTCTGCGTTCTACCTCGGAAGAGTTGGGAGACAGAGGTCTGGACTTCTCTGCTTAGACTGCTGCTCCCAAGATGAATGGTTGGATACTTTATTAACAACACCTACTGATGGGCCATCTTAGTTTTTAGGACTCTAATAGCTCAATGCAGACATAGACAGCTTGATTTGTTTTAAATCAGTTTAAATTATGATTGTTTCTGAGTGTCACAGCTGAGCGCCCTGAGATGAGAGATTGACTCAAATGGAGATTCAACCCGAGAGCCAAGAAAGTGATGAATAAAGAACTTTATTTAACAACGGAGTGGTGCACAAGGTGAACAGAGCTAAGGCTATGAACTGAGCAAAAATTCTGAACGTTAACTGAGAGACTCAGAGCTAAGGGAAGCTTGCAAATAACATCAACTGTGAGGGGACACTATGATAGCTGGGTGCGGGAACATGACGGGGGATGCAGAGATGGGTCAAGGGCACTGTAATAGAAGGACAGGAGAGTCAGGTGGGTCCAGAAACACAGTGGATAGTTTGTCCAGTTAATTAGCTGTGATGCCTTAAGTTAAAGCCAATCTATAGAGAAATATATTTGATACCGTTTCAGTTATTATGTTACATGTTTGATTTTGTATAATATGTTGTTAGAGAATATATGCTGCGTGTTTAATTTGTGTCAAGTAAGAAAACATGACAGTGCATGCGTGGTAGCAGGTTAGAATGAGCCAGTACAGCAATGGAAATGTGTGCTGTAGCAGCAAATATTTTTTTGACCGTGACATCGTTTGTTTGTATGTATGAGTCAGAAATAAATCTGGACAGCTCACATTAAGAAGTGGAAGAATTATTTTTTCAAAGCTTGGGACAGAAATTCGCCACTACACCTTACTTGTTCGCAGGAGGAGAAAATCAGGAGGGGAAGGTGGGCGACTGAGGTCTGGGTGAGTCCAGGATTCCAAGCTGTAGCTTGGGAGGCATGTGATAGTGGCAGAAACTGAGAGGATTTTACTGGCAGCAGCAGCAGTATGAAGAAGACCAGCGTCCAGGTAAGCAAGGCTATGGCGAGTTTTGCAAAATGGCTTCCATGAATCGACTAGGAGACAGGAGAACAAGGTGAGTACAAACTCTATGAATAGCAAGGCTGACGTAAGACCACACACTAACATGGGTTAGCTGATGTTCTGTCGAAAGGTGGTTGAGCGCGCCAGTCTTGAATACTGCTGCCTTGATTTCCATCAGGTGGGAGCCCCAGGAGGAGCCATGAGGGCTCCACCCAGAGGAGGAGGGCAGAGGCTGTGGAAATTTACTGTGACTCACCCAGACTGACACTGAGGGCTGATGGTCCAGCGAGGACTCAGTGGAGGGGCTTCTTTCAGAGAGTGAACACATTTGGGAATACTCAAAGAAAAACATGAGTAAGAAAGTATGAAGCAACTAGAAGATTGCAAATTGAAGAGGAGAGTTGTGGCTGGAGCTGGTCATTTTCTTAACTGCCAAGATGATGAGTACTGTAGATGGAAAACAGGTGTGGGCTCAGAAGGGCTCCAACAGTAGGGTGGAGTTTTGGTAGGCCTTAGTAAAAGGTAAGTGGAAGAGATATGCACAAACAGAAGACCTTTGGACCAGCTGGGGAATCATGACATGGATATGTCTTTACTGAAAATCTGAAATAAAGTTTTAACTCCTCAACCATAAAACACTGGTGGGGTAAAATCTGGGACTCTCCACCATTTGACCCTAGCACAAAGAAGCTTCTCGGATGAGAGGTGAAACGTCTTCAAGCAACTCAAAGAAGTCCAGGCGCTTTTTTCCCAAGCTCCTTAGACTACAATGACCTGGATGACTGAGAACCTTCAAATACATATGTGGGGTATCATCATTACTCACCTGGGTGGTGGAGATTTGTGAATGTGATAACTCAAGAAGGAAGTCACATAGGACTTTCACAATCATACCACCAGTGCACCTACTAAAAATCTTGGATGACTCTGAGACTCACTGACCTCAACTTTAAGGTCAAGGTCAGAAGTCAAGTTTTCTGAAAACCTTGTGAATGTGATAACTCAAAAAGGAAGTCACATAGGATTTTCAAATTTATACCATATGTGCATCTACCAGGAGGCTGAAGGGTACCACTGACATCCAACTGCAGTTGTTGACTTCATTCAAAGAGCCTAATTTTTGTTCCTTCATGTACAGTCAGACAGCGAAACAATGTCTTTAGAGTTGGTATATATCAATATATCAGTATGATTTTCGTGCATGCTCACCTGTTCAGTGTTTAGTGGTGAAAAGTGTTCATGATCTTTAAAATCACTAACAAAAAGACAAACATGGTTATTTGTTTAAATGTAACAGCCTGCTGGGGTTTAATAATAGTCTCCTGAGAAGATTTATTAGGATGTTTATAAAAAATATGAACTTATTAGGTGTAAACCTATAGGAAGTCAATCTGATTAGCTCAGTCTGAGGATGCTGACTGAACAACTCTGTGCTTTGTGTAAATCAGACATTAAGCACAATGAATACCCAAACCGGTCGTCTGCAGAGCACTGAACGGAAACCAGTTCATTAGTCCGAGGAGACTGATGATGAAGTAGCTGAAGGGTGCAAAGTAATTATGTCATAAATTTTGGAAATTGTGGCGAATCCTTGTGGTGCAGTTTGCTGCTCCATATGATATCCACATGTCCCGCACCTATGTAGCACACACATGTATGTATCCCATGCTGTATGCAGTCAGATACTCTCTTACACATACACATGCACACACACACACACACACAATAGCACACTTCAGTACACCTTTTCAACATGCTCTCTCAAGGTTTGCTGTCAAGGTGGCAATTGAGAGTTGAGAGATGGCATTACGGGTGACACTGACAGCAACTCAAGACAAAACACCTTTGAGGGATTTTATGAGGTGAGGTGACAAAGTTTGTCTGTAGATAAATTGCAGTCTGTCTTCACAGGAATGTCAGAGACTTCACCGCTTTCTGCAGCGGCACCTGTTCGTTACTGCATAAAGCCCAGTGTCACCTGATGCAGCTTTAGTCTTGAATGGTGTGTGTGAATAACACGCATGCCAGCTGTATAGAGATATAAACTCTTTCATAACTTACTGTAGGCGTCTAAGTCCACGTCATTCATTTATAATCTTTGCATAAAGGAACATATAGAAGATGCAGTAGTTTGTGATACATGTGGGGATTTATTTAAAACGATCTATACACACACAAAAAAACGAGAATGCATTAAACAAAGATGTTAACAGATGTTACCAGTTGTTCCATCCAGATGGACACTTGAGCTTTGATTAGCACAATAAAGTAATAATGAGCCAAGTTACCACTGAATAAAAACTGAAGCTAATACAAAAATGTAGGATTAAATCAGTGTTAATTCATTCAGGGTAATTCATTCCAATTAAGATTATCTTCAGATCATCACAGTCAGAAGTGGTGCTGTGTTGCAGGTGGGTAATGTGCAGTTATCTTGGGGACCTCAGGAGTCCTGCAGGCTTTTCAGCTGATTTGTCTGTTCTGCCACAGTGTATGAAGATGGTTCAGATGGGACACAATGTTAGACTGTAAGGCAAACAGAAGAAGTAGCCTGGAAAACAGGTGATGTTGGTCCTTGATTCTGTTGAACTGTTGCTTTCTTTAACTTCACTGGGCTGGCTATTTGATTATTAATGTTTTAAAAAGTAATACAAATCATTACAATTTTAGGAAACTTAAATTTAACTTTAGAAACTTTGCAAAAGGTTATAGTAAATCTAATTAGACATTAGCAGTTCTGCTTGGACCCAATAATAAAAATGTTTAAAGTTCAGAATAGAAAGAGAAGGGAGCTCAGGAGACGAGAGAGATGTCACAGTGAGTGGGAAAGAGAGCAGGGCCTGATGTGGACAGTACTAGATGGTGTTGCTTGGATATCCTCTGAGGTGTTGTTGAAGTTATTTGCACCATTTTTAAATCCACTTCCAAACCCTGGATGAGTAAATCTTATCTGTATCTTGACATTTCAGGAAAATAACAAAACTTTTTTATAACAACACTTTTTTTGTCCGACACCGATACTGATATTATGAATTTGGATATCTGTCGATACCAATACGAACCTGATATAGTGTATTTTATAATCAATAAAACTATTTTTTTTAATATCTTGCTGCATTTGCCTCAGCACATGCCTCAGCCATCTTTTATGGTGTGGTCTGCTGGGGCGGCAGCATCTCTGCTGGGGACAGGAACAGGAAGAGACTGAACAGGCTGATCTGCAGGGCCAGCTCTGTTCTAGGATGCTCTCTGGACCCAGTGGAGGTGGTGAGTGACAGGAGAATGGTGGCTAAGCTGTCATCCCTGTTGGACAACATCTCCCACCCCATGCATGAGACTGTGACAGCACTGAGCAGCTCCTTCAGTGGGAGACTGCGGCACCCACGGTGTGGGACGGAGAGATTTCGCAGGTCTTTCCTCCCCACTGCTGTCAGACTCCACAACAAAGACTCCAACTGATCAACACACACATCCACACATGTGCAATAACACTAATGTGCAATAATCTTTTCTGGCATCGTTGTATTTTTACTGAGTTGTATATAGCACTTGTATTCTATTTTTATCTTATTGCATATTTTATTCTATTTTATTCTACTGTATATAGTATTTTATTTTATTCTATTCTGTACAGTTGTATACTGTATTTATTCTTATTTTATTTTATTCTAATTTTTGCTTCATAACTTTTGCACTGTCCACTTCCTGCTGTGACAAAACAAATTTCCCACGTGTGGGACTAATAAAGGTTATCTTATCTTATCTTATCTTATCTTATCTTATTTTGTAAAAGTTCATACTCAAGTTTTAAAAAACAAAACACTAAAGCTATTCTGTTATGCCTTTATGCTAAAAATACATCACACAAAATATTTCATAGTTCAGCAATACTGATTAATCTAATGAACTTAAACCTACACCATCCTCCCTATTCTGGTATTTTAAAGAGTACTTAGCATAAATATTAAACAACCTAACTAATATCTATCTATCTATCTATCTATCTATCTATCTATCTAGATAGATGTGTTTGTGTGTTAATTGTAGAGATGGACCGATCCAATATTACGTATCGGTATCGGTCCGATACTGACCTAAATTACTGGATCGGATATTGGCGAGAAATAAAAAATGTAATCGATCCATTAAGTATCAAAAAAGCACCTCACAAAACTTGCGACACGGCGTAACTCATCTCATAACCATAGCACGTTGGAGCAGTGTGCATCACGTGATAGAGGGCTGTGTGTATTTGTAGCCTTGCTACCAAATCAGCATTTCATCTCCGAGGAAGTTATCCCAGAGAGAAGTAAAGCAAGTGTGTAAGTTCATCTATGAATGTTTGTACAGCATTCCCATGTTAAGCTTAACAACCGATATATGGAGCGACTGCCTCTCTCTCTCTCCCTCCCTCTCCTGCTGCTACTTCAATGGTGAAACTGTTTAATGATCAGCTGATCGGCTTTTCGCGAGTCTGTCTCTCTTCTTTCTTTTTGGCCCACTTTGCACCAGAAAGAGGAAACCAGCAGATGAACAACAGCAGCACGTTTAAGCTTGATAAGCTGTTGTTAGAATTTATTTAATATTACTTTCTAGACCAGGATCTTTTTCTACGCAGCTGACGGCTGGTAACTGTGCAGGGGCGGATCTAGCAAAGTTTAGCCAGGGGGGCCGATAGGGCATGAACAGGGAAAAGGGGGCACAAAGACATACTTTTCTTTCAACCCTATTAGTTAGGTTGCTTAATATTTCTGCTAAGTACTCTTTAAAATACCAGAATAGGAAGGATGGAGTAGGTTTAAGTTTATTAGATTGATCAGTGTTGCTGAACTATGAAATATTTTGGGCGCAGTGTATTTTTTTTACATACAGGTATAACAGAATAGCTTTAGTGTTGTTGTTTATTTAAACTTGAGTATGAACTTATACAAAATGCAGCAAGATATTAAAAAAACAGTTTTATTGATTAAGAAACACACTATATCGGATTCATATCGGTATCGGCAGATATCCAAATTTATGATATCGGTATCGGTATCGGACATAAAAAAGTGGTATCGTGCCATCTCTAGTTAATTGTAACATACGCTAGAAAAAAAGGATATGGTGGGGTGCCCATTGAACTGTTCTACCAAGGAAGTTAGGAGTGGCAGAGACGTTTGAGAGGGTGGTGCAGGACATGCATGATGACAGCGAGACAGTGGTGAAGTAGTAGGAGTGACAGATGGGTTTAAGGTGGGGGTGGAATTACAACAGGGACTGGCTCTGAGCCCCTTCTTCTCTCTTCCCTCTTGAGACTCAGGAGTCTCGATGGACTAAGATGATCTGTAGGGAGAGTAGGGAACAGGTGGAAGGGAGCCTGGATGTATGCTCTGGAGAGAAAAGGAATGAAAGTAAGTTCAATAAGGAGAAATCACTGGAAAGAATGAACATGATTTATTGATGAACATAATACAGATAGGTGTTTGGCGGTTAGACTCCAATGGCCCGTCTTGGCGGACCGGAAGCCCAGCTTTGAAAGGGATTAGAGCAGGACACCCCGGAGCTTAGATGCTGATGGTGGAGATGAAGGTGGCTTAAATGGAGCTTTAGTGATGAGAGCTGGAGATGGGGAGGAGGTGGGTTGCACAATGGCATCTGCAAAGGAGAATGACAGATGCACAGTGACATTTAAAGTACGCGGCATGAATGCTGATTGGCCTGGAGAAGGCTGGGAGAAGGTGATTGGACTAAACCATTGATGACACAAACAGCTTGACAGCGTGGAAAAGTGGGAGTGATAAAACTTAGATTTAGCTGGCAGCACCTGGGAAGAGACAAATGTGAGACCATAGGTCTTCCTTATTGAACATGCGCATAAGCTTCATTAGAAGCAAGACAGAATACATATGTATGAATGAGAGGGAGGCATGTATAGCAGTGAAGATGCAAGGAGCAGAGGTAGGAGCAGGCTGATGAGTTTAAATACTTGCAGTCAACCATCTAAAGCAATGGACAGTGTACAAGAGCAAAGTGCAAGCAGGGTAGAGTGGTTGGAGATGAGTATCGGGGTGATTTGTAACAGAAGAATTGCAGCGGGAGTAAGAGGGAAGGTTTACAAGATGTTAGTGAGACCTGCTATGATGTTTGGTTTGGAGACAGTGGCACTGACGAAAAGACAGGAGGTTGAGCTGTTTGGATCTTCACCAGGAGTGACCAGAATGAACAGTATTAGAAATGAGTTCATCAGAGGGAGAGCTCAGGCTGAGGTGGCCTGGAAACAAAGTTGGAGAGGCAAGGCTGAGATAGAGGTGGGACAGTGGATATGTTGGACAAAGGATGTTGAATATGGAGCTGCTAGGCAGGTGGAAAAGACGAGGACCACAAGTGAAGGTGACATGCAGTGGTGCGAGGAGGTAAGAGAGAAGGATGCTAGGCATGTAGTGAGATAGAGACAGATAGTTACAGACACCATCTTCATCATTAAGGAAAATGTAGTTTAGTTTTCTGGTATACTTAAACATACAGATTTCTGGTGAGAGTCAAAGTATCAGATGTGAGTTTGTGTGTTTTTGAGCATGTAAAAAAGAACTACAAATTCTATGAACCAAAACTAACTATAAGGAGAGAAACATGAGTCCAAAGATGGTACAGAGTATAACAGGACCTCCTGGAATCTAGATGCTGGTGGTGGCAGTGGTGAAGCAGGTGGAGACTTGGATGACTATCTCTATCTGGCCAGGATAAAGTGGAAATGGCAAACAACGAATGACAGTCTTAAAGACAGAATGACAGAAGAGCAGTGAGATTTAAAGCACACAGAACAGAGGCTAATTTGCTCACAGAGGGCAGGCAGGAAAAAGACACCACCAGAGTGATTAGGACAGAATTAAGTTTGGCAGCATGGGGACGCAGAAGTGATGAGTGAATACAGATCTTCCTTATTGAACTTACACATTAGCTTCACTAAAGTGGCACTCATGTCCGTGAATTGCCTTTTCCTGCACACGATGATACCTCTGAAAGACGTTTTCTCATCTTTTTTTCAGGTCTCACTAGTGAAACATGCTTTTATTGTGCAATTTCCGCAGCTTTCTCATATTTTATTTCACTTTTTGCCAGAATCCAAACTGGAGTTTAGATTATTTTTTTAAGAAGAGGAAAATATTCTTCTTATGATTGTGAAGGACTGCTAATGTTAATTCCTCCAGTGTATAAATCAGTAAGACAAGAATGATTAATGAAAGTGCAGCAAGCATTTTTTTGGTGAATGTAGTGGCGCGATTGTTGTTTTTGTCCAACGATGCTGATGTTAAGAAAATCATTAGAAAATCAACATTGCTTGAGAAGCGCAAATGTTTTTTTAGGGGTGGTTGTGTTAATTCACCATGAGTGCAAGATTACTGTGAGAAGAATCACCAGAGCACTTATCAGCAAACAGAATGAAGAAGCACGGACAGCAGAGAAATATCGGGGACTATGAGAATGCTGCTTCAAGTGGCATTACCTTTCATCACTTTCAAATGATAATTTGCAAATTATCCATGTAGAAGAATGCACTTCTGTCACCACATGTGCTCTCATCCTTATCAATCATGCAGATGCAACCTTTTAGAGCCGTGGTTGATGCTTCAATGTCAAGGCTGTTTCCATGGATACACTGAAATCCAATCTCAGCTTTTGCTATTGCTGGTCAGAAACCCAAACATGCAGGGCGTGGTGGTGTTGATGGTGGTTGTGGGGCTTCAGGACCAGCATTACAACGAAGAAAATGCCCCATCCTATCAAAGAGGCAGCCATAATGTGTCTTTTTATTCAGGCAATTTCAGACTTCCCATTTACCAATCTACTGGGTCAGGCAGCCATCGAGGTGTCATGCACATTTCATTTAGAGGAGAAGATTTTCTCTTGCATAATGTATAATGAAATCTGAACTTATTGCCAGCAGAGAGATATTGCTGTGAGAGATGTGGCATCTTTTTTCATCTTGGGGCTCAGCTTGCGTTTCTCCTCCAAGATTAAACAACAACTGCTCAATATCACAGCTATTAGTGTGTGATGTTCGACGGGGGGTTGTGGGCATCGTGGTGTGCACGTTTGTGCATATGTGTTTATTTCTTGTGCGTTGCTGTGCGTGCTCACACCACGGTGTGTAATTGCGTGCCTGCTGTGTGTCAGACCTGCAGGTTTTTACAGACAAAATGCTTTTTCCCCCTACCCCCCCACTTTTTGTTGTTGTTGTTGTCACAGTGGCCCCAGCATATTTTGGGCCTGCTGATCATCTCCTGCGCATAGCCAAACTGCTGCCTCCATGTCACTATGGAGACACTGGTTGCTATACATCAGCCAATCAGTGCGGAGTAGAGGATGTCAAAAAGTTGCCAGGTTTTTGTTTATCACTTGGAAAGTTAATCCCTGTCTTTGTGTTTCCTCCTTCATCTCTGTTGTTTGTGTTTCTTGTAATATTACAGTGGGCAAAAACAAAAAGCTGGAATGGAAAGACAAACCCCAACAAACTATTCTCAGTATTGTAAAAAACAAAACATGCCATATGCCACACGTTAGCCCTACAGTATATGAGAAGAAAGTCCCATGAGTTTTCCCTAAAGATCAAAAACCATGGATGACTCCCTGGAAGACCACCTGCATGTCTGTAAAGTGTACTGGATCTCATAGTGGAAAAGCAGGTGCATGGCCTGGAGGTTATTTGAGTCAGGGACACAAATTATTGGCGTGCAACCTGAAGAATGTTAAAAATGAAATAAAATAAAAGAAATAAAGACATTTGCTCCTAGCCAGCAAACCCTTTTAGTGAGGAATTGCTGTGGTGGTTTTTGACTATCCAGAAAATCCAGCTCGCTGTGATGAGCTTCAACTTGATGTCAGTTTGGGTTGATGTAGAAGTCAGTGTTTGATGAATCCACGGTGAAATCAGAGAGGCACAGTTCATCGTAAGAAGCTGACTTTGCAAAGTAGCACAAGGAGACGGCCTTGAAGGGGAGAGCAGCTACAGTTAAACTTTTTTTTATGGTTTTGATCCCACTTCAAGCAAATAAATAATGACTGACTTTCCACAGTTAGTCCTGTTAGAGGTCAAATTGAGCTGAAAGCTGTATGGAAACTTGAATTTCTGTTTTTAACTTTCTCAAGTCTTTTTCGTACTGTTTGTTTACTCGAGGAGATCAAACTACCCGAAAGACATCCTGGCATGAGATAAAAGGCTTATGGTACTCAAACAATTTCACACCTGTGTTGAATTTTTAATTACACTCCTCTGGATACATTTTTTACACGTCTGCATTAAATGCAACAAAGTGCTGTGAAGTCAGTTCTTCAAGGTATGTTCCTCATTTTTACTGCAGGTCTAATTTGGACTTATTCTTTTTTACTGTCTTTAGTTTGTTCATGATGTACCAGATTGACTCTATGATGCTGAGATTAGGGACCTGTGATATTGCAGGGCTCTGAATTTGTTGTGGGTGCTTTCATCTGGGTGAATGTTCGGGATTATTGTCATGATTCTGTTCTCTGTTCGCCATGACTGATTGTCATCCGCTGTGTTTTTTTCTAACCAGGTATGCTTTGAGTGCACTGACATTGTGTTTGGGATGATTATCATGCGGAAAGAAATCCAAAACACCACTGCCTGAAATGTAGCTCCAAACCAATGACTCAGCCTCCACCGTGTTTTACAGATGCATGTAGACACTCACTGCTGGACCTCTGTGCTGACCTCCATAAAGCCTGGAGAACTATTGCTTGAGACTGATTACAATGAAGTCTGACAAATCCATACAAAAATATTCAGATGACAGATGGAAAGAAAAGAAAAAAAAACTTACAAAGACTTTAATATGTGGGATCTTCAACAGGTACATGTATGAATAATACCAGATTTACATTTGTTTATATTGCCCTGTATTTAACCATGATTTAACATTCTTACTATAATTCCTGACACAAGCATATGTTATTTCCGTCATATCGAAGATTTTGCCTTTGATAATACAATTGAATTGTGTTTTCTAATGGCTTAACCAATTTCCTTGTAGTACTGATTTCCACACTAGCTGTGCTGCACCAGATCTTGGCAGGTAACTCGGTAAATTGTTACCATAATGTTAGAGAAGCACAGCCAAAACACTAACAAGGCTTCTTTCTATAACCTGACCATTAAGAAGATTATGGTTGCTTTTAGAACAAGGCCAGCATTAGCAACAAGAACATCTGTAACAAGAACAGCACTAATGGCTGAAAGCAGAATGAAAGAATAGAAGAGGAAGGCGAGCGGGCAGAGTTCAGAAAGAATGAGAACGGTGAGTTAATGATCTTTCAGATGGAGGCTAATGAGTTCATTCGAGGGGCTCTAAGGTGGTGTCTAGACTGCGATGAAAGTTAGACACACACACACACACACACACACACACACACACACACACACACACACACACACACACACACACACACACACACACACACACACACAGCCTTCACCTCTCCTCTTTCTTCTCACCTGTATAGTGAGAACAAAGATTCACTATGAATTGATGAGTTTCTTCCCACAGTATTACGGATGTTAACAGCCTGCCTCTAGCTTTTCCTCTCAGGCACTAACGTCAGCTTCTCGTTAACAGAGTTCTGGTAAGCTTCAAAGTTTGAAACTGAGGCTAGGTGAAAAACTTTTTATTATCCTGCTTTTTTCAATTCACTGATAGTGCCAATAAAATAATAAATAAATAATAAGCAGTCTTATAATCTATTGCTTCCCGCTTTCATTAGCTCTTTGCATCTTTGCTCTGTGACTCACCTCAGATTGCTCTGCATTTTACCTGAATATTGGCTGCATTATCTTGGCTTAATTTTGACTCTGTAATCGCTGCGAGAATAATATATAATAAAAAACTGAGGAAATGTTATGACATGCACCACTAGTTTTTCCCCACACTGCTGTAGGGTTGGCCTCTGAAATTGCATTTGCCTGTATGGAGGTATTGGTGGTGTGCACTGAATCCATCTCCTCATTGGAAACCCTCGTGGTCTTTGATAGCTGGGCTCACTCACCTGCATCAGCCTGAATTGCGGCAGATTAATAATGTAGAGGCCCTGCTCCCAGGAGGAACACCACTGATTGAATGGAAATCAGCCCCTCAACCAATGTGCACCATATACACATACATACAGAGAGTCACACATGGCCGTCATACTCTAACTGTATATGAAAGATCTACATAACCACAGTGTCACCTGTTGCTTTGTGAAATCCTGTTTTAAAACCTTAAGTTGAGGATTTTTGCAACCACTCTTAGTTTTTTGAAACAAAACATCCCGAGTCAGCGGTGTTTCTGACTCAGTCTCATTGTATACTTCTACAGTAGCAACTTCTAAATGTATGGTATGAGATCCTAATTAACAAAATGAGCATGAAATTGTATTCACCAAGACCACAAAGCAGCGATTAATAACACAAACTTCATCTGAAAAAAGTTTCAGAGGCTACGTTCATCTTTTATATACACTGAATGGTTACCACACACACACATTTTGTTATACTTTGTTTGTTTTCTCACAAAAATAATCTGTTTCCAGACATCGGCTTTCCCTCTGTCCATCTTTTTCCATTTATCCAGTTCAGCCCATCCCAGCAGCCATAGGGTGAGAGGTGGGGTACACCATGGACATATTGTCAGTCAATCACAGGGCTAATGCAGAGATACAGCCGATCATTCAGGCACACATTCACACCTATGGCATATTTAGAGCCACCAGTTAACCTAACCCCACAAACTAAACGTCTTTGGACTGTGGGAGGAAGCCTGTGTACTCGGAGAGAATGGGGAGTATATGCAGACTCCACTCAGAAAGAGACCAGCTGGCCAGTAAATGTGACGCCAAGACCTTCATGCTGTGAGGCCAAAGTGACAACCACCAAACTGGCATGCCACTCTAAAATTATGTATATATATATTTTTTAATTTAGAATGTCAGCTTGACCCTTTCAATTTTGTATGAAGTGCTAACAGTGAAAAATTGTCTGGCAGATGAAAGAAACCAGCAGATGTCTGTATTAATATTCTTTTGTATGGCCCTCCCCCCCATCCAGTCTGTAGTCTTGGGTTGTGATTTCATTTTATCTCATTTGCAGGTTTGTAACATGCTCAATGAGTGTTTCAGGTGGTGATGTCAGCATAAAGTCTGGGTATATAGAGAAAAGTAGCTGACATACAGCAGTCGTTTCTGATCATGTGTGTAGATGTTTGGCCAGCAATGCAAACATTACATGGTTGATCCAGTCATTCATCTATCCATCCAGGTTACAGAGGGCACTGGAGTCTACCCCAAGGTGACAGGGTACACTCTAAATATGTTGCCAGTCTGTCACAGGACGATCATATAGATATGGAGAACCACTCACACTCAGTTAAAAGATTAAAATGGATCTGCTGTGCTTGTTTCTGTTGCATCACATTAAGTAGAGAGTATTTTAGCATCCGTGTTTAGATACTGATGGTGATAATTATATGAAGACTGTTATAGGAACTTAGGGCATGCAGTTCACTAAAAAGTGAAGCCAATGCAGAAGTGGCCGGAACTGCAGTTCAAAGTGCCACTTGAGTCTGGCTCTAAAGGGAGGTCAGTCCTAGTTGACCCACAGTGTTAAAATGCCACATTTTACAGCATCATACATCATATTTACAGCCTTGTATGATAAACAAGCAAACAAAAATATATGTGTCTTTATCTCTGTTTGAATGACCAACATTTCTATATCGTTAAATTTAAATCATCACCTGTTGCTTTGACAGAAGATGCACAACAGTCAAGATCGTTTTCATGTGGATGACGATATTTTTCAAAACAAAGACATCCACTTGTTACAACAGGACAAGGGCCAGAAGGAAAAAAGTTAATTAGAAAGACAATTACTAATAAATAAATAAATAAATAAATAAATAAATAAATAAATACAATAAGACCCCCAGAATTAAAAAAAAACAAGCAAACCATAAATCACTAAAATACAACACAAGTGTGATGGAGCCTTTTGGAGATTGCTGCTTGCTGTGTAGTACAAATCATCCAAGAAGACTGTGTTTCTGTTTTGGTGAATTAATTTTATTAGCCTGTTACTAACTCTATTCAGTTAAAATGTATTTATATAGTGCCAAATCACACCAACAGTCTATTGTAAGGTAAAGACACTATAATAACACAGAGAAAGCCCAAACAGTAAGATAACCCCTATGAGCAAGTACTTGGCGAAAGTGGGAAGGACAAACTCCCTTTTAACAGGAAGAAACCTCTGGCAGTACAAGGCTCAAGAAGGGTAAGCCACTAACCAGTGAAAAATTGTTGGGCAGAAGAAAGAAAAACCAGCAGATGTCTGTATTAATATTCCTTTATATGACTTTTCCCCTCAT
The DNA here is from genome assembly GCF_036321145.2 of Pelmatolapia mariae. Taxonomy (NCBI): domain Eukaryota; kingdom Metazoa; phylum Chordata; class Actinopteri; order Cichliformes; family Cichlidae; genus Pelmatolapia; species Pelmatolapia mariae. The sequence continues at coordinate 18,602,881 of NC_086230.1, forward strand.
CCATATTAGTCTTGGGTTGTGATTCCATTTTATCCCCATCACCCCCGACCAGCCTGGTTGGGGGTGATGGGGATAAAGGTCAAAAGACGCTGTGGAAGAGAGCCAGAGATGAATAAAAACGAATTATTAGAGATGATGATTAGCTGATACACATGTCTGTGTGTTGCACCTGCATTGTGTATGAATGCAGCTTGCTAACCAAGCTAATTAGCAATCGCCTATAAATTAGCACTCCACCCTTTCATCCACATAAAGTAACTTCTGGCTCCAACATGATGGTGGCAAATATGCGAATACTGAATTTTCAAAATGCATGAACAAAGTCCAGAAGTCACTGTGCCCACATCCATCTTTTATATTAGTTATGAGTGGTTCCCAGAAGTTAGACCCTTGTAAAATAGCTTTAAATACTTTAAATAAGTGTATATCCCTTTAATATTTTATTAAAGAGATAGGGCAAACAAAAGAACCACACAAATCAGTTCTCATTATTTTGTTTTATTCCTTGAGTCCTACAACATACCTTTTGTGGAATAGTGGATAATTGTAAGCTTATGAGTCTATTATGTTAATGAAACCATCTGGTTGGATTGCTAATAACTCAACACAGATAAATGTTGTGGAACAAAATCAGCTCCACCAAAAAATATATCTGTGACATATGAACTAGAGGAATAAAGTGGAATAAAAAGGGAAAAACTCACAGTTGCGTAAACTCTGTATAAGAACAGTACTTGGGTAAACGTGCATAATTATTCTCCACCACTGCTGAAGGGCATCTACCTGATGCACTTAATTAACTCTGTTATTGTTCAGTTTGGCTGTGCTGGGTAAATGTCATATCTCTTGAAATAGAAAGGCCATTTCATTGACACAGTTTAAAATAACTTTTCTATAACCGCTATAACATTTTAAATGACAAAATTGGCAATTTTCTTTCAAGGTTAGAGACTTGAAAATGAACTAAAAGTGAAAACTGGAGCAGGTTAATGAACAGAAGCTGAATGGGAGCCTTAAAAAACACCTTGAATAGTGAGACAGACAGAAAGAAAATAAGACGCATCAAATAACTATGACGCACAGGCCTGATGCAAATTAAGATTAAGTTAAAAATAAATCAGAAGAGGACTGATTACCGGTGGGTGGACAGCCTAACGGTATAAAGCAACTTGATAGTGAGACAGCATTAATCCCATTCATTTTTCTTTATTGGACATCACACACTTAACAGCTGCTGTCAGCCATGAAACAGCTATGCATGTTATGAAGGAAATGTCCTTTAGCCATGGTTGCCATGACCCCCTTGGCGGAACCGGAGGAGGCTGTAGGACGGCTAATAAACATGAGGGGAGAGTGCCAAGCTTAATCACTGTCAGCTGCAGTACCACACACATCTGATCAGCTAAAGGCAAACCCAGTCTGCTGGGTCGACTCCTGAAAAAAGTTTAGTTTTCTGGAAGAGGTATACGGTGAACGTGTGTGAGGGGAAAATGTATTTTTCCTGTCCAAAACTACAAAATGAAGCCAACTCTGAAGGGCTAAAAAAACAGTGTTTCCCTTAATGGCCACGTGAGGCTGGTTTAAAAGTGAACCAGTCCCAGGAGCTCATCTGTAGAGCAGAAATATAAACCTTTAAATGACCTCTCTGGCTAATTCTCTCCTTTATAGCTCATCCAAGTAAACTTTATTAAGTTAAAGCTATCATTATTAGTGCACTGGAGGTCTGACTGACAGGTGGCTGTAGGCGTTAGCTGTCAGCTAGGCATCACCTCACCTTATGTGACTCATTAAACCGGACGTCTCAACTATGTTTGTGTTATTGGTGCTTTTTGGATGATTTTTAATGCAAACCGGGCACAAGCAACAGAGGGGTGAACAAGAGTTTCATGGTAGTGACCAGAATGGGCAGCTCAGGTTGAGTGGTTAGGACACAAAGTCAGAGAGGGAGGAAATGTGCACAGGAAGGATTGTGGATATAACGGATATATGGAGTTGTGGAACACCACAGCTGCAACTGAAAGAATAAAAACTGTCTTTTAAACATTAATTTAATAAAACACCTGATTATGGTCCATCAGATTCTCTCATGTCTTAATGAAAGAGTTGTGATATTGCTAAGTGTGATAACTTGTAAAGTTGGGATTTTTGCCAGATTTCCTTCCTGGCTATTTTCCAGACTGTCTGACCAAAGAGCTCAAAGCACACACTATCATACGGCACTTTTAATATTAAAAAAAATACTGTACACTCACACACACTCACTGCTCCGTCAGCAGCAGCTGCGCTGTGTCAGTCCGTATTGTGTGTGTAACCTATTTATATTTTTCCAATGTGATAGTTTTATCTTTGTTTGTAAATCATACTTACTATAAGTGACGGGATTGGTCAGATGGCGCCAACACCACCACTTTCCTGTGATTAAACCTGGGTTAACTTAACGAACTGATAACCAGCTTTGTGTAGCCATTTATAATGACTGCCAGTGTGAGGGTAAGTGAATTCAGTTAAGAAATATACTGGGGGTATGTTGAACTGCTTCTGTAGGACTCTTTGTTTTTGATCAAACTAGAACAATAACACATATTTTGGTCACTGCCCATCAGTGTTGGAAAGGTTACTTTTAAATCAAATCAAATCAAATCAGATATATATATATATATATATATATATATATATATATATATATATATATATATAATCAAATTATATATATATATATAAAGGCCAAAATGCACACAGCTACACTGACTTGATCCTTTTCCCCCGAACACCTGGTTCATCTGCTTAAATAGTCCGCTCACCCCTGGACTATTCCACTCGGTAAGTTAGGCGAACCTTTCTATACTCAAACTTGTACTGCTACTCCTTCCTAGCAATAAAACTCTAAGGTATAGTCAATACATATTACAACAAATCCATCTCTGTATAAACACACCCTAAAATCAACTTTATTAAATTACAAAGATTCTCCCTCTTCTTCACCTGGTCTCTTCCTGTGACCTCAGACTAACCAGGAAGCTATAAATACAGGAAGTGAAACTACATTTCCTCCTTTTGTTCCTGGAAGACAGGTAGGTAAGGTGAGTTCAAACTAAACCATTTAACAGTTGAAATAAATAACATGTTAACTTAACAAACTTGTCAGAATTAATTTAAACCAAGATGTTATGTTATGTAATCTGTAAAAGTGCAAAATGTAAACAAACCTGGGATAGTAGATGTTTGCCTATTGCAGGCTACATATGAGATATGACTAAATCAAAACAAGAATGTTAACTAAGAATATGGACAAATGGTGTTCTCACCTACTTTGTCACAACATCAAAGATACTGAAGTGGCACATAACTCAGGTAGCTACCACAACTAAAACAAGGTAGTTGCAGTAGGCTAACATTAGATTAAAAAAACACAAAACAAAAAACTAACTTCCAGATGTTTCTTTTGGTTGTAGGTGGAGTCTTTTGATGCTGAGAGCAGCTTGGTTGCTGGTAAACAGTTTGCACTGCACGGTCATATTTTGCCCCATCCCTTTCTTCTTTAAATGTGAAGTGGTGTTGGAATTTCCAAGTATAAAATGCATTCTTGCCTGTGCCCTGCTGGCTCTGTTGTGCTGGCTCTGGGTCCATTGTGTAACTGACGCCACCAACATTACCAGGACGCTTACATTAGAGCCTCTTATTGCGTGTTTTATTTGGTTTTCCACCAGCGTGGAATTACCAAAATAAGAGAGGGGAAAGAGGGGGGATAGCCTGACATATGAAACAGGAAAAGATCGCCCTCTAACTGTAACTGTATTCTAATTATCATCTTTTAAAACGGTAATTGTAATGGAATACAGTTACTCATATTTTGTATTTTAAACATGTAATGCCGGTACATGTGTTTCGATAGTTCCCAACACTGCTGCCCATACTTTGGACTTGTACTTATTCAGTAGGTCTTTTGTGTATAACACTTAACAGTAATTAGCACATGTCTGTCTGCATGAAGTGCTGATAGTGTATGGATGCAAACTGCTTACCAAATTACTGTTAGATGATAACTGTTGTTCAAATATGTTCTCTTCTGGCTCCAAATAAGCAAAAAGAAAGTCACTGTGTCTGCATCCGTCTTTTAATAACTGCCCGCGTCTCACATTCTCCCCATCTGTTCACTGGCACCAAAACAAGCACAAGACCCATGCTTCATAAAGAAAGTTCAACAGGAACTTTATTCCTCTATATGTGCAGAGCATCCAGCAGCAGCGACATCCTATTGAGGGAACCCAGAAGGCGCCTAACCACTGTGTCCAATTTTTCAGCCTACATGAGAGCTCGATCTCTTTCTTTGAGTGGTCAGTAAGACTAGAAAAGCACCGTATAAATGCCAGTCCATTTCTGTCTTCATTTTTCATCTCTGATAGTCACCATGGTGATTATGAAACTCATACCAAAGAGCAAGCATATACTATAAATTGAAAAAAAAAATTTAAGATTGAGAAACTTTGGCTGTACTTATGCGATTTCCTCCCACATTATGCACGAGTGAGTCATAGATGCAGATGAGAGCTTTTATCGAGCAAGTGAGAGAAATTGTTATTCTGCGTCATTCGAAGGTACGACTGGCGGCACAGAGCACCACACGTCAGCTAAATGTGTCTGGCAAGTGTAGTATGTCTCCTTTCTTTTGTTAAAGTTAAATATGTCGGTCATGTCTCCTTGTTTACCTTTAACAAAAATAGCAGTGACTCAGTTGAATGTCAAAATAAAATGGGTATCTATTTATTTTTTATTTATTGTGGGTTGCAGAAATCCTGAGAATACAAATAACCCTTCATGCATTTCAGATCTGGCATTTCATTAATGTCTGATTTTTTTTTTTTTTTTGAGCACAAATAAAGTTTTGCTAATTCTCCTGAAATGCTCCGCTCTAGGAATGTTAGACAACAGAGATTTACTGTTTCTGTTTCTTGAAGTCATGACCTTCACATACTGTTCATCAGTTTTAGGCAGTTTTCTAGGTCTTACAAGACTTCTTTTGTCCTCCGCTTCCCCACTTTCTTTAGATTATTTAAACACCCTGTACACCACGCCAAGTACTGCAAAGTTAATTCCTTAGAATCACATTGTTGATGCAAAAATACAATTTGATGCCTGTCCAATTGTGTTATCTTGGGCATTTGTCTCAACTGAAGAAATGGGAACAAGTGATGTGGTTTTGCAACAGGCTGCTAGTAACCAAGTGCCTAAAGATACAATTTAGGACAAAGCTGGTTGTTTGCTCACACAATGGTTCAGCCCTCGAGTTAGGAGCGTTTTTATGCCTGAATGATTCATAGGTCAGTGTTAAGTGGTTCAACAAACCTCTGAAAAACTTTGAAAGACCTTCAGAAAGCCTGGGGAACTACTGCTCAAGATGGCTTTAAAAAATGACAACAAATTCTGGCTCCTTGGAAGAAATCAGGGGTGACCAAGACTTCTACACAGAATTGTATCATAAACAGAACAATGAGACAGCTTGACATTGTTTTATATAAAACAGTAATATTCCAGTATTGAGAGGTTTGAGCACCCAAAGATCAAGGTACCATTACTGTTTTTGTTTCTAAGCGTTTGCAGTGTTATTGTGAACAAACAAAGAGCTGAGTGAAAGAAAAAATGGGAACAAGTAAGAAAAAAGTCAGAGTACAGGGTACACCTAATAGCAACAGGTACCACAATATAAAAGGCAAAGAAGCTGATAAGAAACTGTCTGTTACTGTTTCCCCAACGCTTTTCTAAAATATGTTGTCCTCTGCGTGATTACCCGGCGCTGGCTTTGTCAGTCTGAGTACTATTCATTTCTCCTCTTCCTGTCACTGCTCTTCTTACATAACAGAAAAAAGAAACATAATGGTGGTGCTCAAATCTATTTTCCTGCGAGGGCCGGCCTGAATAACGCCTCCATGCTCATCATCCCAACAACTGTTTCCTGTGTGCGTGCGTGTGTGTATGTGTGTGTTTTAGGCAATTATTGCCTGACCTCTTCTTCCACCTCTCCTCCCTATTGATTGTGAAAACAGACTTGGATTAATAATTCACAAAAAAAGAAGAAAAAACTCCCCCCAGTGTGACTTTTAAATACTCCTTGTTGCCCATGGCAGCAACCAGAGTATGTGTTTGCATGTTGTAAGTGTGTGTGTGTGTGTGTGTGTGTGTGTGTGTGTGTGTGTGTGTGTGTGTGTGTGTATCCCTGGTGCTTGTGATCATTAGTGTGCAGTGGTTGTATTTTAAAAATATATTTTGCTTTCTGCTCAAACTCTTGCAGCTCTTTCGCTACTGATATGATGACTTCAGTTCTCTCCACTGGTTTCTCTTCTTCTCTTTCAGTATTGGGACACAAAATTGGTCAGTGTGAGCATCATCTTTGACTCTTGTCTCCCATCTCAATCTAGATCTGTAGAGGCATGTTTAAATGAGAAGCCTGATCTGTAACCTACAGTTTGCTCTTTGCTGGACAGTTGATCGTTGACCAGCAGGCACCGATCAACAAGTTCCCTATATATGCTGTAAAGCAATAGCTATATTTCTTGCTTTTATGCTTTTTTTTATGGCAATACTTAAATAAAGAAAAACATATGATGCATTCATACTGAGATTTATGTTTGTAGCTGCCAAACCATCTTTATGCTGAGCTGAGTAATTGAGATGCTGTTTTGTTTGCTTGACAAATATGAGAGTTTGTAAATGCAAGCAGTGGAAATGCTTCCTCCGAATGGTGGAGGGGCTCAGAGTAGAGCTGCTACTCCTTCACCTCGAAAGGAGCCTGCTGATAGAAGTCGGTGAATCGATCCAGTTTTTTATTTGAAAATGAAAAAATATACCTCAAACATGCACATGAAAAATGTCCAAACCTTTTGTTGTTGTCTGTATTTTATTTATAGTCTATAGCACAGAGTTTCCCAAACACCAGACCATGGATCCTTTTGTTCTGGGGAGCAAAGAAAGAACTAATTTGTAAAAAAATTTGTTTTTTTCCTCATTGGTCTTCTGGGAGTTTTACTTTTTTAAAAATGCCACTTTTGTCCATACTTAAATCAGCTGTTTTTTATTTTTCCCCCACACATCACTAAGTCTGCAAGATAAACCATTCACAAATGACACAGAAACAAATGTTACTATTGAGGGAGAACGATGAGACACTGGGATCTCAAAATGACCTCAGTAGTTTTACATTTTTTTTCTTAAACAAGACAATGAAATTTGTGATGCTCCAGATAGATTTTACAACCTCTCATTGGGTAGCATTTAGGGGGTTAGCGATGATATTTGGTCTGTTTAGGCACAAGCAGTGAATGAAAAGCACAGTAGGGCACGAGCTGCTGAGTAAATAACTCTTCCCCTTGCGCTACTTTAATTTCAAGTAAAGGGATAAATCTGGATTAAGGTTTTTGTTTTATACACACAGAGCTCATCTTCCATATTTCTATATACACAGTAGCTCCTGCAAAAGCTTAAGGGAAGCTTTCAACATTTCTGGTCCCTGACCTAGTTTCTTAGTTTCAGAAATAAAGCCTTTTATACTCATGATTGGAGCATAGGTGCTACACCTTAAATATGATAAATTAAGAGGAAAAAAAAAAAGATTTCTAGACCCTGGTTATGGCCCTGCTCCCAGGTGAAGTGTTTTGGGCATGCTGGGAGGGAGATACAGGTATCTGTGCTTAGACTGATGCCCCCACAACACTGCACCCAGATAAGTCTCAAAAAATAGCTGGATGGATAAATATAAGAGGTGTATCAGTCTTTTCACTTTCCAACATCATAAACCCATCCACTTTACAAAATGATTAACCAGGTGTCCAAGATTGAGGAAAAAGGAACTTCTCCCTGAAACCTTTCTCTTTCTTTTTTACACAGCTGCTTTGGTTTTTTTTTTTTTTTTTTTATGAGGACAGACTCTTTGCTTCAAGTGTGTTTTAAAATCTATAAAAGATTTCATCTTTTTGGTGTTTGGATGTAGCTGAATAGCAGCTGTTGTGTTCAAACACAAAATATTATCGTTATTTTCACAGAGCTGCTGACAACCTGAGCAAACTTGCTCTATGTCATCAATTCCCCAGGAGTCCCGCTATAAAAAACACACGAGTCACATTTTCACACTCATCCACACCAGAGAGGAGGGTTGAAATTACAATTTTTTTCCCAAGCTAAAACTGCTTAAATATTCATCATTTATTGTTTGATTTTTTTATTCTGTGACAAAAAAAAGGCAACTTGAGTCTCCAACTTTGTCTCGATCTGAGCTGTCCTTCTGATGTCTTTGTCCATTCTGGTCATTTTCAATGAAAATCTAACTCCTTTCTGTTAGCACCAGACCATACATCATAAGAGGTCTCACTGCAATCTTATGAACCTCCTTCACTCCTGCTGCTATCCTTCTGTCACAAATCACCCCTGATACTTGTCTCCACCCGCTCCACACTGCCAGCACTCATTTCTTCACCTGTCTTGTGCCGTGGCCGATGTTTTTGAATGGTTGACCCCAGGTAATAACAGCAACAAATGTAAGCTTAAATATCAGCTTTCTCACCTGGGTTCAATTCATGAATCATAAGCGCTTGTCAGATACAGATGCAGACAGTGCAGCAGTGTGTCAGCTCTGTTAATCCTGTGGCACAAATATAATGACAGTTTTGGTGTTCTGTTTAGACTCCACACAGACCCCGAAGTTGTTAATTTAAAGGCTTAATCCACCAGACAGGATGGGCTGATTAAAAAATGTGCTGCTGCAAGATTTGGGCTGAATAAAAACACTATGCAATAAGATGCAACAAAAAAACTCGCAAGTACATGAAAATGATCTTCTTATCTTCTTATCTCCAGAAGCTTTATTTATTAAAATACACTGCTCCCATTATTTTTTTTTTCCTAAAATTATACCACTTGTCCTTCTCTTTTCTTTTTCACTATGAAAGCAGAAAACATATGTGATTTACTTAAGGACTCTCTACCCAGAGGACATTTTACTTTTTCATATATGCTCCGTCAGCTCCTCTTCCTCCATGCTGCCTCGAGGCTGGAGAGCAGTGTAAAGTACAAACAGATGAAGCACCAGTAGTGCTTTGCACTCTTGCGTGGGGTTGGATTGCCTTATTACAGGTCTATCTCCTCTCAACAGTCACTACCGATCCAAGTCATTAGACAGCAGAGTGCCTGCTTGAGAGCGCACTGGAGCAGAAAGATATGGAAGGAGGGTGAAGGGTGAGGGGGGTGGGGGTGGGGAGAAAAAGCAGATAAAAAGGAAGGAGGAGACGAACCAATGCCTCACTGTCACTGCCTGCAGAGGAAAGCACCAAGGAGAAAGGAAACGGGAGAAATATGAGGGGAGGAGAGAAGAAGAGAAGATTGAGGCCGACTCAGAAGAGGCAAAACAAAGAAACGGGGTGATTAATAAAAGAAAAACAGAGGAGAAAAGGGAGCGTAATCTGCTCTCAGGCAATAGAGGGAAACATACAGATGAAGGAAATAGAGAAAAAGATCATAAAGCAAAGATGAGAAATGGGAAAAGAAAGGAAAGATAAAAAAAAATCTGGCTGAAGATAAGAAAAAGATAATATACAGAAGATATGGAAGGTGTGGGCAGAAGGGAAAGACACACAAAAGAATGACACAGTGATGAAGACGTATAGAAAACGACCATGCATCAGAAACAACGAGACAAAGGCTGAAAGGAAAAAAATACAGCAGAGTGGAGAAGCAGAGCAAACTGTGGTAAAACATGTACTTCAGGCCAACTCGAGTGTTGGTGTCACTGTCTCCCTGAGGTGAAGAGCCTGTAGTTCAGTAGAATAAGTGAACTATCCTGGTAAACACTGCTCTCCCTTATCTTTGGACTGAAGTGTGCATTCAGCCAAGCACTAGGAGAGTGTGTCTGACATCTGAAAAATGACAACGGGCAGCATACTGGATCCCTGAAACAGTTTGGGTGTTGAAACTTGGAACTTGTTGTTTCAGTGCAGCACATATAAGATTTTTTAGGACTAATTAACAGACATAAAATCTGTATGTGGGGTTCAGTTTCAATATATTTATGTTAACAGTCTGCCTTAAGGCAGATTGTTTTTCCTCTTTCAATAGCATTCGATTATCTAATCAGCCACTTCTAGATGTTATTTGTTGTACTTCTCCCTTTAAACATGACTTTCTTTGCCATCATCCTTATGTAGCTGTGATGCTGTATGGATGCCTTTATGGACATGAACTGTCCATTCCAATCCCCACCGTTGGCGAGTCATCAAGTGTCTACTTGTGTTATATATTGCAAGTAATTGCCACAGTGCCCAAGGGTCTGTTAAGACAGGGACACACATGCATTAATAGGGACAGCTTGTCACGCCCACACATACAAACACTGTGCATGACACATTTCAGCTCTGATGATTTTCTGGGATAAAGAAGAATGATAATGTTACTGAGTTTGTAGCTCTGCTATAGTTGGGAGAATAAACATATTAGATTGCTGTCTAATTTAATCAAAATTAGTTATAAAGCACTTTATATACTGTTAGGCATTTGTTAGGTACACCTATTCAATTGCTTGCTAAACCACATATCTAATCGGTCATCACATGGCAGCAGCTTAGTGCATTTTGGCATGTAGACATGGTCAAGATGACCTGCTGATCTTCAAACTGAGCATCAAAATGAAGTTTAAATGACTTTGAAGTTGGCATGGTTGTGGGTGCCAGACAGGTTGGTCTGGGTCTGTGGGTCTCGGATTTTCAAACACAGTCATCTCTAGAGTTTACAGAGAATGGTCTGAAAAAGAGAAAATATCCAGTCAGTGGCAGTTCTCTGGGTTTAGAGGAAAATGGTCAGACTGCTTCTAGCTGAGAGGAAGGGGAAATGGTAACTCAAATGACCACTTGGTACAACCGAAATTTGCAGAAGAGCACCTCTGAGCACATAACACATCGAACCTTGAAGATGACCACTAGTGTTGCCACTCCTGTGATCTAAAAAAAGGAAGTGAGGCTACAATTTTAATGAGCTCACCAAAACTGGCCAATAGAAGGTTGGAAACGTTGCCTTGTCTGATGAGTCTCGGTTTCTGTTGCGACATTCAAATGTTTTGTTTTTTTTAAATCATAAACACTAAAGCATGGATCCATCCTGCTGTGGATCAAAGGTTCAACTGGTGGTGGTGTAATGGTGTGTGGGATCTTTCTTGGCACATTTTGTACCCTTTGTTTTAATGCCACAGCCGACCTGAACATTGTTGCTGGCCATGACAATCCCTTTAAGACCAGTGTACCCATCTTCTGATGACTGTACTCGAACGGCTGACACAGTCACCAGATCTCAATCTAATAAATCACCTTTGGGATGTGGAGAAACGGGAGCTTGACATCATGAATGTGCAGCAACTGTGTGATGCAGTCATGTCAATATGGACCAAAATCTCTGAGGGATGTTTCTGGCACATTTTTACATCTGTGCCACATTGACGGTACAAAAGGGTCCAACCACTAGTAGAAAGTTAAAGTGAGTACAATTAAAAGACAGTCAGCAAACACTGATAGACAGAAAAGACTGACAGCTTTAGTTTTGCAGACTGACCTAGACATACTGAGTTGCGAGTAGATTCATAGATCAGCAGGTCAACCATACATTCTGGAGATAACTCTCTAAGAACCTTAAAAGTTATGTTTAAAAGAATTAAAAGTATAAAAACTACTGGGAGAAAGTGAACTGATCGCTCTCAGCTCCTGAATCTGTGTGTGCAGCCTTGACTGTGACATATTACTGTTAGGATCATCAAATCATATGAGCTTAATGTGCAGTATTTGGATCGACCTGATAGCCTATTACCTTTGTTTATTCATTTCATTCTCGCACAGACATTTTTCTTCTGGTGCAGATCATATATACTTAGATGAGAGATGTTTCTAATTCAGTACTGTGTGGCAGTCTTACTCTTGTTTCTGTCTACTTTTCAGCGTTTGCTGCTGGCAGAGTCTTTAGACACTCATGTTTTCTTTTGCCAGTCAGTCTCCATGGCAAACTTGTGTCCATCTGTGCTTTTCAGGTTGTTATGTGTTTCTCTGTGCTGTCCTCAATCCTATTTCATCATTTCATCTTTTTTTCTCTTCTGTATTCACCCATCTTGTAAGAAATCTAACCCTGTGATTTTAAGCCTTTTTTGCCTGCTCATACTCTCTGAGGAATAGGGCTGAATGGGAAAGACTGGTACTGTAATGGTGGTGTGTAGAGAATAGTAACAGCTTTGACAGCACTCAGTCAGAGGTCAGGAAAGGGAATGACAGCTCTACATTCATAGTAGTGACTCAGAGGACCGGATGACTGCTGCAGACGTCAGCTTGTTTTTGTCAACTAAGTGAGACAAAGGTGAGATAAACTATGGCACTTCTTTGACCACATCTCTGTGTGGTTGCACCTTTTTGAGAGTTTCTAGTAAGACTTTTTTTAACCACTGACATTTAACACTTACACTTATTGGTCACTTCATATCTCACAGCTTGCTAGTACTGGAGTGGACCATCATTTGCTTTCAGAATTGTTAAGAATCAACAAGACGCTGAAAACATTCCTCAGAGATTTGAAAGGTGCTTCACAGGACTGATATTTGGTGACTGTGGAGGCCATTTGAGCACAGTGAACTCATTGTCATGTTCAAGAAGCCAGTTTGACATGATTTGAGCCTAGTGACATAATCATGTTCCAAGCATCAGAAGATGGGTAGACTGTGGTTATAAAGGGACGGACATGTTTAACAGCCGTGCTCAGGCTGTGGCATTTAAGCAATGCTCAGGGGCCCTCGTGGTTTGTATTGCAGACCAACTCTGGATGGTGCTGAGACTGTGACAGACTCACTGCAGTATTCTCCTGAGCATTAGGTGTCACTAGTCAGACAAAAAATCTGCATCAGCGCTGGAATAGGAGTATAGGAAGCTGCAACAAGGAGCAATCTAGTTTCAGTTTTGCTATATTTTATTTTTCTTGGGAGTCAGATGTCAGAACTGGGAGTTACATCACTTCTGAGAGGGGTGTGTTCCAGTAGAAAGGCCAGAAAAGCAAGGAAAAACAGGATTTCTTTTGTTGCAGGTAAGCTAGCACCACTCATGCATCACTAGCAATACAAAAAAGATCCTTCTTTTGCTTCTGCTTCTTTTTCTGTGCTTTAAAACTTCAGCACATTCACTGATAGATGGATGGACAGCGATCTGTGTATGGATTATTTAAGGAGTCACAAATCACAAGAGTGGCAGCACAGGTTTTTAGTTTTACCAATGTTTATGTGTACTGCCACCATCCTGACATCAGGATGAAATCAGGGTTGGTGGGGCTTCCTGGACTTTCTGAGTTTGAAGTGAGGACACACTTGAAAATTCTTCTTCAGAACTTGGAATTTCTGAATTCCTACTTCAAGTGGAATGCTGCATTTTTTTTCAACGTTTTCTCCTTTTTCAACATCTCCATCTGTATAATAATTAAATATAACATAAATCTATGTGCTGATGCACTTATATATTATTGAAATGGTAGTAAAAACCACCACGATTGTACACTTTAGCACACCTGCACTGGTCAGTCTGCCTGGGTGACATTACAAATATTGAGAGATGTAAGACCAGCTGAAACAACACCAAAGCATGGCTCACAGCTGATGTTACATTGCTTCTGGCGGTCACCACAGTTTGTGATAGTGACAACAGCAGGTATAACAGATTCTTAAGACATCAAAAGACATCAAATTCTGTACAATTCAAATCTCACAGAAGAAAAGATGACTCATCGGATCAAGAAACTATTACTAATTTCCTATTGTTCAATTTTGGTGAGAATATTGCAATTATTGCCTTTGTTTTCTGTTCTTAGCAGACAGGAGTGGCACAGGTACAGCAGCTAAAAGGAAGACAAGATACTTGTCTTCTTACCTCGGTTATTATAATAACTGTTGCCTTCCTATCAGCTTGAAGCAGTCTGACCACATACTCTGATCTCTGGCAGCAACAAGGCTGGATGTTTTTCTCTTTTTCAAACCATTCTCTCTGAACCCCACAGATGGCTGTGTGGGAAAATCCCAGTAGATCAGCATGTCTGAAATGCTCACACCAGCCTCTCTGGCATCAACAACCATGCCATGTTCAAAGTCTCTTAAATCACTGTCTTTCCTACTCTGATGCTCAGATGTCTAAATGCATTGACTTGCTGCCATGTGATTGGCTGATTGAATATTTGCCTTAACATGCAGTTGGACAGGTGTAACTAATAAAGTGACTGGGGAGCTAAATCAGTCCATATTTTCTCTAGCATGCATGGAGTAGTTATTGAAAATAAGGTACTCATATCTGAAATTCTTTGCTCAGACAATGATTATGCATTGAATAGAATTTGAATGTTTCACATTACAGTGCAGAAATCTCATCTAACAGAAAGCAACATTTAAACTTAAGGCTTAAATCTGCATTCAGTTCTCAGTTCTCACTGGACAGTTGTGCTTCTCTACAATATAAAAGCAGTTCAACGAACATTGTATTAACTTTTTTTTCTAACCAAAGACAATTGAAAGTCTAACTATAAGTGGAATGCAATGATAAAGTGGAATTTATTCCTAAAGGCATCATTGCAGTTGCTTAATTAACTAAGAGGGAAAATCTAAAATCAAACAAATGTAGGATGTAGAAAGCACATGGGTGCTCTTAGTATATGTTCTGCCAATGCTGCTCTCATTCTTGTAAGGTAAATGTGTCATGAATGATTTAAAGACTTTCATCCATCTATTACATCCACCCCTGGAAAACCTTAACTTGCTGAATGTTAGGCTTCTGAAGAATTTCCAGTAGGTTTGTCTCTCAATTCAAGCACATTTTCTGGTTGAAAGCTTCCCTGAATGTGGTTCACTATTAATTCAGTTTTATTGTGATTGTACCACGGTAACAAATGTCTCAAGTTGCTTTATACTGTAAGGTAAAGACTCTGTGGTGCTGAAGACAGTGTAACTGTAAAGGCAAAGTGAAAAAAAACAAAACAAAACGGAAATACAGTAAAATGTTTGGTCAAGAAAGGACTTAAAATACCACTTTTATTTTGAAATAAATAAACAATTCACTTTGTCACTCTAAAGCTAAACATATCAAAACATAATAGGAGGCAAAGGCCCTGTTTTATTAGTGTTAATATGATTTCAACAGTAATGTAAGTACAGAGGAACTAACATGATTAAGCATGAGTAATAAATTAGTAGACATTTGAAGGTCAATGTGGAAGAATATGCCCCCCAAAAATGTAAAAATGCAACATTCACCTGCACAAAAACAAAGAATTAAAAAGCTTTACTCGACTTTTTGATGAACATGATCTTATTCTTTAAAAAAGCTAATCACTGACATATAAGAGCAATTTTACAAATCAAAAGTAAAAATCACCTTATTTATATAATTACTGTATTAACACTGAGTCAGTCTTTTTCACAGAACTGGTATAAATGCTTTATTATACATATTATTATTATTATTATTATTATTATTATTATTATACATGTCTTGAGTCATTCTTTGGCTGTTAATTATTTTAAAAATGTGATGTCCAGATTCACTCACAGGATCATTTCACATCCTCATTAGTAGTTAACAAAATGAAGATACATGCAAGTTTTATTTAATATTCCTAAAATACAAACGTGGATATCGTACTGGTGTAAGGAAAATGGGATTGTTCTTTCTCAGAAAGACCTCAGAGATAAAAGTAATAATGTCTTCTTGTGTTCTTGAGTGAAACATCATCATTCAGGGATCTTTAATTTTGCTGTACCTGCACCAGCTGAATAACTCCGGGGCTGAGTGACTCACTGAGAAATAACATATAAGATGTAGACTGTCTTTTTTTTTTAGTTAACATTTTGTTACAAAACGACTGCCGTCAGGTAAAATCAGACATTGGAGTTTTTGTTGTTGCAGAGATCATCTTTGATTCATTTCATCTGTGAAACTGAATAAAAAGCCACATCTTTCCGATCACGGTTTTCTTTTGACAGCTAAGATATAAAATTCTTCATGATTCGAATTACTATTTTACATTCAATTAAAATTCAAAATCAAAATTTATTTATATAGCACATTTTAAAGACCGAAGTACACAAAAGTGCTTTCCAGTAAAACCATGATACAGATAAAAATCACAATATAAAATATAAATTACAGATATAAAATATAAAATAATTACATAATCTAAATGCAAAGCCAGATGTAAATTACCCTAATTAGCCTTGAATGCCAGGTTAAACAAGTACGTTTTTAGACGTGATTTAAAAGATTGAATAGAATCTGATGCGCGAATATGAAGAGGAAGAATATTCCATAACCTGGGTGCGGCAACGGCAAAGGCACAGACTCCTCTGGTCTTCAGCCGAGACCTAGGTTGCACTAAGAGCAGTTGGCCCGATGATCTTAGTGCTCTCTTAGGGCTATACAGGCAGAGGAGATCAGCTAGGTAATCAGGTGCCATATTATTTAGGATTTTATAAGTAAACAATAAAATTTTAAAATCAATTCGATATTTAATAGGAAGCCAATGTAAGTTGTAAGCATTCAATGACAATACTTTAAAAAAACACGACTTATTCTAAATATTTGTGACCCCATAATGGAAAATAATCCCAACAAAAATGTGAATACTGCATTGGAATGAAAAAAAAAAAAAAGAAATCTTAATGGTCTTCCTCTTTTTTTCTTTTTTCTTTAAAAAAAAAACCATTACTATCTGGAGCAAAACTGGAACGATGGCCGATCCCATTTAAAGGTAGACAAAAGCTTTGGCTCTTCAGCTTGGACAGTTTTTGTCACTTGTTAATTCAACCAGCTGTTGTTAGGTAGCACTAGGACTATTGTTAAATTATAATAATTATTATTAAATTAATGTAGATTTTTAAATGTTCACAACTGATAAGTTGTAAGTGACAATTCCCTAAATAGTTAATAAATAAGCAGTGGATTGATAGGCTCAGTGAGGCTGGAGCTGCTGTTATGGCTTAGTCACACTAGAGTAAAAATAGTATGGCAACCTCTAGTACACTCGTAAATGACTGGTTAAAATCAGTGGTTGCCTGGTGATTGCACAGGTTTTTATCTTTTTTTTTTTTGGTTTTATTTCGAGACCAAGATTGCAAGTAGCTGTGATGACCAGCTGGTTGCTCAGAGGTTGAACGTGCAACACCCTAAACCTCTTGGTGACCACTTTCTGTGATCACTTTCAGGATGATTGCACAGGCTACCTGGTGGGAGGAAACTGGTCTCCAAGTAACTGCGGTCTAACTTGGACTGAGTGCAAATAATTGCCTTCTAATTCATAAACACAGACAGATTGCCAAAACATTTCAGTCAACAGGGGACACGACTCAGCTGGTTGCCAACTGGTTTTATTCTGGTTATATTCTTATGTAAACGTGAAGTTGCCGAGGGCGTATGTCATGCTGCTGGTAGATTGCTGTCCAGCAGCAACTATGTTACTATATGTCACTATTTGTGAATGTCTCTTTCATATCTACGAGGTTCTGGATGAATTCTGAATGTAAGTAGTTAATATGAATTTCTGTGTACGTAAACAACAGGTTTGCAGCATACGGTAACACATTTGTGATTGCCATATTATCACAAACAGATATAACTGCCAACTTGAACCTATTCAGCTGCAAACTGATAACAGATTGACTCCATCTTATTGCCATTTTATCACCGTCTTGATGCACCAAAGTAACTGAGTGCGATTGGTTGCAGACCTGATCCCCGAGTTCATTCAATAAATTATACAGCATTCATTGAACACTGTATAATTTTGATCTTGCTGTGTTCTCCATCTGCTGGTTCCCATAATGTGACTGCACAGACACCTTGCCCATCACTCATGCAGACAATTGAAGAAAAGAAACCACATTGTTCTTATAGTGTGTCACTAGTTTTCAAGTTTAGAAGATCAGTCCAGCATTTTATTCTAGGATAACTGTTTAGCTTACATACTTGAAACTAATTATAGGGACCACCACCCAAATTCTTTATATATCAAGTAAGATATTGCTCTTATATATAAATAATCAGCGATGTTCTTAAAATTGATGTTTGCAGTGTTTTAACTACTTTTTTCTGGGTCTCGACTAACAACAGAACATTTCTAACATACAAAGCACAGGCCAGAGGTTCAGCAGATATTATTGACAACAGCATGGATCAGAGCTGCTAGACCTAAATCACCAGGGACTCAAAAATCAATGACTTATGTCAACAAGGGAGTCTCCGGGATGCGGTGTCTCTCTCATGATGATCAATAGATGAGCATAGATCAATTGTAGAAAGTTGGAGGAATGAAAAGGCTGCCGACCATTACAACTCATTAAAGCGTGTAAGCTCACTCTTCCTATCTGTTGTGGTGGGGTACAGATTTAGTTCAGTATTTCTTAAAAGAAAAAAAAAGTCAGTCTTTCTTTTTCTGATTTATTTGTCGAATTTCAGTATAAAAATGCATTTGAAAATGATCTTACTTTAATAAGGACTAGATTTACTGCAGTTGGACAGTACTGGTGTCAGATAAATCACCGATGACCAGATACATTATGAATGTATATGTAACTGCCCAGCAGTTTGGACTTCTTTACAGGCTAATGTGTCACAAACAACTAAATGTGATGTACAAATGGAAAAGAATCTGTCTACACAGGACATAAAGAGCATTCCAGATGTTTTGTTTTTTTAATGTGTTACTTCTTCCACATTTGTACAAAGCATACCATAATACTTTAGACTGATTCATTCCTCAGTTAGTAGCCATCCACTTGTTGGATCCAATATCCAGTATTAAAAAATCAAACTGCTGATCTATTATATTTACACCTCATTAAAACCTGGCATTATATAGGCTCTTGACAGTGACCCCTGAAGACCCAGTCACACAGGCCTTGAGACCAGCTGGTGATGGCCTAGCAACCACTGGTGCCTGACTGATTGGTGAATTGTTGCTCGAGGTTTCTGGCTGTCACTAGGGTAAATTGGTCACACAGAACTATACAGTGTTGCACCAAAATCCTCCTTACAATTGCTTTGGTCAGTAAGACACTGCCATGGCTGCCTGTAGTTTGTGTGAAAGATGCTGACATGTCGGCACTAGCCAAATATATGCTAAGCAGAAAAACTTCAGACTTAATTTCCTTTAATGCAGTAACATTTCAGGAATGATTTACTGGTTGACATACAGACAAAAATGACGAAAAAAAAAAAAAGGCCTGGGACTGTTTGAAGGAATCCACTCTTCAGATGTCACACAGCTTTTGCCAATCATTGATTTATTTATTGTCACAATGATATTTACTTCTTTCATGGCTGATCTGGTACCGTAACATAAGTCATAGTTACTTAAAAATATGAATTTTAAGAAAAAAGTAATAGGAGCTTTTAGAAATACAGAATAAAGATGAATCTTGGCAAATCAGTCTCACATCTCAGATAACTTACTTACTTTTTTACAGTTCTTGGTCCCAATTGTTCTACAATGTGTTGATATTTTGTGTTAATATTTTGGTAAACACTGAATGAAACCAATGGATGTGATCATGAGAAATGATGCAGAAAATCTTTTAATGCTTTGGAAAATTGATCGCAATAATAACAGAAAGAGAAAACTTCTCCTTTCAGAGCAAAGTTGGTTATAGTTACAGTTGTCTGTGTGTGTGAGAGTGTGTGTGTTTTTTCTTTTTTTAAAGATATAGCTGTTACATCACCTGTGGCTAATCTAAGGTGTCAGGCTCAGCGTCCATGCATGTCTCCCAGGGGTTACGTGGCATGTGAGGCATGGAGATGAGGAGCAGGGCGACTCCACTGAGGATGAGCAGCGTAAAGGAGGCACAGGCGCAGGTAAATGACCAGGAGTAGTAGTATTCAATCCAGATGGTCTCATCACTGGCGATCATGCGCTTCACAGACTGGCGCATTACTTCGACAGAGATGATGATGCAAAGGCCTGCGTGCCAGAAAGAGAGAACTGGTTATAATCGGCTTCAGAAAAAGCAGATGCTTCATTTGCATTCATGCCATTTGTGTTGTCAAGACGGTTCAGTCAAACGCTGTCACAGTTTCTCGTTTATACTAGAAGATTGTCAGTTTTATTTTAAGTTTGGAACAGATCGGAGCTCACACCAATCATAGGTAATTTAACACTTAGATATTTGAAATTGTCACCTCAGAGAAACATCAACTCTATCGGCATTTGACACCTCTCTCTCTCTGTCTCTCACAAACACGAAACAATTTTATTAACTCTGCTAAATTAGTTGCATAAGTAACATTTATCACCAGTGAAGAGGGTGTGCAACACGATGGCAATGACACAGCTCATATTGAGCTGTAAATACAAGGCAAAATCATCTGTAATAGCTAACCTGCAAAGGCAAAAAACATCCCAGCAGGCCGGAGCAGATAGTCCCGCCCTTTCCCAAAGGAGAAGATTACACACAGGGTGCCCAGGATCATGAAGAACAGACTGAAGATGGCAATGGCTGCTGCTGAGATATTGTACTCTGCAGAAAGAGAAGAAAAAAATTCGTAGAAATTAGTAAGAAGTAGAGGAACGAAAAGGGGAAACGAAGAGAGGGAAAAATACAGTAAACACGGTCGTCTTTGAGAGCAGGGGAAGAAAAAGAAGAGAAAGTGGAGGTGATTAAAAACCGAGACAGTGGGTAGGAACAGAAGGGGAGGATTACAGTATCGTTTACATAATAATTGTTTCAGTACTGCGTTCAGCCGAGTTATGTCACAGATAATTAGCCTTTAAATTAGCCCCACTTTTAAAACAACAGCCATTTATCCAAACTGGCAATAATGCCGCTTGCATGACAGATAAGATGCTGAAGGCTTATAACAAGATGATTAGAACTTGTCGCTCTCTTCCCGCCCTCTTCCTTTTTGTCTGTTTTCCAGATAAAGATAATCTATTCTTTTCTTCTCTGTAACACTCCAGCTGTGACTCAAATGATCCTTGGAGCGTCCTATTCCATTTCAGCACCCCGGCTGGGGAATAACACCGAGTGTAAAACAACCTTACACTCTGTCTTTCCAGTGCAGGTTGTTTTTTCAGGACTTTTGTCTGTCTGTGTGTATGAAGGTATGTGAATGCATCCCAGTGTTTGTACATTTCAGACATAGTTACGTGTTTGTGCCTCACTGCTGAGCAGGTGTTTTCAGACAGTCTGAATTTGATGTTGTTTCTTGTATTTTATTCTGCGTAACGTTTTCTGTTATAATTTATTTTTAGACTTAAAAAAAATCAGATATATTGTTTATTGCATTTGGGGTTTTTTTGGTCTCAGTGTTGTAAGTGATGTTTCCAGCCAAATTTGTATGAAACATATTATAAATGCCTTTACATGGAGTCATATAAGCACCATAATAAAGCATGAATCTGTAGAAGGCAAACACTGCTCAATACACAATAAAAATCCAAACATAAAGCAGTAACTATAGCCATAAATATTTTACATATATTTTTTCATGTATTTTTGCACATATTATTATCATATGAAAGTGTATTTATATTGTATTATTCTACTACAAGATAAAACTATGAATTCTTGTTTTTCCCATTTCCCATTCATCTATTTTTTAAAATATTCTTGATATTAGCAAATTTCATTAGTGTTTACAGGGTACTGTAAATGTCCTGCCCTGGTCTTTACACTATATGGACAAAAGTATTTGGCAAGCTACAGATTACACCTACAGTAGCTGCCCAGCCATTCAAACCCATGCTACGAGGCTCCTGGCAGATTGTTTTGCCAATGTTAAGGCTGCAGGAGGTTTATGAATCTGCAGTCTTTGAGTCAGCAGAGTAATGGTGACTTATACACACCATGGCAACCCTGGTTTGCCTATTTGTGGCTAAACACTTCCATATAACACAGCACTCAATTGGTGATGGAAAATCTAGGAAGAGAGAAATTCAATTTGCTTTTTAGAGTGACCCATTTTTTAATAGATGTTTGTAAAGCCTGACTTCATGGCTAGATGCTTGATTTCATACACCTATGGAGATTAGACTGAAAGCACCTGAATTTAAAAATTAAGAATATATAGTGTATACTGTGTAGTGCATATATACATATGTGTATATATATGTGTAGGGCATATATACATATACTGTACCTGTGGACTGTACCTATACTAACATTTATCTAGAGCAGTGTTCTCTAAACGTATATCTTTATGTCTGTGTGCTGTGTGTCTTTCTCTCTACCTGAAGTTAAAAGCATCAGGTTGTCATCATAAGAAGAGAGTAGCTTTTTGACTGAATCACATTTACTTTGAAAACACAAAAGGGATAAAAAGATCAAATCTGAGGCTGTAGAAGATTCATTTCTCATCTGATTTCTGCGAGAAATGGTGTGCACTGTATTTAAGTTAAAGCTTTATCTTATTATATGGAAAATCAAAAGGCAAACCACAGCTTTCTGCCTGTTATACTTTTTTTTCAGAGTTGGATGCTGTTGTAACACATGTAGCCTGTGTGGCTTTGAGGAAACACCCACCTTTCTGGGTCTTGACTTCAAAAACTTCAGCTTCCTCCCCTGATGTAAAGTGTTTGAAGTAGGAGCAGTTTTTTGCTGCAGAGTAAGAAAGGATGGGGAAAAGAGGTGAGAGAGAAAGAAAGAGGGAGGGTGAGACGATAGTGCAGACTGAATCCTTGTAGTCTGTTAGAAAACCATATGAATTAATTACACACACACACACACACACACACGTGTGCGCACACACATATACAAAGCTATGACAAACTAAACAGGGATTGTGGTTTGTTGCATTTCTACTAACCTAAACCTAGTTTTTGTCCATGCTGTGCTTTAAACTACCTTATTTATCAGCTATTATTCTATCAATAGACTTTATGAAACTCATGCCTTGTGTATCTAGATCTAATTTCACACACCTGAAACACCTGATAATCATACTATACTGTAACTTGTAACTTTTTTGAAAGTTAATTATTGTTAATATAAAATCTGTGTATTGTGTTCATATACAATGTTCTTGATTTATTACTTCTAACGAGCAGTATTCTGGACTAAAATCTTTATGTCCCTTTACTGTGAAGGATGGCAGTTTTCACAGTACAGTCTGTGGGATGCTCTAACGGCTCCAGTCCACACCAGAGCCGCCGATTGATCACACTGACAAAGCTGAACAGCTTCCACCTACGTAGATCTGGTAGCAAGGTAACATTACTGACTGACATTTTACAGTTATGACTGATACACTACATTAAATGGTGCATAAGACTATTGTGAGCACACAGTACTGCAAAAACAGTCTTGTTAGTTTTATCATCTGGAAATCTTGTAGATTTGCATGAACAAATGTTTCTTTTTATAATACTGTTGTGACAATGAACATCTAAACTCTGTGTGTGGCTATATGTAAAGTGGCAACCCACTAGGGAGGTTGAGAATGAAGATCCTGTGGGACTTCTAGATGCAGATGGATCCAGATCCAGATGATCAAGCTGATGCCCAAGTGGGCATATTAGTAGTCGACAAGCAGAGGAAGAAGGTCATAGTGACAGATGTAGCTATAACGAGTCATAGCAACATCAGAAAAAAGGAAGATGAGAAGTACCAAGAGCCAAGAGAGGAGCTGGAGAAGATGTGGAACGGGCAACAGTGGTCCCCTTGGTAATTAGAGCATTTGGGGCAGGGACTCCCAAATTGGGTGAGTGGTTCCATCAGATCCAACAAATGACATCTGAGATCTCTGTCCAGAAGAGCACAGTCCTAGGAACAGCAAAGATGCTGTGCAGGACCCTTAAACTCTCATGCCTCTGGTAAAGGACCCGAGTTTGAAGGATTAAGATTGAGTGGAGAATTTGATATATATTGCAAATAAAATGCTGTTAGGCTTTTAGGCATGTACATATTGTCAAGAAAACATACTAAAGCTCAAACTGAATCAGAAAAAAAAGGTAATCGAAGAGACAGATGGGCTGGTCTACTGGCATTTTCTCACACAACCATTTCTATGATTAGCAGAGAATGTCCAAAAAAGACAATATATCCAGTGCCCTGGGTGAAAATGTCTCATTGATGCCAGAGGTCAAAGAAACTTGTTACAAACAAGGTATGCAGAAGAGCACTCTGACCACACAACACATTGAGCCATGAAGCAAATAGACTACAGTAGACAATTTATATGGGCTCATCAAAACTGGAGAATAGAAGATTGGAAAAACTTTGTCTGGTCCAATGAGTCTCGGTTTCTCCCCCAAAATTCAAATGGTCAAGTCAGAATCTGACATAAACACCATGAAAGCATGGAGCCTTCCTGCCTTAGTTCAAAGTTTCAAACTGCTGCTGGTGGTGTAGTGATGTGGGGGAAAGAGAAAGAAAGTAAGAGCTGGTACTTTAACTTGTCAGTTACTGTTCTTACTGTCTTGGAGCAGCTGTGACCACATAATTTCCTTCCGGATTAATAAAGAATTCAGTTTCTGATTAATTTCTTGGCGCACCTTCGGTCCCTTAGTACCAACTTAGCATTATTTAAACACCACAGCCCACCTGAGTATTCTTGCTGACCATGCCCATATGGAAAAGATATATATATATATAAATCTTATAAAGTTTTTATCTGTCTTGTGTGAAACTTGTATGAAAAGCATACAAGAGTGAAAACAGATATAAGATCCCTTGAAAAATTATATAAATGAAACTTGTATGTTTTGGATACTTCCTAAAACAATATATGAAAGTAATGAGAAAGTAGCCACTTTCATGAGTAAATCATTTAAGCCTTATATGATTCACTATATGAAGTAGGCCACATCTGATGCAAGTCTTTTATAAGTTTTTTCTTTTTCTTTTCCATATGGGTGTCCACCCATTTATGACCACAGTGTACCCACCTTTTAATGGCTGCTTCCAGGAGGATATTGAATCATAGCACAAAACTCACATCATCTCAAACTGATTTCCTGAACATGACAATGACTCCACAGTCACCAGATTTCAGTCCAATTGTGCATCTTTGGGATGTGGTAGAACAGGAGATTTGGATCATGGATGTGCTGCAGACAAATCTGCAACAACTGTGTGATGCAAATTAATGCTAAGTGGTCGATTAAGGACATATCAAAACAAATCAAAAATGAACAAACAGAAACTTAGATGTATAAATAAGAAACTGCCATTCATGTCGTTTGATGGTGACCACTACAAAAAGGTCGGCGTCAAATATTCTCTGCTGCACGGTTCTGTGGCGTCCTTAATACTCACAACACTTAAAAAATCAACACTGATAATGGCTGAAGTTCCTCTTTGGCTTTATGATCCCAGTATGCTCAACACCCCCTTCAAGTCATAGCAGTGTTCTGTGGCTTGCCATCATCTTAGAATAAAGTTTATACTTAAATCCTTCACTGTCTCCCCTGTTGGCTGTTTTCCTCTGAAATGAGTTCACACCGATTTCTACAAGGGAATGATGCATCTCTGCACTTTGCTTGCCCAAACTCTGCTCCTTTGACCACAATCTTCAAAATAACCTCATAGCTGTAGAAAAATGATTCCTGGGTGCAGTCATTTCCCACACATTTATCTATTTGTTGCCTCTGAAGACAGCTTGGCTGAGAGCGAGAGGTGGAGTGGACCTTAAAGGCCAAGCGAGTGTCCCTTCGTTCCCTTCTCGCTGAGATTAAACCCATAAAGCAGACAGGTGCTTTCTCTGTCTACACAGAGATGGACAACGTTTGTGCGCCGGTGTCTGCGTATATGTCTGCGTGTGTGTGTGCATGTACTACGTGTGTGTACCAGGCAACAGTGGCGCTGTTTGTTACTCAGGATGAGAAAGAATCACTAAAGAGGTAACCTAGCAACAGGCTGCTGCAGGTCTTGGCTAGCCTGAATGCTATTTGCACATGTAAAAGCATATCAAGGGGACTGTGCTCGTACGTGTGAGCGTGTGCATGGATGTGTGTGTGAGGCTGGAGGTGGGGCCGAGGTCAAAGTGCAGCACAGACATTATACAGATATTATTAAAATAATATATTATAT
This sequence comes from Pelmatolapia mariae, assembly GCF_036321145.2. Taxonomy (NCBI): domain Eukaryota; kingdom Metazoa; phylum Chordata; class Actinopteri; order Cichliformes; family Cichlidae; genus Pelmatolapia; species Pelmatolapia mariae. The sequence continues at coordinate 18,628,934 of NC_086230.1, forward strand.
AATACACAATAAATTATTTTTATCGGTCTTCTCTCATTAAGCGTCTTTACCTCTGAGGCTAATCTAATCTGACTTAATATGTGTTTGTGTGTGGCTGTGAGATTTTCTCCTGTCTCTCTGAAGACTGTTATCTGCCTTCCACACAAAGATAAGACAAATAAAAGACCCTTAGAATTACGCAAAGACAAAACTGCTCTTTAATTGTTTTATCCTGATTGAGAGTTTCGATGTTGAAAGTAATAAAAAATTATTGTTGCTAATCCTCTGAAGCTTCCCCGTCTGTGTTTGCGGTTTATGTGGGTAACAGTGATTTATCTCCTGAAATTTGCTGCACTTTTAAGTAAGTCTTTGATTTCAGTCTGTTTTCTTCTATTAGCTGTCACTAGCTGCTCGTCAAAAAACAAAACAGTTGAATATTGTCCAACTGCTGCCCCCTAAGGACCAGACATTCGCAGACATTTTTATAGCCTGTGTTGTGTTTTCAGGCTGTTGCAGACTTGAATTCAGACAGATACTTCCAATAATTAAATGTTGATTAGAGATCTAAAACATGCATTCATACAAACACAGCGAGTCAGGTTGAAACTGGTTCAAAAGCGATGTTTAGTAGATGCTTGATCACACCTAGCTGTCTACATTCATCTAATGCATTAAACTGATATTTTGTTTATTGTGAAATGGTCATAATGACACAGCCACTCCATTTCAACATAATAGACTTGAGAACCCTGGATACTTTCTCTGCTTTGGGCCAGTTTCTGCAAACCCTATAGACTGTAAAGTATATAGTCACGATGCTGCTTTTACATGAGCAAGACAGCTTGGAGAAATAGCTTAACAGTCTAGATGGAACACAAATGGTGACAATACAAAGTCATTAAAGAGCAATGTATTGTTTTTCCCTCCAGTGTGGGCAGGATTTAACAGTGCTCAGTCTCCATTCTAACAAGCTGATGACCTCTGTGGAAAGCATGGAAATAATAGAGCCTCATTGTTAATGTTGCAGCATGGAGCTGTAGCTACGCACAATGTTACGACACTTTCAATTAAAATTTAATCTAAGTCCAGTAACCCTTGGGGAGTGAAAGTTTATGAAACACACTGTAGCACACAACTATAAGTGGGATTTATGTATTTTAAAAATAATACACAGATGTATGTGAAATAAATCTGGAAAAATACAGGTTGATGGTTAACAAACTAAGTCATCATTATGACTTGAATACCTACCTAACAGATATTTCACATTATGATCTTTCAACTGCATTTTACATATTGTAAAAGCTTTAACAGAACTTGTTTGTAGCTTCAAAGTTAAATCAGAGCCTCAGATTTTTTTGTTGTTGCAAAAGTAGCATGCCAGTCTCCACATAATCATTTTTGTTACATTATGTGATTTGCTGATTCATTGGAAGAAAAAAAAAGGTCACACCAAATAACTAGAAAAACTCAAAGTGTTAGAAGATGAAAAGTCCAGAGAATAAATCTCTCTTTTCCTCATTGCTTAAAACAGACAGAAGACAGGGCGGGCAGCTCAACACATTTTCTATCTGAGGTGTCAAAAGCCGCCGGCATCATGGAGATATGCATACGTGATTCATCAAAACAATTTAACCGCACTGCTGCTTTGTGCGTGCCAAAAAATTGTAACTTCTGTTGCCAAGTTACGGTTACCCTGTTGTTAGTATGATTGCAATCCAGCACAAACATTAACATTTTGAATTTTAGCAAAAGCACGCTGCCCACAAATAGTTAAAAAAAAACAAACGCGAAAAACAAATCAGGCACGATGAAACAGTGAGCATTCACAGAAGAAGAGAACATCTGGGTGCGTATCATCGACCTTGCAGTCAGGGTAATGTGGAGATTTAGTTCCAGGGGAGAGTGATTAGGACGAGGTATCGCCTGTCATTTTAGTTTCACCTCTTTCCATTCAACTCTGCTGCTGCCACCTTCTATCTTTGATGTTCAGCTTCCAATTTATCCATTCCTTACTCTTCATCCTCCCCGCTCTACCTGTCACTATGCCCGTTTCTCTCTTCCACCTTAGCTCTTCCTTTCAGTCTTCCTCCAGTTAAGTATTCCTGTGGTTTTTGCACTACGGTTAAACAGAATTACTTCTATGTTTTTAAACATAATAATCTAGAAGATTGTACAGAATTTGCTGCAGAATTGTCAAAGAAAACATAATATTAGGTAATTAGGAAACTGTTTTCTAGCTAAACAGAGTGACCGGGTAGTTCTGGGTCAATGTGAATGGGATGTATCATGGTGGTATTTGAATGGCTATTCCGCCAGAGCACCGGTATCTGGGACAAAACAGCACAGGAGAGTCCTCACTACCCTCATGTCTCTTGTGTGTGTCCTAACCTTTATTATGAAATTTAAAACAGTAAAGTTTCTTAGTCCTCTGCTCATCCTGCAAGCAACACCAGCCCTGAGCTCTGTAATTTCTTTTTATATATTTCTAATTTACATATCGTGGAATGATTCATCTGAAATTTTGAAGCTGTGAGTTGTTTTCTGAATATCAAATTCCAGCGACACACCTCCGCAGTTTTGGGCTCTGCGCTCAGAGCGTGGTTGGAAAGAAAGAGAAAAGGGTGGCTCAAGGTGATGTTGGTGCTACTGTGTCTATGAATCGAGGGCATTTGAAAGGCACTGTGTCAGAGGGAAGCTTTTATACTTGAAGGTGTTTTTTGGAGCTCCAAAAAAACACCATGATGGTTGACCTCTTGGAAGCAGTAAAACATCATTGGTAATGAACTCTTCTCCCTCGCTTCTCTGAGCACATATGTGAAGGAACACATACGTGCGCACAAAAGCACCATTTGCGCTCTTGATTTCCCAGCCGAGCTGCATGATGCGATCCATAAAGGGTTTGTTTGGTTTTTACAGCACTCAAGCTGTCATGCGTCATTTGTGGGAAGCTAATTTCAAAAGTCATTTGGGTTCACCGCTTTGCTGCCGCTGTTACGCAACCCCTTTCGCAGAAGCTGTGTAATTGTGTCTATATGAAAAAAGGGGTTTGTGTACGCTCCTCATGACGACTGACTCCCCCTCTGTTTGGGAAAATGCAAATCTGTGTTATTAAGTCCAATCACTGCTGCTTGCTTGGGTATACTCTTCATCAAGGATGTAATCTGTTATAGTGCACTCATGAGCAACCTGTTTTTTTCCTTCTTTTTATGCTTAACACATTAAATTTAGAAGCAGATAAGGTAACACGGGTGTTAGCCAGTCAGCCCCTCTGCTTGCTTTTGCTTGCCTTCAGAATCTGGCATGCTTGTACATACTCCACATATTTTGGTGTCACATTTGTCGCCTGGACTAATAAATCCTAAACTATCAAAGTAATTAATTAGAACTGCATGGCCAGCCACACTAATTGGATTTTAGCTGTTGTCTGCAATCAATTAGAACAGTCAAATTTACTTTTCAATGCAGACCTAGTTGCACGGTTTTGTTGCCTGGCTTTTTAAATTCAAACAAAAGCCCCCTTAGACACTCGAGTATTTTAGGCACATACAATGTGCACTCTACCTAAACCCTCACCGCTCAGCCTTGTAGCACTCCATCAAGAAACAAGAAGACCTCTGAAGGCAGAGAACGGCTGTTTCTTCTGCAGTCCTCTCTCGCCTCATGTCAAACTGCACAGACCTGGCAGACTGACCTGGTGGATGGAAGTGGAGAAAAGCATCTCAGAGGATGCGTTTTGACACCTTTTCCTGGGCACTGGAGCGGGTCAGGCAGCCTGGTAAGGATGTTCAGTGACACAAAGCACAAAATAGGCTGACCAATCAGCGTCTTGCCCTGCATCGTCTTTGGATTACAGGGCATAAAAGGAAGCTAGAACTAGAGAAGCACCGCCATGCCTACAGAGAGCAGCAGGGTCACAAATGAGAAGAGATGGGCTTGTGTAACCAAAACTATTCAGCCTGGCGTGGGAGTAAAATGCTAGAGCAACCACACACACCAAAATCTCTAGATCTTTTCAGCTGATATGAGAGAATGACTCATTTTCTCTCATTACCCAGATGTGAAAGCATCATGGTGGTTGTGGGAATGTAGCCAAGGGGTGTCTGACAAAACAGCTGGTATATTTTTTTTGTTTCTCGCTGCAGACCTGGAGAGATGGAAACAAACTTAAGGCTAAGCTGAACTCTCGGTGCTGCACAGAAATTCAAGCCACTAGCAAGTATAGTCTGCTAGGTGGCTTCTCTCTGCTGAGTCCTGTCAATTTCAGGGGAGCATGTGGCGCCAGAGAAGCACTTGAGATTTTGCACAAATATTCCGACACTGTTTTAGTGCTTCTGTCAGGCTGTGATGGTTGTGACTGGATCATTTGTCATACTACATGCTGCCCTTCATGCATTCCACAGGTGACTGACTTGTCCACGAGGAAAACAAATCCCCAGCACTGGTCTTAATAAACAAAAATGTATCTGTCACTATTTTTGCAAGGTGTGCAGATTTTTATGACAGGTAGCTGTCACACCTCTTTTCCTCCTGCCTTTTGCCTCCACCTCAATTCGCATGAGATACATGCAGTAAAATAAGGTGCAGCATCATCTTTCCTGACAGAAAGTCCCATCTCTCTCCTCCATCTTCAGACTCTCTAAAAGAGCACCCAGTCTCGCTCTCTCCACATAGGCATTCCTGCCTTTACATGCCCAAGCAATCGTCTGTTTTCTTCCCCCCAAGTCCTCTTCATTCCTCCTGAGTCTCCCAGGTGTACTCTAACTCATGAGCTGGAGCGGGAAGCCACACTTCATTAAGGCCTGCGCTGATCCTGAGGTGCTGAAGCCGGAGGCAAAGTCAATGACAGAGTCAGAGCGAAATCTTTCAGTTAAGCTGCAAGGCACGCACACACAGCCAGAGGCCAGGGAGAGACACTCTTTACCCCCAGGGCTGGCTCTGTTCAGAGAGAGTTTCTAATTAAAGACTTTTTTTTGGTGGAAAAAGAGTCTTAAATGAAAGCTAGACTTGTGTTTTTGACTTATTTTCAGAGTTACAGTATGAAATGTTACGCAAGTATCCAAAAGGACTTCTAAAATGACTTCGAAAATTACCTGACTTTTTGACAGATTTTGCACCATCTTTGGCTCTCTTGTACTTTTGCTTTCTGTTTTTTTTAATAGCTTGCAATTATTGGAGTTCTTTCCACAGCTGAGTGAATTTAAGCATCCTTCAAAACGCTGTTTATCAGCGGCATCAGAAACAAATCCTTATAAATGGCTCTCTAGACAGTTTTATGTCTATTTTGATCAAAGCCAGTTGCAAATCTGTTTTGACACTATGAGTCAGACAACACAAAAGAGGTATCAGTTAAAAAGCATCTGAGTTTTCATTTTAATATAGAAAGAGTAAGACGGTATTTTGACAAATGATGTAAGACTATGCTGTTTTCTGAGAAACAGCAGGGAAATCAGAGGAAAAGGCTGTGAGGTAAACAGAGTTTTATTTCTCTTTGTACTCTGAAGGTTGAAGAGCCCGAATGGAACAAATTCAACAAAGTCATGTTAACTGTGAAGTACGGCAAAAAATAAAATAAAAACTCCATTCACACTTCCATTGCGTACTTGACTTCAGCTGTTGGAATGTGCTTAATTGGCAGTCTGTTCAGTGACTTCCTCTGAGGAAGATAATAATGGTTCACTGGGAAGCTGGTCATAGAGCTGTTAAACATTCAGTCCAAGCACATGTCCGTGTGTGCGTGTTTGTGTGAATGCATGCACACATGCCAGCACGTGCCAACATATGTGCTGGCATGTGGCATTGTATGCGTGTGAAAGGAGTAAATAGAGAAAGGGACAGCTGCACAGATGGAAAAAAAAAAAAGCTGACCAGCACTGCTGCACGCTCACACTGACACTTGAGCCTCACACTGCTCTGCTATTTTGATTTCGTTTTTAGCACTGAAAAGGATTTTTAGAGAATGGGAAAAGGTTTGTTTCCAGTTCCTCCTAAAAATAGTTTTAGGAGGAATGAATTTTTTTTTTCTTGGTATTTTGTCTATTCAATTACATGGATTTATAAAGCTCTAATTATTATTCACCAATTCCAATCCACATTTCACAAAGTTTTCATCTTCTCACTATAACTCCTGGAAACTCAAGCCAGGAAAGCTTTCCATCAGCTACCACACAACAAATCCACAAATCAGACTAAATTAAAGATAAATGAGACATGAAGATCACCTTGACCTCAACTTACCTCCAGGTAAGCTGATTGGCCCGCAGCCTTTGCCCTGAGGGTCCTCTTCCACGATGAAGATGCTCTTCTTGCAGAGCCTCCAGAGGCCAAAGTGGGCCGCCTCGCAGGTGGCGTTGAGCTTCTCCACCCGGGGGCTGAGCACAGCCCAGTGGTCAGTCACCACCGCCGCCAGCATTGCTGACATGCCGACGACGATCACCACGGATGTGATTTTGACCTTGGTCGCCTGCTCCTCGAACATGTTTCTGGTCTTTTCCGAGCCAATGACGCAGGTTTGCACGTCCCTGCGAGTGTGCGGGTCAGTCAAGGTTGTCTTTGTGGTGTTTTTCTTCAGGTCCTTGGTGTCAGATGTTGACTCTGGAGGTTCCCAAGTCCTGACTAAAGCTTCACTTCACTGCTGGTGTCCTCTCCTCTCTCCTTCTCTCCAAGGCTCTTTCTTTCTCATTCTCTGCTTTCTGCCTGGTGGTTGGTAAAAAGGGGCCAGATAACAGTGCCCTAGTTTCTACCTCGCTCCTCTCTTCCTCTCCCTCCCTTGTCGCCTTTAGTGAGCTGAGGCCATTCAAATATAAGTAGACAATGTACCTGGTAGAGCTGACACCTGTACACTAAACACTACCCACCAGGTGGGTTAAGATCAGATGCTTTCAGTTTAAGTTTTTCTACAGTCTGTTGATCATCTGTACTTTTGCAGTTTAACTGCAACATCAAAGATGATACAGTAAAAAATCTCCAGCAAATGTTGACGGTGCTTTTCAATATTTCACTGATATGCCAAATACAGATCAATCCATCATTTATCCAGAACATTCACTCTCCCATCTCTCTGTCATATTCTTATTCAGTCCAATCCATTTCCAGCTCAATTGTCTCAGGCTCTCTGTGCCAGGGGACTCCCGAGGCAAAGATGTCCTCTATTCGTTGTCTTCTGAATAAGCTGATCTACTTATTCAGCCAATCAGAAGTCAAGGTTTGACCCAAGGGTCCCACCTGATGCCAGCAGCTGATCCAGATACAGAAAGACACAAAAGAAGCCTCTAAAATTTGGGGTTAATTCGACTGACAGAAGAGTATTATTTAAGATTTATAGAGTTTTATACACCTGTGTGTGTGTGTGTGTGTGTGTGTGTGTGTATGTGTGTACGGGTTCGTACTATCCTGGTGGGGACCAAAATCTGACTTTTACTATCCTGGTGGGGACTTTCTGCACCGTGGGGACCAAAATCCAGGTCCCCTCGGGGTTGAAAGCAATTTTCACACTCAAAATGCGGTTTTACTGTCAGGGTTACAATTAGGTTATGGTTAGGTTTAGGGTAAGGGTTAGGGTTAGGCATTCATTTTTAATGGTTAGGGTTAGGGTAAGGGGCTAGGGAAAGCATTATGTCAATGGGATGTCCCCACGAGGATAGCAAACCAGACATGTGTGTGTGTGTGTGTGTGTGTGTGTGTGTGTAAAGAATGAAATCCTACAGGTGTCTTTGGAAAGCTGCACACAGAAGTGTTTTCATCATACCTCAAATCTCATTTTATTCCAAATGCTTTTAGAGGTGTAACCAAAAAACAAAATATCACAATGTTTGAAGATGAGGAAAAAAATCTGGTAAAGCCTGATGCACTTCAAAGGCACAATCAACCATTTTCCTATGAAAGGCTTGATTAAATGGACATGCTTTTAATAAACCACTGTGACCCACATTAGACAGGACTCTGGCCCATTTTCTGTCCTGAAACACTCACACAGCTCTGCGCTATTAAACCACTAAAAGGCAAAACATTAAACCAAGAGCACACAAAAAAGAAAAAGTCAGGGGAAAGTCGCTTGAGAGGATGAAGGATATAATGCTGGCACACCAGTCTGATATCTCATCTTCTTAGAAATGAATTTAATGTGTGAGGATCAGAGTGTTTTGGAGCCATCAGTAACTAACTCAACCTAGAAATTGATCATAAAAGATAAATCATCTCCCATCTGTCTTAAATAAAGAACACCCACTGTGGGGGCCGAGAGGAGATGAAAAACAGTTGTGTTCATTATCGCATCTCACCTGCAGCGAAAACTGCTTTTTCTCCCAAAGGGCCAGTCGCTTGTCAAGCATGTGAGAGCAGCCACTTGTCTCTAACTGTGTAATAATAGTGTCTTTTGGTGCTTCCTGTCTTGCAGCCTGGCCCTCTGACCTGCTTCATTTGCTCGCGATCCCCCCGGTGACTGTGGAGAGACCAAACACCTCACAGCGGCGCAGTCTCTAAGCAACAGCCGTGTCATACTGGAGGGATCACCCCATGCCAGGCGACCGGCGGGGAGAAACACTGAAAAGAGATGACAGCCTCTGGCAAGAAGGCAGCTCTGACTCACTTGTGAGTGCCACTCGATGGATTGTTATCAGCATTACCGGGAGTATCACATGTGAGCCGTCAGTGCTGGAAATGTACAATGACAGTAACGCAACGTACAAAAGCACCTCTCCTGAAATCAGGACTACCACGTCTGAGCTCAGCAGTGATTAACTTCAATTATGGCAGCCAGCTTCCTTGTTAGAGTTTTTATTCCGGGATGAAAAACAACCTTAATTGGTGGCTAATTTTACCCATACCAGACTAGGTTGCACAGCCTTCAGAGGGACCCAACTGTATTCATTTCCTAATGACAGGCAACATTACTCAAGCTAAATTAGATTACCCATGCCCCAAGGCCATTTCTATGAAGGTCATGTTAATATTCTTCTATAAAACGATGGGATTGGATACAATGCACGTTCGCCTCGGTGGCACCACCCTCACGTTTTTGTCTTGTTCTAGCAAAAGCTTTGACCATCAATTTATGGGGCAAGGTTTAGCTAAGGTGATTTGGGATGGTGAATTGTGAGTTAATTGTGAGCATGGGTTGAAGAAAAATGAAATTAGACTGAAATTACAAAGGGTTGGTTTAGCTGCTGTACAGCAACATCAGATATTAACATCTGAAGATAATTCCCCTAATTAGATTAAAATGAACCAACACCAGTGTAATTACACCTATAAATGAGTAATGCAGTTTTAATTTTGGATGCAAAGCTAAATGTGGAGTATCTCACTGTGTATCCACTAGCACTCATGATGCAGATATTCCATATATGGTGTATTGTGCAGTAATAGCAGCTACAACACATTTGACAAAATACATAGCCTTTTGGAAATGAGGAAGAAAATATGGGCAGCTTTATTTAGCATCACCAATTCCTCTCCTTTGCTCACAGACTGAATCAGCCGGTTGACTCTTGATATATATATTTTTAAAAATTGCTTCATTTGTCCAGGTGGTATCGCTGTGAGTGAGAGCGCAGCAGCTTTTCAACATTTTGATCTAAGAGCTCTGCCATCAGTGTGATTCCTGCTGATTTATTTCTTTGTCAAACAATGTGGAGCCTCCAAGGCTGAAGTGGCTCATAGTTTATTCAAGATGACAGTGATTCAGTCTCATGCAGCTGAATAGAAGAGGCATTTAGGACTCTGAGAAGGTCAGACAAACATCTGAATGGACCATTGAACTTGAAGGTTTTCATTGAAAAACAAGCTCCATGAAGATGCTTGCATGTGGCTGTAAATATCTGATAAATTTGCTTTACTTGCCAGCATAGCAATGACGCAGTTGTCCCTTAAAAATCTGGTAACGTTTTGATTTTGTTTGCTGCTATTTCACCCCCTTTTTTTGGCTAAATTGTGAATGTTTATGATCACAAAATCAACAGGTTCAATGTCAGAATGACTAATCAACAAGAAGGAAGAGAAGGCAGTGTAACTGCAGCAAGCAGTGCAATCAAAGCTGTCTGCTAACATGTCGCAAGTCTCTAATGCAAATTCTAAAAATGAGATCATCAGCGGCCACATGACAAATAAGCAAGGATCGTGCTTGTTAAGTAAACTCATGGAGACTAAATCTCTGTGTAACCTTCTTAAATGTTACAGAGGAGAAATAGGAAGACAGACAGGTGGCACTCAAAGAAACCTCAACAGAAATCTCTGACAGAACATTGTCCCTATCAGACTACTTTTAAAAACAAAGGTATGAAATAACTTGCAAATAGTTAATGACCAACTCTACCTCCTGAACTATAGCCACCCTAAAATGCACTTGATTAACTGATCCTCAGCTTTTATAGAGAGAACCACTATAAAAGCTGAAGTTTTGACAGTTTGCTGCTCTGAAGCATTCAGGTGTGCATTAACACAATGCTACAATCTTCCCAGGAGTGGATATCTCAGCAAATTTGCCCCAAGGCCAGACCATGCAATGTTCAGAGAAACTGCAACAAACCCAAGAGCTTTATCTCAGACTCCTCAGGCCGGCGTTAACACCTTAAATGTTAAAGTTCATGACAATCAAGTCAATAAAAAAAGTCAGTTTGGGAGGGTTGCAGGAGAATGCCTCTTCTTTCTAAAAAGAAGACGGCAGCATACCTTAACTTTGCAAACCACAAAACCATGAGGCCAAAAGTGGAGAAGCCCAGTGCCATGTTTGGTGAAAATCAAACACAGCATGTTAGCACAAACACATCATAACTGTCAGGCACACTGGTGGAGGGATGATGATTTGGGCTTGTTTTACAGCCACAGGACCGGGGCACCTTGAGTTGACTATGATCTCCTCTGCATACCAAACTATGCTAGAGTCAGCTGTGAGGCCAGCTGTCCAACAGCTAAATGTTGTCTGAAACTTGGCCATGTAACAGGACAATGACGACAAGCACAGCAGAAAAGAAAAAAAAATTGCAAGGCTCAGTCAAAGTCAGGACCTCAACTTGAGTGAAATGATGGTGGGACAGAGAGAGCTGTGCATATGCAAATGCCCCAAACCTCAATGAACTGATGCAACACAAGATAAGTGGGCCAAAATTCCTCCACAGTGATGTGAGGGGCTGATAAAAATCATGATTATGCCAGGTTACTAGGCAGCAGTTCATAATAATAACACACTGTTGTTGAGCAATAGTTAAGCACTACTTAATACTTAATTCATTATTTAAAAGTATTAACTAGTACTTTACTAATGATTAATAGTGTGCAGTTATTATAAAGTGTTACCAGTTATAGCTTCTACAAGCTATAAACTCATTGGATGTACTTAATTTTTCATGGGACTACATAAAGACCTGTAAACTTTTTGTTTTTTTTAGGTTGATTGTGATTTATAACTTCTTTTGTTAAAAATCACAGCTGAACACACAGTTTAACCCTGATTTTGTTTATTTATCTGTACACGTGATGTTTGGGGTAGTACCTAAAAAGTGGCAGAGACAAAAAACAGTGTAAATTCAGATTAAATAAAAATGTTTTTGATTGGAACATTAAAAGCAGGTTTTACAATAGATTATACCTCGAACAAAGGCACTGATAATATCCTTACAATAGTGATGATATTGTGGCCGGTTTGGTTTTTTTGAACATGGAAATGTACTTTTTCTTCTCTGCCTATTTAAACAAAACAGCTCATCCAACTCTCTTCCATCCAGAAAATCCATTCTCAAATGTTTACAGTTAATTTTCTTGATGAAGAAAAAGAATGTGCTTATATCCATAGTAAGCCATAAATCAACATAAGCACATACAGTAAGATACAGCTGCTTCATACACATGGAATAGAAAATATAGTTTCTCTTCCTAAACAGACTTACTGCACTTCACCGTACAAAACAGAATACGTAATAGATTCACAGCAAAAACAGCGTGTGTTTATCTGAATATAAAAAGGTAAATTGAAACACATAACCACTGCCAGATTTATCAAGGCATTATTATTGTTCTGTAAAATAATGCTTTGAATCTCTGTTCATGTCTCTGCACATTCAGCTTTTTTTTCTCTGTGCTTATATATACACACAACTTTGCAGCTTTACATTACAAACATATTTTTCCCCACACTGTAATATAAAAGTGAAAGATTTACACTCAGAACAAATCATACTGATGGCTTCATATAACATGTGCTCAGCTGGATATGTGAAGTGATATCTCTAAAGGAATATCAGGCGCACTAAATACAATCAAATACTATTCTGTGGTTGAGTGAGCCGACTCCCAAAGAAACCTGGCTCTGAGATCAAGTTCAAGCAAACGTTCACAGCTTTAAATTAATGCTGTAACAGCATTTTGTCTTTTTCATCAGGTTTATCTTTATCAACAGTCCATTTCTTCGAGGACCTCAAAAGCGTTCAACCTGCCAACACTGCACTGTATTTCCTGAGAAACTAAAAGAAAGAGCACTGAAGGACTTGCAAGATGAAACACACATATCTTGTTATTACAGCCAAATCTTTCAGGGACCCACTCAGCTCCCTCTGCTTCTGTCTGAGCCCTCTGTTTGACATAGAAGCCGGGCTGGGTGGGTGGGTGGTTGGCTGGCAGATGGACTGCCAGGCTTTGTGACAGACAGACAGACACACATTTGTCGCCTGGCTCCGATCCTCCTGGATGTCGAGACTCCATTCAGAGCTTAAGGAAGTCCTGACCTGTGCTGTTTTCACAGTTCTGGGCAGCCCTTTTTTGTCAGCCTCTCTTCTTTTGTGACAGGCGCATACACAATGTAGCCTCCATCAGGGGGTGTGATGGAAGGATCGCAGGCTGATATGGAAGTAGGCAAAAAAAAAAAAGGACCATTGAAAAGAGGTGCTCCAGTGACAAAGAAAAGGACATTTCGCTCCACAGACAAATGTCAGAGAAGAATAAGGAAAGAAAAAAGGAGGAGACGGCAAGGGAGGCAAAACCCTTGCTACCTTTCTAACTTGCACAATCTACTACTCAAACACTAAACACTGTATACATTACAACTGAGTTGTTTTATAAAGACACAGTACATAAACTGCTCTGTAAAGACAACTTTCTCATTCAAATCCACAATTAAAGTATAGAGCAGAACTAAGTATGAGGGCACAATGCAAAGTCTGAAAAAGAGCCACGCTTATAAGCAGCGGTAGAAATCTTTAGGGAAAGAACTCTTTTTACTTATACCTTTTTTTTCAGTTTTCACTCATGGTTTGATTAGGTTTATGCAACAAAACTACAGGATCAGACATAAAAGATCTTTGTTTCCAAAATGTTAACCATGGCTCACAGATCCTGTCTGTCAGAAAGCAATGAAGGCAAACTTCACCCACGCGCACACACAAAGGGAACACCTTTATGGTGAAGAGCACATATCAGTTAGCACCTTGGTATTTAATTTGTGGGCAGAATACTGCTGAATGGCACATCTCTTCCCTCTCAGGTTTACCCACGAAGCACAATCACCATTACTCAAATATCATTTGCGATTGACACACTGCTCATATAAGAATTTTGGCACAGTTGAAAGATAATGCTAATGTTGGACTGGCTACAGCACATACAATATTAACTGTATTCTGCTTTAATATTCTCTAAAAGCAGATGATAAAGCGTCCTCTAGTCTTTCTTTGGTCCTTTTCAAAGTGGACACTCTCTCTGTGAAATGCCAGGTTGTCACAAGTGCTCAGTCTCTTGCAGGTTAGCCCAACGCTTTGTCATTCATTCATTTGTTTTTCTGTCCTTTATCTGGTAAACTTTGAGCTACACAAAATACCGCTCACACTGGTGTGGTCCTGCGATTCACCCCATCCTTTAAATCATTGGGGAAACAGTTATGGACCTGGAGGAACTCAGCAGCAGCCTCATGTTCAGGGCTGTACGTGTTCTCTGTCACGCTGTCTCTTGCCAGGGCGTACATGGACAACTCATCCAGGGCCCCACTGGAAGATGCCGCCCCCTTCAGACCAACAATGGGCGAGTTCTCCCGGGAAGCCTCCGTAGAATGAGAGCTGGCGTGCGACGTCCTCCGGCGGTAGCGAAAGCTCGGAATCCTTGAGTACGGTGAAGAGGAGGAGAGTGAACGGATAAACTCACGCCGCGCCTTCCAGCGGACTTCCTTGTTTTTCTCGATGTAGATGTTGATGGCGAGGACGGCCACAGTTTCGGCTACAATGAAGGAGAGGGCGCCAAAGTAGAAGGACCAGCCGTAGGAGTAAGTGTACTTCTTGTCATCATCACGTTTGTCACTTGGATCTCCTGCATTGCTTGAGATGTAGACGATGATGCCAATGATGTTGCTCAGACCTGATAAACAACAAACAGATGAAAGGTGAGGCTCAGTAACACGAGAAACTTCAACAACCAGCGTTTACAGGCTCTCGTCACAACCGAGGTTCTAAATGTGTACACTCTGATTCTTACAGTACAGAGAATCTTGAGCCACCACCTTATTTATTTATATTTTGATTCCAAACTTGCTTGTAATATCTTAAAGTGGTCTTTAACAACAGTTCTCCAGGCTTTCTGAAGGTCTTTCAAAAAAATTTTTTTTGTGTGTGGGAGCGTTTGCTGTTTTTTCAGTCCAGTCTTTGTATCTGACTATTTTCACTGGATTACTTTTCTTTGTTAAGCCACTTAACACTAACCCATGACTCACTGAAGCATAAAAAAGGCACCTAGCTCTAGGTATTAACCATTATTGTATCTACACATAACAGGCAACAGCAAAGAAACAATTTTGAATTGAATCATTAGCCTCTTTGTTACTGTCACAAATAAAACCTATAATTACTTCCCTCTTTAGCAGAATCTACAAAAATAGCAGAGTTCAACAAAAGTAAATAGTAGTATTGTACCAACTAGATTATTTCTAGATAACTGCACAGTGTGTCCTTGAAAGGGCAACTGCACAAGCAGAGGACAAAAGAAGAAGTGGAAGTCCTAAGAAGCTATCTACAGCAGATAAACAGTATCTGAAAGTCATGTCCTTAAGTAATAGGGGGGAAAAAATCCAGCTAAGACTTGACACAGGACCTGAGAGATGGATTTGGATTTGACTCTTCGGTTGATCCATCTACTGAAAACTCATCAGAAATGGTCTCAGTGGAAGGATGGCTGGGGAAACAGGCAGAAAAGGCTGAGGTATGCCAAATTACACAAGAACTGGAGGTCTTATTGAGTGATAAATTTGAAATTTCTAGTTCAAATCCTCATCGATATGTGCGGAGGAGGTCAGGAGAGAGATCCAATATCAAGTGCCTACAGATATTTAAAAAACACTCTGTCGGGGTATTTTGGGTAATTTATGGAATTAGGAAAATAGAAAACTGCCTCAGATTCATGTTCAAGTTCCTGTATTGATACCCTTAGGTAGATTTGTTCCCTTGTTTTGATTTTGATCCAACATATAATAACATCATATGGAAAACGTTGGCAACCTCTTCATTTTTCAGCATGACATTGATCCCTGGAAATCTATCAGTCATGGATTGGCCTCCCCAGAGCCTGGAGCTCAACATTATTGAAGCAGTGTTGGATCATGTTGAAGGAGATCAGAACAAAAAGCAGTCAACATCCAAAGAAGAGCTTTGAATGTCCTTCAAGAAGCCTGGAGAACTATTCCTGAAGACTACTTAAAGAAATGCCAAGTAAGCTTTCCTAAGAGACTGCTGTGGCTCAGGCTGTGTTAAAAATGAAGGTGGTCATACCAAATATTGACCTTCAAGCTCGTTTAAATTGTACAAACCCTATTTTTGCCTTATTTGCAGTATTTCCATCTATGTCTGCATATGTCTCACTAATTCTCTGAACCTGGTTCCCATTTTTCTAATATAAATAAATCAGGGGCCGCGCAAGACTTTTGCATAGTATTGTAAGATATGTGAAGAATGGATATGGTGCCTTTTTTTTAGTGGCAAATAAAGCTCGTCATCATGATTGCACCTCTGACGAAGTACAAGTTACTTCCCTCCATTTGTAAAACCAGCATACAAGACTGGACTTCACTGTAAACATGGATGACAGTGCATGTTTCCTCCAGCTCACCTGCAGCTACGAAGAGAATGCCAGCGCTTAGGAGCACATTGTTTGTCTTGTTGTAGACTCGGCCCACCCCAACACACAGCCCGCCGAGCATCAACAGGATGGTACTGAGGATGGGGAACACACTGGAGGCGCGAACTACACCTGCAGTGGATGGAGGAGTCACTGTAAACGGCTTTAAAAATGCAGTTTATTCCAAGACTGTATGAATTAATGTAACAACACAGTTTCATAAATTGTAAAATATATTATAAAATATATTTTTTATTAACCTTTTGAGTCCAGTACCACTTCTTTTCAACCTCTTCTTTGATCTGTTTTTTAAGCTCCATTATTAGTCATACTTTGGGGCTTTGTTGTGACAAAGCTTTGCTAATCAGCTGTGGGTTGCAACAAGCGCTCTCGCTGACTATCACCAACCCTAAAATGAATCACTGTGCCATTTTACAGGTTTCCAAAGATGAATGAGCTTATTCAACTGTAAAGTCCTTTATTAAGCCCTCCTTTTATTTAGTCTGGCTAATGGACTGAGTTTGGACTTGACAAGTCTCCTTTGTTCTTGCATATTAGGCAGATTCTGAATCAGCTTTAAGTGATGGGTCTCCAGTGACAGAATATTCATTGTGTATCAGACTAATCACAAGTCATGTTTAAGCCAGTTTTTCAAAGAAAAATAAGGAAAACTCTGGTTTAGACTCATTGTAACAGTGATTTTGCAACTGAAATGTAAAATCTAAGACATCAGTTAATGAGTAGAATAAAGATGAAGGCTATCCAATAGATGCAGCCAAAAAAAATGCTTGTAAACATGTAATAGTGTTTAATAATGCTTTAATGACTTTGAGCTTTGAAATGTGTGAAACCTCACTGTCTCGCATATCTTTCTGACTCTACATAGATAAGTGAGTTATCTGTCTGCTTTCACAATCAAATGACAAGATGCTGAATGTCAGAGGACTTCCTGATTTTCCTTTTAGGAGTAACACAGTTTTACCGATGCCAGACGAAATGTACAAGTCGGGAACACTTACGTAGCAGATACTCCGAACTGTCTGTGTCATAGTCGTTGTCATCAGGGAAATGGTTGATTCTGTAACAGCTGCCTTGATTAATGCCTGCAGGGTGAAAAGCACAAGAATGAGCCTCACTAGCCCACTGTACACATCAAGGCTGCATTTGATTTAAACATTTAGGGTGATTTCTTTCCTATTTTTGGAAAGTTATCCTGAAGTTAATCCCCTCCAAAGATTAACTTCAGGATATCTTAAAGATGGTCCTGTAACAACATACAACTCATAGGAGCATGGTGCTGTCTAACATGTTTAAACAGTGACCTTTTTCAAAGCATCCCTTTCCAATTAAAATCTACAAACACAGGTGCTGCTGTTCACATTAATTAAGGACAGGATCAAACTACATTAATGTAATTAGTAACACCTGTGTTTACCTAGTACTTCATGCCAAAATGGTTGCTGTGAAAACAGTGTGTTGAAAACGGGCGATAATCTACTCGCAACCCTAAGGAAGCCATTTTGACAGAAAGCGAAACTTAAAGATGGTCCTGGACAAGAGTCGAGCTTCCCCAGTGGGAAGTTAGGGGTGTTTATTCCACCACCACTTCACCTTCCACTTAATGCAGATTTTTGTTGCTATATATGCCAGATCAGTAGTGTTTATGTGAGTCATTTCAGACAGAAAGAACAAACAACCTATGTAATCATTTCGTGGGTGGAATTGTTGCGTGATAGCGGCTGATGCTTCCTCCCTGTGGGCAACTTTTTTTTTTCCACCAGCAGTGGCAATGTGTCTTTGTCACTGTGGCATAGACACAGGTCAGTATGGTTTCACCTTGTGGGTCTGTGAGCTGTGTGTTAGTGTGTGTGTGTGTGTGTGTGTGCTGCATATGCAAAATGTGGTCCTGGAAACACTGGTAAAAATGCTTCTAGTCTTACTGACAACTCAAAGGTTTTACACTACAAACAACATTCGCACATTACCTGCAGCACTTGATCTATCCCACACACTCTCTCACTGCCTGACCCTTTGATGAATATGTTTATGGTTATTTGTGTTCAGCTGTCTGGATATCCATAGACGGATGTTGTCAATGAAGAGATGGACATCACTGACTAAAATCTGCACACTTAGCTCACTCCGAGTTGAAGCCTCTTTCCACATTCTTTTTTAATTTTGGGGTCTTCTCTTTATTGGCTCCTTTGAATTCAATAATAGAATTTAAAATCTTTTTTCTCACACACATGGTCTTAAATAATCACGCCCCAGGTTATCGTGAAGACCTCATGATATAGTATTACCCCGATAGACTGCTGGCTTACTCGTGGTTCCAAAGGTGCCTTCAGCTTTCAGGCATCTCTCTGGTATAGCCATCTCCCAGTTTGGATGTGGGAGACCCTCTCTACTTTTAAAATTAGGCTTAAAACTTTCTTTTCTGATAAAGCTTACAGTTAGGACTGGTGGACTTCTTTACTCACCTCTTTTTACTCTTTATGGGTTTATATTCCCCTTTGCAATTACTTAGTTATTATTAACCTCTGACTCTCTACCACAGTGTGTCCTTTGTCCTCTTTCCCTACTCTACCCCCAGTAGGTCACAGCAGATAGCTGGCCCTCCATGAGCCTGGTTCTGCTGGAGGTTTCTTCCCGTTAAAAGGGAGTTTTTCCTTCCCACTGTTGCCAAAGTGCTAACTCATAGGTGATCATCTGATTGTTGGGGTTCTCCCTGTATTATTGTGGGGCCTTTACAATATAAAAAGCCTTGAGGGTACTGTTTGTGTGATTTGGTGCAATATAAATAAAAGTGAAATGAACTGAATTAAATTAATTTGTATCTCCCTAGCTTATTAAAAATCTTCATCTGATGTATAAATACAGAGTGTCTTTGAAGAAAGGTGTGGTACAAGCTCTAGTGGCGGCTAAGTCTGCAGGGATAAGATGCTTTAGTGGACCTAGATAAAAAAAGATGGAGTGAGAAGACACTTCTCAGATGACCTCAGACTATTTTTCATGTTTAATAGTGCTTCTTCTTCAAGGTAAAAGTGAAACAGCATGGCTTCCACTGGGATTCATTTGGTCAACTATCAGGCAAATGTTTGTGTGTTCATGATGTTAAAAAGCCTTCCCCTCTTTCATAATAAGCTCTTTATTCCTTTACCTTTTCTCTTCTTTCAGTGTTAGGCTGGAAACATTTACTTGGATCTGTACATGCAGCATGCGAAGGCTACACGTTTTCCCAGATTCCATTGTTAAGACTTTGACCTTTGACCAAAACTATTGTTAAGAGCTCACTGAGTAGACCGTGAATTCTGCAAAGTTGAAATCACAGTTCAGTGCACACGCATTTGAAGAAGAAAAAGCGGCAGGACTATATAGCTGTGTGATTAAGATTGCAATGCCCGTAGGGATTTGGTGGTTTGTGGTGCGTGTCCAAATCCAGCTCAGGTGAATGGTTGAATGCCAGAACAAGAAGTCTATTTAAACAACACAACAATAGACTGTGCGGGAAGCTTTTAACGCCAAGGTGAGCGAACGAAAGAAAGAGGAAAGAGGGAGGGAGAGGTTAAAGCTCAGAGAGGCCCTGAGCTGTAATTGAGCGGGAGTATAAACAACACCTTGTGAAGAGAAAAAGGGGTTAGGGGTGGGGTTAATGGATGTGCTCTGTGCAGTAGTGGTAATGCAGTGAGCTCTTTGACTATTCATTAACCATTTGAACACACTTATTCTAGGAGGAACATCCAAAGTATTAGAGATGGGCTGCACTGGGCTCTAATTTGCATATATTTACATAAACATATCTACAGCCTATGTGTTGCATGTTCATGTGTGCTTGTTTGTGATTGTGTGCAGAGATATTGGCCATTTGCTAATCCCAGCCACGTAGCATGTTGCTAAACGATAGGGAAAATGTAAAAATCGGACACCTCTTATTGTATATGTGACTCATGTTAAAGTATTATTTTTTGTTAATAATATGCTAATAGTCCTCATACTCTATTAAACCTATGTTCTAACACATGAGGACATTATTAAATATTTTCCTTTCTCTTTTGGTTTGTGCTTTTAGAGGCTAAAGAGGCTCTCTAAACTCATTAAAGTCATTTATCTCTCATACTGAAGGACCTGCCCCCTACTTTGGCTTGTGAGGACGATGAAAGCCTGACATAGCTTTGCTAGTTGCCTCACCATCATTGGACAATTGGTGTTTAGGGAAAAAGGGGTCTGTGAATGGTTCATTAGCTGAGGCTCAGTTAAGCTTTGCCTGCCTCTGTAAGCATAAAGACTTTTACCCATGTCGAAAATATATTCCCCCTTTCATCTCCGCCCGGCCTAACAGACAAAAGAGATGGGACCTGACCCGCTGCATGAGCACCAACCTTCCCATTAACAGCACACGGACAGATACCTGTCAACTCCATTTCCCAGGTGCCCGAGGGTGAGCCACCGAAACACCTTTCTCTGTCGCTCAGCTTTTAAGGGCACGCTCGCTTCCATTAACTAGGTCTGCTGCTTTATAAGGGACATCAAATTAATTAGTGTCAAATCAGTCTGTGGAAATGGAGCACAAGTTTCTGTGTCTAGTCACTGATGGAAAAAAGGGTTTTGGACTATTTTAAGCAGCAACGTGAGACTTTGTGCCTTGTGGAAAAAAAGAAACACACGCACACACATCTGGCTCATGTGGTTAAACAGCAAAAAAAAACAAAAAACAGGCACCTGAGCTGTACTGTTAATTGCTGTGTAAATGCCGGATCGTGCTGGAGCGGCAAGGCTTGTAGCAGATTTTATACGCGCATTTCTGTTTGCATGATTGGCTGTGTCTTTTTCTGCTTCTGCATCCAAGTGATTTTACACTTTTTATATGCTGCTTGCAAAAACAAACCTTTCACTGTGAACCTAAAATGTTACTAATAGCCAGTCCAGTCTCAGCTACTCAGCCAGTCTGACGCCTCTATTTACCTCTGTGTGTGTGTGTGTGTAGATGTTTAGACATCTTTGTGAGGACAGAAAATTGGCAAGCTGCTATATTCGTGGGGACCAACAGTCACTTGGGGACAAAATGCCTGTCCCCACGAGTTTGAAGGCATTTCTGAGGCTCAAAATGTGTTTTTAGTGTCATTGTTACAATAAGGTTGTGGTTAGGTTTAGTTTGAGGGTTAGGATCAGGCATTTATTTTGGATGGTTAGGGTTAGCGGCAAGGGAAAGCATTATGTCAATTAGATGTCCTCATTAAGATATCAAAACAAGTGTGTGTGTGTTGGAGAGAGAGAGAGAGTGAGAAAGAGAGAGAGAGAGATGTAGATTGGGAGAGATAGAGGACAATGTTGGTACTGATTGGAAATCTTTTTATAAGTGGATGCCTCAAGGTTAATGATTTATGAGTGACAGTTATCAGCACAATGTCAGGGTTTAGTTTGTGTGTGTGTGTGTGTGTGTGTGTGTGTGTGCAGGCTGTGAGATGGACCCTTCATGAAATGAAATGAAATAAAGTCTGAATACTGAGCAGGTGGGAGGAGGAGGGGTGAAGCGGAGATTAAACAATGGAAGAAGGTACAAGGAAATGAAACAACAAAGGCGAGCAGAGGAACGATGAGGATGGCGTAAAGATAGGAGCCAACCTTAAAAAGGAGAAAGAAATTAGGACGGGGAGATAGCGTTTAAGGGCAGAGATCTGAGATCAGCTGCAGGAGTGCTGGTGATTAAAAACAAAAAAAAACGAACTAAAAAAAACGTGCTTATCAGGGTGATGCTTCCAGTATGACTGGGTCGAAACAAACTGGGAATTATTCCTACACAGTCAACATATTAGTGGGGAAATGATGGGTTCCCAGGGCCTTATTCGAGTTGTGAAACCCCATGCTGAGCACCCCGTTTCCCTCTTCTCCATGGCAACCCCTGTAAGTCTTTAATAAGCTCATTTACATAAACAATCTCCGAGGATGCATTTGACATTTTCATTATATCCTGATACCCGTTAAATAAGAGACTTCCCCCTTCAAAGATCTGTCAGTGCTTAAGCGGGCATGGCTGTGAACACAAATGGGCACGCGCCTATACAAAAAACAAAAAAAACAAAAACGTGTTCATACACACTTACACACATTCATTGGAAGCAGCTACCACAGCTGTGGTGCCTCTGGCAACAGCATGATGCACGTTGTCATTGTTTTGAATTAGAGCAGCTCAGTCTATAGCAAATGACAGGGCGGCCTCGGTGGAATACACCAAATAACGTTGTCTCATCAAGTCACCGCTCGCTCACCCCGGTGTCTGCAGGAGAACTGCAGGTGATGCCAGTAAGCTTCATGCGACACGTTCCCTCACTTCCTCGTTTTCACACCTTGCTGGCTCTGCGGATAGATTGATGTGTGAACCAGTCAAAAGTGACATCAATATTGCATTTCAGTGGAGCTGCGTAGCCTCCTGTAAGCGATGCACTTCGGGTGTCGTACCTTACACACTCTTTACAACAATCAGCAGCAACCTGTTCTGCTTTTTTATCCTTACTTCTTTCAGATCTGCGACGGAGAGTGCGAGCAGCTGATGAGGGAGAGCGCTCTGAGCTTTACAGGAAAAGGATGGATGAATCCATTTTATGAAGCCGTTAACAGACAAAACACTGTAAGCGACGATACCACAAACAACTCGCACTGATTCCGCATACGATTATTGCGCTGCGAGCTGGGGATGGCAGGACAGGGGTGAAAAAAAAGAAAAAGAAGAAAAAAAAGCTCTGTGTAATAAAACAAACCCCTCCTTTCTTTTCAGTCCAAGTGAGGATGAGAGAAAAGCAATTTGGCGAAGACATCAGTGATTCAGTGTTGATATGACTGACAGTTGGTTAATTAAATTGTCACCAGGCTGCAATTTCTTCAAACACAGCTCCGCTTGGGTTCGACTGTGCATGTGCGTCCAAGTTGTTGGAAGAAAACTGTGATCTATCACGTAGTCTGCTGTGAAGCCTGTTATGCTCTGCCACTTATTTAAAAATGTACATGTACAACGGATTCTCAACATGGTGCTTGAGAGGTCATTGTAAGAGTGTGGATTCAAATGAGAAAGCTTTAACATATCTGCACATAGGTGCTCTTTGGCAAATTTTATATCATACGGTTGATATTTTTCCAAATGAATTCTGTTACTTTCCACTGTTGCTTGTCTGTATAATATCATTACATGGACTAGAATGAGAGACACATTGGCTTCTGTTCATTGGATCCCTGTAGAATCTTGACTTGTTGGTCTTGAATATTCAGGCCCCGGCTTGTCTGAAAGACCTTATAGTACAATATCACTCCAATATAGCACTTTGTCTTAGGCTTCAGGGGAGGTCTGGCGTATTTTAATTTTGTTCTTGGCTTTTCTTGGCTCTTCCTGGTCGGCTGTTGCACACCTTCAACTCACTGTCATCATCTGGATTGTCTTTAAGGACCGTCTGCAGCAATGCTTCTCTGCCTGATTGTTCAATCCACTACGGTGATGAATTTGCCCTCCCGTTCCTTGTGATCATTTTGGTAATGTTTAGCTTGGTTAACCACCTCTCTCGCCTGTTTCCTATTTGCTTGCCTGGGTAGTTTGAGCTTCCTTTACCTCGAAACACTCATCTGTTGTCCCTCCCAGAGTGCAAGAGCTGCCTGTGTATCCCAATACTGCCCACGACCCACCTGCTTGCCCATTCTTCACCATTCAGCCCACACCTCTCTCGGAAACCAGCCCACCTAAGGAGCCTCTCTTAGCCACCTATTCTCCTAAACCAAGTAAACACGTCTAGCCATTTATAAATCTTGACAATCTGCTCTCAGACTGCTGGCTTACTTGTGGGTAAAGCGCCTTGTTGTAAATTGTCACTATATAAATTGAATTGAATTGAACTGAGTTAAACTGAATCATTACCATGGCGTGTATCTGGTTTGCGATTCAGATCGAAATCTTTTCCTTTCATTACCTTTCAGGTGACAAACAACCCAGACTTAAAAAAAACAACAACTATATTTCACCAGCAGCTTCAGTATATAAACATCACATAGGTGAAAAACATGTGCCTTTCCTTGCTGCGGGCACACACTGGCTTCTCCAAAATGACCAAACACCTTTCATGTATGTTGAATTTTCCCTCTACAGTTTTACATCTATATACACCGAAAATGTGAAGTTACAAAGTCTTTACTTTGATGCAGACTGACTCTGTCAAGAAACAGAGTAACTCACTGCTGACTCTAAGTTTATTACATACCTGCAGCACAGCGACAGCACCACAATCCATCTGCTCACCAAAATGAGAGAGTTGCTGGCTTTTACGCTTGGAGCACAGCAGTGGTTACTTCATTAATTACTTATGATAAATTATCCCCAGAGATAGACTTGATCAGGATCTAAAAGCAAATGACATTGTGGCTGTAACTTCAGGCAGGTGACTCACACAGAGTCATAGTTTATGAGCTACATTTTAATAAGTGTCTGATCAATTTATCAAAGTTTACTAATGTGTATGCACAGATACATTGTGTGATGTGGCTTCACTCATTAGAGGTGCTGTTGGTACTGTGTGTGTGAATCAGGCTGTGAGGAGCAATAACTTAAAGAGCCCTGTGCAAATGACAGAAAGACGCCACTTTATGAGACTGATTATGTCAGCAACATGATATATTCCATGTGTGCGAAGGGCTTTTTTTAAAATATATCATTGCAGAGCCAGTGTAATCCCAAACCACAGGATAAATCTTTGCACAAGGGTAAGCCAATAAGTTTTGTCATCTATATTTTAAGGTTTTTTAGGTGTTTGACCACAACAGTAAATCTAGATCTTGTCAGAAGGAGTTAAAAAACACCTCTTCCACCTTTTCAAGAATTACAAGGTTAAAATTGCTGCTTTTGTTATATCTAGACTGGACTACTGCCAAGCACTGTATGCTGTAGTTGGTCAATCATCTCTTGCTCATTGACAATTATTCCAAAATGTCACAGGAACAGAATCCAACATAAAGCATCACTGTTTTTATTAAAAGCCTTAAACAATCTTGCACCTGTATATGTGGTAGTTAGACTGGGTCCACACACTCCTTCAAGATCATTAAGGTCTGCTTCCCAGTCACTCCTGACCATCCTGCCATTATTTCAAGAGGGTCTTTGCTGTTCCGATTACCTCTGAAGTGGCAATTCCAATGTGAATTTTATTTATACCAATTTTTTATTATAAGTAAACTTATTGTGCTTAACACAGATGATAAAAACACTGAAAAAACGTGCAGGCAGTAAAAACAGCGAAATAAAACTTTGCAAAAAAGTGACATCAGATAAACATGTAACTGTCTTTGAATCTAAGCTAAAGATATGCCTTTCTTTGAAAAGCCTTCAGAAACCTGAAGGCTTTATTGTTGTGTTATGTTACATGAATGATGTGGATGTAAGTAGAGGAGTAGACGAGTTTTAGAAGCTCTTTTGTTTTTATTGTAAAACGCTTGGATTTTAAATGTGCTACAGAAGCAAAATGTGCAGACTAAACGCGAAGGCACACCATGCAGACAGTCTCGGGTTAGTACACAGGCAGGAGAAAAAGGTGCAGACACTTTTCTGGCTTAATCTGGGCTATTTTGGACACTCAGTTTTGAGGATGGCCCTCCTTGGGTTACAGAAACTGTTTTGTGGGCCAGATGCCCACCTGACATCTGGCCCATATAATGGAGACCTGTGGCTGTGACTCATCCTGAGTCAGCACTGTCAGTCAGCACAAGCTGTGAGAGAAGCATAAGAGAACTGCAGATGTGGGCCAAACATAACAAAAGTAACAAAGAGCTAAGTGCAAAAACACAGAACAGAATGAGGAGAACTGAGGACTTAAACCTATAAAACAGAGGAAAACATCGCATCAACCTGAGGAACAGAGCATGGCATGACTGGTGTTAGAAGTTGGGCCCTGCTGGCTAATTAGTGCCCCTTCACGACTTCTCAGTTGTTACATTTTAATTACAGACTCTTAGAGCATGGCGAGAATAGCAAAGTGACCCCCACACAACCTAAACTAGCGCTTCCACTGACCCCCAAGAAAAACAGC
Source organism: Pelmatolapia mariae (assembly GCF_036321145.2). Lineage (NCBI taxonomy): Eukaryota > Metazoa > Chordata > Actinopteri > Cichliformes > Cichlidae > Pelmatolapia > Pelmatolapia mariae. The sequence continues at coordinate 18,655,051 of NC_086230.1, forward strand.
TGCCTCCCCACTCACACCAATCCGCCACCAGCTGGGACGTTTACTGCAAATATGTACCTGGTAACTGGATTGTTCATTAGGTTATTTCTCCTTTTAAAAAGCTGGTTGTATTTACTAGAGTCACACACAAGCAAGAGTCTCTGATGCTTGCCGATTCTGTTGCAAATGAGGTGCACTCCGTGGCCTTACAATATTCATGTGGGAAAACAAACATTAAAGGGGAAAAGAAGTCAAAACAGCGGTTGTGAAATGCAAAAGACTCCACAGAGGAGGGAAATAATGACCTTCCGATAAAGTAGACTCATTTTATATATTCCTGCCTACTCCTTAATTGTCATTCAGGCCTGCTGAGACAGAGAGAGAGAGGAGAGAGGAGGTAAAAAAGAAAGAAAGAAAGAAAGAAGAGTGTCCAGAAATGTTAAACACATTCATCACTGGATTCTGGGAAGGAAAAAAATGGGGCTTAACAGCTGCTATGTGTTCCAGAGATTTGATGTGACTGAGAGAAAGACATGCTGTTGCTGTAATCTGTTCAGCAAAATGTGATGATGTTTTCCCCAGAAGCTGTGATACACACAGAGGCGTCCCCGTCAATAACCCAGTCTGTTTGTCTTTATGGCCAGAGGGGTGTGTGTACATTTGTGGTTGGAGTAATGGTGAAGGTGGTAGAAGTGGTGGTGGTGGTGGTGGAGGGGGGAGGGGGGGGGGACGACTTCCTCGCTTGTCTTCTCCTCTACACTTATGAGTCTCCATGACAACAGAGCCACCAGCTTATAGTTTTAGGCAGAGGCACAGAAGTGAAACTATCTACTCGTAACAAGCGAGGATGTTCTCTTCTCCGAGCCGTCCACCTTCACCCACAGCGTGAGCCCAGAACAGTCAAATCAATGACGACAGCTCAATCCTTCCCGATATGTGGCCTCTGATGACATTAGCTCCAGGAAATGTGATTCAAAACAGGCTCATAATCAACAGAACTAACTGCAGAAATGGAAAAGCACTGATTCTGACACCAGCTGATTTTACATAGGCTGCACAGGCATTGTATACAGAACAGTGTTTTCTTTTTTTCTGATAGAAGTCTCCTCAAAAAAAAAAAAGACAAGAAAAGAAAAACATACACCAGGAGATGTATTCTGTACTTCTATATAGAATGAAATCCAATATATATAAACAGTTGTTAAAGTGGGATTTGGCAGGTGGGGGAACGCTAAGATCAGGTGTAGCCCCACCCACCCACCCACCTACCCCCACCCACTCTCTCTGGGAGATACAGCAACTTTACATTTAGCTCATGGACGCATTTTGTGACAGACAGTTTTGCACTTTTGGTTATATTTGTTGGGCAGTTTGTTTTTGAAATGACCTGGCACTGAAAAAAATGTTACCCCCATTTATACACGCTTCTTATTTGTAGCTAGATGGATGCTTAACAACTTTACGACTGCATCATGAACGCATTACATGGATGAGAAAGTGAAAGGGGATGTCCTGAAGGTGTAAGCGTGTTGTGGGACGTCATTATTTTCTTGTTACTGAGCAAATATCTCCATGCCATCACTGCAAGGAACCCTGGGCCTTAACACACGAGAACTTAACTCATTCTACAATTAAAACCATGAACCTGCTGATCAGATTCAGTTACTGGTTAAGTGAAGGTGTTGGATGTCGTTTACAAAGCCAACATCTGACTTTCTGTTAATGGACAATAGTTTATATGTGTGCTAAGTAAGCCAGCTGGGCTTGCTGTGTTGATTAACATATAAGATTATATGACTTTTTTTATACCTTGAAATGAGAATATTTGCTTTGAATTTGTTTGTTTGTTCTTTTTTTTGGGGGGGGGGGGGGGGGGGGGGGTGCTTCCTATATGTGTATGCTGCATGTGTACTCAGCTACGATCAGTGCCAATTTAAGGACAAATCAATGCATGGCTATAAGTCTCTAAATAGAAATGCTTAAAATGTAATAGGGTTTGGTCATGTTTCCTCATCAGAAAACAACCAAGCTATATTTATTGGCTCCCATTTTAATGCTTCAGACATTATTGAGACTGTCACGTTTCATGGCAGCTTCGCTGAAACACAATGTTCTGTGTTTAGGGTGGACACGTCCTCATCAAGCCTACATGTACATCTGAAATGAACTGTTCCCTTTTTTTCAGCTCAGTGCAAGTAAAATTATTATAAAATATAGTTAGAAAAATAGACCAATAAAATTACTTTTTAAGCACTAGAGATTTGTTCTCATATCCCATGCAAAATATACTGAATTCTTGTTGGCTGTCCATCTGATGATTCTTTTTTTTTTTCCTTTGTCATTTATTCTTCTGTGTTTTATTTATTTTTCTGCTCGTTTTGCTTCAAACTGTCTTCTATCAATCACTGCGTCATAACAGACGTCTGTGCCATAAGCAAATCGATCAGTTGCAGCCACTCTCTGAGGCAAGAAGTCAAGAGGTGGTCGGAAGGAAGATTGGTCAATGAATGAGTGCCTGTCTGCCTCCGAAATAAGACGTCACTGCCAGCGCACCTCCTTATCGAACATGTAATCAGAAAAAGGGGGAGCAGGGGAGAAGAAAAAAAAAGAAACCCCTCAAAACACATTCGGAAAGGTTGAGCTTGTGAAAAACATATTGTTTACCTGATGTTCTATAACAACAAATAAGTTTTTATTTTCTTTTTTTGCTCGGACATGACGTGAACTCAGAGTCATCTATTTTTAAATCACCGGGCATGTTTCCATAGCAATTTCAGGGATGTTGCCAAGCAACAGCAACGGATACAATGAAGACATGAATGAAAGTAGACTGATAGCGCGCACATTTCCTGCCAGCTTAAAAGTGAATGGGCTCAGACGCGCCGTCTTGGCATCATATTCGTTTGCAGACTATTCAGCCGAGTTGACTGTGTGGGCCTGCGCTTGAACAATGAGATGTAACAGTTGGCAGACAGCTCGAGAAGAGCGTGTACAGCGGGGCAATGCCGGTTTCTTTCCCGTTTTTATGCCCCTCAAATCTGTAAAGGTGTGCATATTTGTTTTTTTCTGTCTCATTCTATATCACCTGAAAGTTGTTCCGCATGTGTGATCTATTTCTCGTTGTGCGCCCATCTCCAGAAAGAGACACTTGGCATGCGTAAAGGGAAGGCGTCCTTTGTGCGCTCAGACTGAGACTGATTGTACACACTGGGAAGCAAAAGGTTCATACGAAAAAAAACAAAAAATAGTTTCTAGGAGAATAAAATGTGCTATATTTTTTTAACAACATTTCACTAGAAACCCGGCATGTTTCTGTCAAACATGAGCACAGTTAAATCCACAAAGTGAGCCGAGCTTACCCTCGATACAGCAGATTCTCCACAGCCCAGAGTGGGTGAGATCGCCCTTCTTACTTTTGGGTTGTGGCTGTGTCTCGTCTGTGGTGGCATTAGTGCCGTTGCAGATGTATGCCCGCGAATAGAGCCAGTAGTCCGTGCCGATGGCGATGGTCATCAGGCTAAAGGCAGCGAAAGCCCCCACAGTGGCCAACAGCGTTTGAACCCCGCGGTCACACCAAGCCATGGCGCTTCATACTAGTCCACACACTCACCGGTCCAGCATGCACGCACCGGAGCGCGTCAGGGCGCGTATTCTTTGGTCATAGTTGTTATTCTGCGTCCCATCTGCCCTGTGGTTAAAGTGGAGTGTATAGAAGCCCGGGGTAAAAGAAGAAGCAGGCTACAGCTACTATATGAAATGTTCACCTGATGCTCAGAATCTACTGGTTGCTGCTGTGAACAGAAGAGAACACCGGTTCTGCTCACTCCTTATGCCCCACGCTGATCGGAAGCGCTCCGGAGAGCACGTCGCACCAACTCAAAACATTTCAAACCTTCTGATTCTTGCTTTTCCCCTCCTTTATATCGGTCTCGGAACACTTTTTCTCTGTTCCTACACAAACCGCATCCTTGTTAAAGCCCATTGCCAGTGAGGGCTACGTCAACTGCTCTTAAGTGAGACCACACCCTCATCAAATCTAACCAATGGAGGAGATGTGTATTTGAATAAGTAAAGAGAGAAATTGTGTGACATTTAAATTTATCTCACAATTGGAACACTTTCGCATGAAACAAATTGATTTGACTTTTTCTTTTTTTAAAAAACAAAACAATCAGCGCCTTGTTTGCGACACTTGGACACTCTCCTCTGATTTCAAAAATCTATGAACATTACCAAACCAAACTCAGAGTCAGCTGTCATAGGTGAAGGGTGGAGGCGGGAGCCTGTGGGAAAGAAATAATGACAGGCTTTGACACAATGGTCCTTCTCTGTGGTGCGCAACTGCCAAACAACCAATTCCCCACGGAGCAGACCATTAAAAAAGCAATTAGATGCTTGGCGTGTGCGCACACAGCATTCTAAATCACACGGAGTCATATCGGATTTTCCCAAGACGGTCACAGGAAAGCAGGAAGCTGGAACTAAAAAAAAAAAAAATAATATTGAGTGACCAAATCTATGACACCTCCTTAAATAAACCTTTCCCTCCGCTGCTTCTGACTTTGATCATGCACCTGACAAATTGGTTAATTGGATTTGCCCCAAAAAAGCCACTGAGCCCACAGAGTGAACACCAAATGAAAGACATGCTTAATGCAACTCCAGATGGAAGATTTTTTTATATCAGCAGGAAAACATTTTAGGAGCATGCTGCTCTGGTGGCTTGAACTGGCAAGATGCCTCGGGCTTATGGAAATAAATAAATAAACAAACAAACAAATAAAACAACTCTTGATGGTGCTGAAATCAAGGCAGGTAAGGCAAGCTCTCACATTTGTTTTAATGAACAATTGTGTTTAGAATAGTTTATTCTTCATATTACACAAACTCGGTACAAGTGTGTCTTTACGTTCCCATATGCTGCCAAATGAATGAATGAAATCAACTTGGGAAAAGCACTGAATAAACTCTGTGGTCATTTCAAAAGACTTATGGCGACACTGGACTGCGCTGCATTATACAGAGAGGAGCTTGTGTTGTTATGCTCAGATAAACGAAAGAATAACAGAAACGCCAGTAAAGAGAGCCGTAACAAACAGCATATTGTCGGATTGTTTGGCCAGGCTGTATATAATTTCCATGTGTGCCAGCAGAGTGTATTATAAAGCAAATGAAGAGTATTTATTTGTGTCATGAGTTGTTTTATTTTATTATATCACGAAAGTGCTCAATAACCTCGTTAAAACACAGAAAGAAAGTTGATGCATTCCTTAATTTAAAATGTAATGTTTCCTGCTACTCAGTAAATTTAATACATTTTTCTATGTTCTCTCAGGGATTAAAGATTTTATATTACATTAACATTACATAGCTGCACACCACAGCCAACTGTAAAGCTAACAATTCAAGTTAATTTATATAGAGCCAATTAGTAACAATAGTCCCCTGAATGTGGTTTATACTATTAGGTAAGACCCCACGGTATTAGAGCCCCCCCACCCCCCCAAGAATCATGCAACCCTTCTTGGCAAGAGTGTTTTTTTTAACAGGAAGAAACCTCGAGCAGGACCAATCTCAGGGAGGGCGGCCACCTTTCCAGCTGCTGAAGGAATATGATAAAAACACTAATACAATAGAAAGAGAATGGCACTAAAGTATAAACATGTACAACAAAAATGTACAAATAAAAAAAAAACAAAAAAGAAAAACTGACAGCTGTTTAGAAATATGCACCTAAAAACTGAAAGTGCGGTGTTGTGAGAGCTCCTGTGGAAACGAATAGGACTCAGTTAAAAGTCAGAACAAAGTGGGCTGAATGCCACTTCATACCTTTGCGTTAAATGATGCACGAACATCTGTCTGCCCGCTGAATCTGAACAACTTTAAAGGCTGTCCAGACTAAAACAATCCAACAGTTGTGCTTGTGTTGCTGTCGTTTTAGCCTTTCAGATCCCCTGTGTGAAACTTGTGATAGGCTGTAAAAGGAAACTGTTCTAAGCTTCTCTTTTTCCCCCATTAATTTTCTTCGCATGGTTATTTTCTGTAACTGCTTGCTCATTTAATATATTCGGTCTTTGAAACAATGTCTCCATTGAGTGCATCGTTTTTTACGTCTGCTGCCTGGTGGTGGCGCCAATTCGCAGAAACACAGAGGGGAAAGGGAGCTGCTGGTGAAAGCGCCACCGTCAACGTAATCAAACGTACAAGGAGAGGACAGTGACGACACTCTGATGGGACTCGTTTGGGTACGGCGCATGCGTACTTCCGCCAGTGTTCCCATTCCATGCCGTTGCTGCTCTCAGAGCGCATGTGGGGAAGCTAGCTGACGGTGTTGTCGTCTCCTTCTTCGTTTCCTGGGAAGCATCTGAACAAAGGCCTGCCCCTTTTTCATGAGGATTGCTCTACCGCCATCGTTACTTTACGTGTAATCACGATTACTAAATCGGATTACGATACTTTTATTATATTTCAAGGTATCAGTAACAACAGAGACAGAATTCGAAATGGATGCGGATCACCAAGAAACCAGCGGCGAGACCAAATCGGCCATTAATACTTGGCGTTATCGACACCATTTCACGTACAAGGCAGATCAAGGGAAAAATATCATCGTCCAGTGTAATCTGTGCTTGCCGAGGGTTAATCTGCTGTCCACGTCAAAAACCTCCACTTCAAATCTAAAGAAACATTTAGACGTAAGTCAGTCAGCCTAACAGCCCCGGTACAACTTCCCGTTCCAGTGTTTGTTAATGTTTAAAAGACTCAATGAATGAATAGCCACCCTCGTGATTAATAACGTTACATTGCAGCTGCATGCTACAGGCGCTGGAGGCTCGTAGTGCTCAACTTCGCTGGAAAGAAAAAAAAACATAAACAGTCGCTTTACTCTGCAGAAGTGTTCTTAGGAGTGTTTTTCAGTGCAATTAAAGTTTATAAAATGTTGGGAAAGTCTGTTTAAAGAGAAAAAACTGCCATGAAATCTTTCTTTGTCTTCTAGAGAACACATTTAGGCTGTGAAGCCAGGCCTGATGCCAAGAGAGGACGGAAAAAAGAGGAATACAACGGCGAGGAAAGCAGACACTGCCAGCTCAAAAAGCTCAAAGCGGAAATCATCTCCAAATGCCTGACCCAGGCAAAGATCGATGATCTGATCTTCAACTTCATTGTGGAGGACTGCCAGTCATTTTATGTGCTGGAGCAGCCTGGCTTCAGGAAGCTGATTGCTGGTTTAACTGAAGGGCTCAAATCCATGGACAGGGTGACCCTGTTTACTAAGGTGGACCACGGTTTCTCCAAGATGCGGGAAGAGGTGATGTCTAAGCTCAGCAGCGTCCAGTATGTGTGCACCACAGCGGACATCTGGACAGCCCACAACAGGAGCTTCTTTGGGATGACCTGTCACTGGATCGATATGGATTCTTTGGAGAGGAAATCCGCCGCCCTGGCTTTTGCACGGCTGCAGGGCAGGATCACGTATGACACCATCGCCGGCCGCATACACGACGTCCACGTGGCCTACAATATTGAGAGTAAAGTTCAGACGACAGTCACAGATAACGGCAGCCCCTTCATCAGTGTCTTCAGGGAGTTTGCGCTGGACAGCCAAGAAAGTGACGACGACATCGGTTTCTACGAGAACGTGAGCACCGTGCTCGAGGGTGAGCCGGAGCAGGACATGCTGCTGTTTCTGCCCACCGTGCAGCGCTGCGCGTCACACACCCTGGAGCAGATCGTCACTGATGACTTCTGGCAGGCTGTGTCACAGGGGCCCATGTGCCAGCTACATTACAGTGCCATGGCTAAAGTGTTTGCCATATGGAGCAAATGCCACCATCTCCAGGTCGGGATGGACGCGGCAGAGGAGATAGGGAAGATGGCGCTCGTCGTCCCCACCGTTATACGCTGGAACGTGGAGTACTGTGCCGTGCAGAAGATTGTCTCTCTCAGCGAGCGGGAGCTGACGGAGCTCTGCGCTCGCCTCGAGGTCCCACGCTTTCAGCCAGAGGAGATGGCCTTCTTGAAGGAATATGTGACTGTGTTTCACCCGCTCGCATTTGCACTCGAACTTTTCCAGGCGGAGCAGAAATGCTACCTGGGCCTGGTCATCCCAACCGTACTCAGTCTGAAGAACAAGCTAAATGAGCAGAAGGATGCCGCAAAATACTTCGGCGATGCCATCAACGCCATTGTAATGGCTATCGACGTGCGGTTCCAGGAGTTGTTCGGCAGCACCGAAGCGAAGATTGCGACCGCGACAACTCCTCAGTTTCGCTTGTGGTGGATGGCGGCCTCCGAGAGGGAGGAGATGTGCGCCCTGCTGGCCTCGGAGGCGTCCCAGATGGATCCCTGCACCGTAACCGAGGCGAACACCAGCCGCAACCTGTCCACCATTGAATCCGAGGATGACTTCTTTAGCTATGGCTCAGTGAAACCGGCCGTCCAGATCCAGCAGCGGGGGGTGTTGGAGGAGATTCGCAAGTATGTAGAAGGAACGGGGAAGAGCCTCGAGTGCCTGCAGGACTTCCCAAGAGTGAAGCAGCTCTTCCTAAAATACAACACCACCCTGCCGTCCACGGCCCCCGTCCAGCGTCTCTTCAGCCAGAAGGGCAACCTGGTGACGTCACAGAGAAACTTTCTGACTGACGACTATTTCGAGCGCATTCAGCTTTTGAGATACAACAGCAACCTGTGCTCTCTGATCAGCGAGTGAATGGGTTACCGATGGCCGTCTCAGACTTTTAACCGATACAAAATCAAACCATATTGTTTTGAAGTCATCACAGGAGAACACTGAACAATATCTCATTTCAGGCACTTTAGCCCGAATGTGCTTTCTAATATTTATCCCCCCCTGCCTGTTTTGATTGGCAAAGCATATGTCTCCCACTCCAGAATGGCTTAATGAAAACATCTGATTGACAATCATAGACACTGACACTCGGACTGACAAAAAGCATCTTTATCTGTGCTGTTGTTGTGATTTGATGTAGCCACGGGGTTAAACTGAAGTGATTTTTGTCTTTCAGTTATGATTTTTTTTCTACAGCTGTTCAGTAAGAATGCATCTCCTGTCTGTATTTTATATCATATATAAAGCGACAAGAAGAGACCCCCCCTCTCCGTTTGTTTGTGTCTCGCCTTTTTTCCCCCCTCCCATAAAAACCTATTGCAAGTCACAAGTAATTAGATTAGTTACAGAATGACATCAGCTGCCTTATTTACATGCAGCACCAAACGCGTTCGGCAAACACTCATTGCACTTTCAAACGCGTCCGGGTGTGTTTGTGTGCGAGGAAGATGCAAAGCATGCAAACGGTGAAATTCCAGTGGTGCACATTTCCCCAGTGTATTCTTTGCCATGTGCCCGGATGTCAGCTAAGAGCTTTCGTCTTGTCAGACAGCTGCCTGGAGACCAACAGGAGGCTGTCAGAGAATACAAACACAGGCTCTGTCTGGACCCGAGCTGTCGAAGACATGACACTTTTGAAAATGCAAAAACCAGCCCGCCGAGAGCCTGAAAAACCTTGGGATTTGCTTTCCCTTCGATATATTATTCCTAAATATATTCTCTGAGTGATTTTCCGTGAGTTTGCCTACAGCAGTCACAGAGGATTAAACGGACTTGAAAACTGAAAACCTATTTCTCTTCTGAATTGGGATTCTGTTCCATAGTGCAGCTTCTGATAGGGAGAAAAAACAGCTCAGACAACTGATTGCAGAGAAAGAACAAGCTGGAGGAGTGTAGATTAAAGCAACAATTCTTTGCTGCTGCAAAGTAAAATGAGACAGAAGTATCAAGAGTTGCACTGAGTTCAGGGGTCTTTGTTTATGGACTGTAGGAGGAAGCTGGGAGTACCTGTAGAGAACCCAGGAAGAGCGTGTAAATGTAATAAAGGCTCCATCACAGCTTGTGTTTTGTTAATTTGTGGTTGGATGACACAAAATGTGCACTGATCAATACAGGGTTTAGGGGCCATAATACTGGGAGTTTGGGGGTTCTCTCTGGGTATGCCAGCTTCATCCCACAGTCCAGACACATGCATTTTAGGTTAGTTGCTGACTCTAAATTGGTAGTAGGTGTGAATCTATTCCTGTAGCAAAGAAGTGAGTTCTTGTGGGGGTTTTTTTGCCCTTTTGGTTCAGTGCACCTCTGTTTGACTGGATATGATAAACATCTGAATAAGGCTGATGAATGACATGCTAGAAAATTATCTTCTGTCACTTAATGTCACTCCTGCCACCTGTTGGACGCAGATGTGCACTTCAGTAAATGCCAGCCGTTTGTCTACTTAGAGTGAAATGGTTTTTGAAGTGATCAAACGGTGCAACAAATCAAACCTGGGCACAAACTTTGAAGTAGAAAGTAGAAGTTTTAATGATTTCAGAAAAAAACAAAACACACGAATGGTACAAAGTATTACTTCTGAAAACAACAAGCAATACCCATCACCACACATTAACACACACATTTTTAACAGGGTCGTGTTAGGCACAAAGTGGGTGGAAGGTGTAGAGAGTGTGTGTGTGTGTTTGTCTAATAACCTCCGTTAGTATCACTGATTGAACCCATCACCAAACCCTTGTCCATACCATCTCCTCATTCTTCCTCCCTCGCAAAATGCAGCTTTAGGATCTCTCTATAGCATCATGGCAAAAATAAATACCGTTGAGTCACTTTACCCATCAGCCATAGTGCTTCTACTTCATCTGTGTCAGTTCAGTGTTACGCTAGAGCAAGGAAGGAAGCATCAGGAGGTGTTTCAGACATGGTGGGGATATATTTTATTATTCTAATGCCCTTCTCTCACTTTGCATCTGGTGTCTGGTCCTGGAACAGCCCAAGTCATTTCAGAAGGAGCTTGGCATGGCTGAAGTGGCCCAGGTTCTCGCAAGACTTGATCCAGCGCTGGACGTTAGCCGGAGATGAGGAGGCCGAGCCGCTCTGCAGCACGCAGCAGTAGCAGGCGACATCAGCCAGGGAGAACTCCGGTCCGGATAGCCAGGGGTTGGAACCCAGAGTTGAGTTTAGGGCCCGCAGGACAGCGGATCGCTCTTTGACACTGCCCTCTGCCAGCTGGAAGAAAGCCGTATCCACCCAGCTGTCCACCAGGGTAGCAACGGCGGGGTCACTGGGATAGGGGGCAAGCAGCTTAAAGAGGAAGCGTGCTATGTTGGCCTCACCCTCAATGGGACACATGTTCTTGATGCTAAACTTCATCTGTGGTTTAGGAACTGTGGATGCAGAAGAGAAATGAGGTCATAACTTTTAGACAAATGGTGTCAATATAATGATTAAAACATCTGCTTTTGTAGGGCATGGGTCTAAAAAGTGAAACCAACGCTTAAGTGCCATAAACCCACATTCTTTCTAATGACCAGGAGGGGGCGGCTGTATAAAAAGATTCTATGAAAAGAGTCTGTGGGAACAAAACTCAACTACCCACTTGATCTTTGACCTCAGTAAACACTTTCCTGATAGATTTATGGGTACAATTTTTTTTTTTTTTAAATAGGACATGCTTCAAATTTTTCTAGTTCAAGAGTCAAATATACAAAACAGCAAAGTATGTTGATGGTAAGTCACAATATGGGCGTGCAGCATTCCCAGACTTCACTGCATTAGAAAACTGAGGTGTTTTTGTTTTTGATAATGAATTCATTATCTGCATCTCCTAAATGAAGCATTGCATCCTAATTATACACTAAAAAATAAAGTAGCTGAAAGCCTACTCAGAAGACTTTATGTCTGATCGCAGTTGTTTTTGTTTGTTTTAAAAATACCCTGACGTGGTTATGGTATGATGATTGGTTTCATAGTATTAAAAAAAACTAGAATTCTATGAAACAAGCCACCCACATACTTTCACAAGACATTACATCCAAATTAAACTGTATCAGCACTGCCTTGCACCAGCACATTAAAGTGAGCAAGGACACAGGGCCATGTACAATGAACATATGACTACTACTGGATTAGTTTTAGGTTCTTGACTTTCTAGAACTTCTAAGTAGGATTTCTAAACTGATTCTTTGGACGAAACCAGAAAAACATCCTCAAGCATGTGTGACTGTTCAAATCTGACACTCAGAACAAGCCTAATGTGCAAAAGTGCCCAGGTGACCTCACCATCTTTCCATATGAGGGTGAAGCCCAGCTGAAACATGTGGCGGGCGTAGCTGTCTGTGTGCCGTGGTCCGAGGCAGGACAGAAGCTGTGGTGGCACACTGGCAACAGAAGAGTGGACGTGGACAGTGGAGAGCACTCGATAGTGCTGACAGAGCAGGCTGTGGAGCACCAGCAAGGTCAGGGGTGGCTGCACCGGGTTGGCGTTTATGACGATGTCACGGAGAGCACCGAGATCCTGGTCACATAAAGAATAAGCTCTGCTATTATGACACCACTACAGCCTGCACATACAACTAATATTCAGTCTATACCCTAAGGTAGGCTTAAAGGTAAACTCAATTATAGCCAGGTTGAGCAGGTTAACAGTATAAAAACCTGGAATGACAGATGAGATGTGATCAGGAACATGGATAAGAGATTACTACTACTACTAGCAAGAAAAGGCAGTAACAGTAAAGCATTCAGTTAAAATTACTGTCAGTGAGTAGTTTGAAAGAAATGTTACCAGTAGTGACAAACAAAAGACAAAAAAAGATTTTTTTTATACCTTGCCCAGTACTGTGTCCAGGTCTGTGGTGTTTTTGAAGGTTGTGGAGCACTGGGAGGAGAGGCTGCTGCTGACTGTCAGGTCCAGATCGGCATCAGGGGTCATCACCGTCTTGGCCAAGCCCTCCACAGCTGCTTTCAGCTCATAGAGTTTTCTCATGATCTCATCCTGCCGGGCCTCCAGAGCTTTGACGGCTGGGTCCACCTCGCCATTCTGAAGCAACACAGAAAAAAAACAACACTGAATCTGGCTTAAACCACCCAGTCACATGATTGACTAATGTAAAGCAAAAAAATACTGGCAACTACCCCTTATCCTCCTATGAGGCACACCTATGGTACCAATTTGAAGCTCCTATGTCATTCCATGTAGTAATTACTAACAGCTTTTTTCAAGTAGAAAAAATGGCTCATAATTTTCTATACTTTTAGTATGCTTAATTTTTTGTTTTTAAACTAAATTTTGATCAGTTTTACAATCAAAATGTTGTGGTGCCTCAGCTCTACAGAGGTAAGCAGAGCTGAGTGGTTACTCAGTCAGCTATTTTCAAGATACACAAAGACTACACATCTATCTGAAGTCTGACTATAGGTTTATATGTCTGGTTGATGCATAACACCAGAAATCTCTAAGGACAGATGAAGTTCAAATTCTCTTTATGGCCTCAATCTCATCACTTAAACATCATTGAAATGCGCAAAGAAAACATGCTATACATTCATGAAAGCCATGATGTGAGTCATGAATCAACAGAATCGTTTATGCTCCACTGCAGATGCTGAAAGTGAAAGCAAAAATATTACACTATCAAACGAGGGGGGGGGGGGGGGGGGGGGGGGGGGGTTTACAGCTGGTTCTATTGGCCATTTTGGATCTAAACCACCAGTAATATTAATTAAAATGAAAAGTCTCCATTTAAGATGACTATTCAGCAACAAGTAAATATGGGTTCAATATTACTTGCTGGTATATAGCTGCCTAGTTAAGTCTATAACGATGAGATAATTACATCTATGATAACATTAAGTTTGTAACCAAACGTGACTGCTGCAATTTCCCCAATACAGTGTCATGAACTTGCAGATGAAACAGTACAGTGGGTGTACCCCCACAAATGAAGAATGGTCTCAAATAAAGACATAATCCTGATCGATTACATTAAAAACAATGTCACAGAGTGGAGACAAGCTAACCGAACCGTTTCACTACTCTATGCCGTTTAATAATCTTGATGTAAAACAGCGGAGACGCGCTGTAGTTGTTGCATCAGCCTAAAACTGAGATTACTCCCTGACAAGCTAAGTTAGCTAGCTCGGCTACAGACAGCTCCAGCTAATATCGCGTCCGAGAAGCGCAACTATGAATGGAAACAACGAACAGGGAGAGGAGCATAGCCCAAGCGAAAGAGTTAATAATCATAATAATAATAATGATAATAAAAAGAATAAAATTATAACTTCGAAATGTGATTAGTTACCTGAAGCGCGTGTTCGGGGGTGCAGCTTTTTCCTTGCTGCGCGTGGATATTTGGTACCTTGTACATGCAGGTGGGCAAATCAATCTTTATGTCACCCCCACAGATGGGCTTTACCTGGTACATGGGCATGGTGGTGGAGGACAGAGTGTCACAGACAAAAGGCTAAAAACAAAAACCCGGACACACAAGTCTTGTTGACAGGCAGCAGCAGCGGCGGTGACTACCACAGCTCACGGTGACACGGGAAAGAGGCCGGGGTGACGTCATATCCGGTGAAATCAAAAAGACGTTTTATTTCCGTTTTCTAATTTTATTATTATTATTATTATTATTATTATTATTATTATTATTATTATTATTATTAGCCATTCCATAAGCCAAATTTCCAGTTGTTATAATAAACTTCTGACAATGACTCTACAACTCAAAATTTCAAGTTATTTTCTCAGTTTCACATTAATTTGTATTTACAATACAGGGAAAAAAGCTTACATATGTATCAGCTTCTAACAATAGATAAATAAATAAGTCAAATTCAAAATTTCGACTTACTAAGTCAAACATATGAGAAAATAACATCAAAATTGTGAGATAACAACCCACCACTGAATTATATTTATGGGGGTTTTTTTCATAGTTTTTCTTTTCTTATGCTGGATTCCATGAAATAGAAACTAAAGAGCCACTTTCATTATTCATAAAACAAAGTTTATATGACAATAGTAGATCACGAAGAAAAAAGTTAATGAATTAATGTAAAAATAATTTTAGGAAAAATCAAATATATATTTAAAAAGAGCTTATGTCAAATAAAATTATAATCACTCCATAAAGAAAATATTTTAAAGGATTTTTCAACTACAGGCTTCAGCTGGTTTACCGCAAGCCCAGCCATAAATCTATACAAAACCTGTATTTATGTTAAAAAAAAAAAAAAAAAAAAGCAAAACACTTCCCTAGTAAAACGAAGAGAGTCCAGATTACAATTTTCATCGCACATTCAAAATCTGATTGCTTTTGCTGACAAATGTGGTAATTCAATCTTCTTACCAGCTCCACATATTATTCCAGAGAGGCTGCACTGATTCACAATGGAAAACCGTTATTCCAATTTTCAATATCATTTTCACAGAACACATAATTATTCACATCCAAATTAAATCTCAGATATGAGAATTCATTAGATGGGTAAATCTTATTTAGGATATTGAAGCTCATCTCTTTCACCTAAGAGAGAGAGATATATATACTTTCTTCTCAGCACCTTAACCTCTTCAACATTGAATTCCTCCATAATACTGTTCTTTCTAAGGAACTAGGATAGATTATAAGTCTGTTGGTATAATTACTATCACATAAGTCAATTCCTGCTATGCAGAGCTTTCTCAGACCAGGGGAAAACTGTTATTGTTGAACTCAAAGAGGGTGGTATGGCTTTAATTAGAGCAGAAATTTCTCACAGGACACCTCATGTTGCAACAGACTGAGCTACATGCAAAAATCCTTTTAGCTCTTTATTCATCTTTGTGCACAGGTTTATTTGATTGTTTTGCCAAGTAGTGGATGCCTTTAATTTTGTGTTCTGTTAAGATGATCTCACACTGCTTCAATAATGCTCCGGAAAGGACAGTCAATGTCTGATAATGTTCAATTATGTGGTTTAATTTTAATTGCTGAAAAATGAAACAGTTCCCAATCAGATGCTTTCCAGACGTATTACCTGGCCATGTTTTTATCGCCACTGTTTAATTTTACAGAAGTACAGTTTACTCAGCTTTGAAAATCTTGTTAAATACATCAATGTTTGTCATGTGTACAGAAAATGGTTCCTAAACAGTGATAAACAGACATTTAGTCTGTTTGTCATGTGTACAGAAAATGGTTCCTAAACAGTGATAAACAGACATTTAGTCTGTTTATCACTGAGATAAGTAGAAGTCACAAATGACAAGATGTTTGACTAGATATGATTGTATTAATCCTTTGAGAAAGAGTTCTTTTGGCCAGTCTGCATTTTTTTAAACACTGTACCCATCCATATCAGAGAGCACAATACATAGGATATGTTCAAATGTCAGCTAAAAGATGGCTGAATGATAATCAGTTTTGTCACCATTGATTTAAAATTCTGTGGTGCACATAATTCAGAGGTCAGTGTTAAGTTGGCTTAACAAACAAACAAACAAACAAACAAACAAACAAACAAACAAACAAACAAACAAACAAACAAACAAACAAACAAACAAACGGGTCAGGTACAAGGACTGGACCTAAAATGAGTGAAATGTCCAAAGAAAATACTTTGAAGGAGCTTCAGAAAGCCGGAGAACTATTGCTCAAGTATACTTGTAAAAAAATTACAAGAAATTCTGGCTCCTTGGAGACGAAATATGAAGAAATAATTAGTGGCTCAAGACTTTTGCATAGTTCTGAATACAAACAAAGGTGGTGATTAGAGGCAACAGTACCTGAAGAGTAGCTCTTCTTCTTCTACTTCTAAGAGTTTTACATCAGTTGGGATTTCTTAATGTTTTTGAGTTGCATCATAGGCCCTTTCTGCATAGCCACCCACCATTCTTATTCTTTGCGTAATGCTTTCTGTACAGTTTTAACAAAAGTCCAAATGCTTTTAAATTTTCATGCTTTCTAAAGATCAGCTTCATTCTCTCTACTGATTCCCCACATTGATGCATATTTTGAAACATCCCCTCTCTTTCCCATCTCCCTTTGCCCCTCAAATCATATCTCTTCTTACATCTTTGTACTTTCTGCACAATATACTGATTAGATTTAATGTTTGTGTTTCCCAAAAATGATAACAGTGTCTGGTGGGATGATCTCCCATGATGAAAACTGAACTCTTTAAGTGCATCGAGTTCTTAATCTGCTAATAAACATCTGTTCTTTCTTTTTGGATCCCCTGCTTCTTACCTCTTCTACTTTATTTTGTATCCCAGTAACTATTTCCATCTGTAGCCACTGAAAGCTTCCTCAGTGTACTGTGAAGACCATGTATTTTCAAGCATCTCTACTGATGTTACATTGGTCAGATATTGCTTATTTAAGGTATTTGATAATAAACATGACTATTATTCTAACCAAAATTGTTATTTAATCTTCTCAATAATCAGTAAATAATCTAGACTGTGCCACATCAGATTAAGTATATTAAATCCACTCATTTTGATATGCAGTAGAGGGCGCCATGGTATAATTTCTCATAGAAGTTTACTGCAGGTGGTCAGTAGCCAACAGACTGCTCATAACGTTTTGACTCATTAGGCTACAGAAATATATGCTGCAGAAATATTGTTATATAGGATATTTCTCTTCTGTTTCTGTTGTCTGATCCTCTAATTTTCTAGGTTTATTGTGCTTTTTTCAGTATTAATAAGTGCTTATTCAAGATAGTTTACACACTTTTTTTTTTTACTTAAAACGCCTAAAAACACTACGAGTACTTAACTTTTTAGCTTAAAAAATGCATATTTAAAGCTAAAGCCTCAAATATCAGCTTGACACAATTAAAAGATCTATCTATCTATCTATCTATCTATCTATCTATCTATCTATCTATCTATCTATCTATCTATCTATCTATCTATCTATCTATCTATCTATCTATCTATCTATCTATCTATCACTGGTGTAAATTTAATTCATCATTACAGTGATTTTACAGAAAGTTGAATGTATTTCAAAAATATGGTAACATTCTGTTAACAGCAAAGCATTCTGCGATTTGCAGAAGAACTAGAGGATGAGGCTGGGTAGAAAAATTTCTGGGCATCTCTGCCCATTATGTAGGACTTAACTGTGTGCCTGTCTTAAATTTCTGCCATTCATCTGCCTGTCCTTTCGATACCTCTTTGTTCTTTTAAACTCATTGTTGTTGATACTGCTACAGATCAGGACCTGGACCTGGTGTGCTTTTCGTGTTAAGAAATGTATTGAAGAGATGCACTTTGAGACAAGTTTTTGATGTTTGCCATGTTTGTTTGTTTTTAAAATGTTGGTCACTCGCTCTCTTTTGCTTCTTGAATTATTTTAGGGATCTAATGTTTCCTCACCAGTAGGATTGCAGCTGGCCTTGTTAGGTTTTTCCACTAATACACTGCATTTCCGTGGGAAATGCAATCATTGTTTTTAGGAAAACAATATTAAGACTGTTAATATGTCTGTAAATGTAAACATTGTCTTTTAAATAAATGTCAACATTTAAAAAAAATGCTACAACACATATGGGACATTTATACACATGATGAGTATTAAGTATTTGTTATGTCAGCTACTACATTTTCACAAAATAATTTACTGGGGAAATTACACTATTACTGTAAAAATCTGTTGTAAATGTTACAGTAAAACTAGATATATACTGTAAAAGCACAAAATTACTGTAAAAATTGCCTAAAACAGACTCACTAAATGGATGCTGCAGAATTTAAACTATGATTTCTTTAAATGCTGTAAATAGAACATTGTACTGACAAAAATAAAAAATCCTCCTGTAAAATAAAATAGTATAAAACTGTCAAATAAATTATAGTATGGTGACTACATTTTGCAATGTAGTCCTGGCAACACTAATGATAGGATTTTTACCGTAAAATTTAGAGTTTTTCTTACAGACTATGTCTCTAGAAATCTTAAGCTATTTGTTCAACATTTTTCATTTGTCAAAGATTAGGTATTAGCCAGAGTAAAAGCTTTGCGTCAGTATGTGAATATGTGAGTGCTATGTGTTGTTTTCTTTTTTGTATGTGTGTCATTCGACACCAGGACCTTTGTAATCTCGGGTGACTAAACAGCTAAAAAAAAAAAAAAAAACAGCTTTATTTCTACAGCATCAAACGTGTGACACCAATCAAAATCAATTTGCCAAGTCTAGCCAGTGTCATTCGATCTCAGGTGATCTTTTGCGTCAGTCAAACCTAGCAATACAATCCATTACCAGGAAGCAGTCGAGGAGCCCACGACATTGACGCATACCAAGCTTCTCCTTTGACTTGTCCCCTTGCAGTCACCTTCTTCACTGTCACCTCTGTCAGAGGAATCTTCTTAGTACTGTTTCACACGTGAGCAGCATCCTTTCCTCTCCAGCCACTGTCCCCAGAGACGGTTAATGAAAAACAGCACGATTGAGTTTAATGTTGCAACTACTTGTTAATCCTGAATAATTCACTATTCACTGAAGTCTGGCAACAGAGAGGGAAGAAGGAGTTGAGTGTTGAGGTGAAGGAGTGGGGTGGTGTTGATGTAAACCTGGCACTAATCCTGATGTAATAGTCAGATCTGATGGCCTATAAGACCTCAGCTCGAAATTGAGACTATAGTCTCTCCTGTTCAGAGGAGGAACTGAAACCTGACAGTTCACAGTGGTTCTTTAAGTCATGTTGAACAAGGGAGTCTGTCAGGCTGTAGATAGTATGAGATTAAGGTAGGTGCTATCATATACTTAGGCCCAGTCCTACTGAGCAGCTGACAGTGTTAAACAACGAGGGAATGAAGAGTTGGCAATGATTGCTTTGAGATGCTTATAATAACAATTTTTAAATGTAGTGCATGGTTTTCAGAATGGGGTGCATTTAGGTCAAAGAACAAATTGATCATCTCATAGCATCAGTTCTCAAATTTTGGGGGGTCCTCAGAAGCAGAAAATGTACACATTAGGATACAGGATAAATTTCAGTAAACTAAAGTTAAAAAACTCTTGCTTGGTGGTCTTCCCCTCAAAAATCACTTGAATTCCATTTAGTTTCACTCAGTGCTTTTCCCCATGGTTGTCCAGGTCCAAGCTGTAGTGAGTATGGCTGTGCGGAGAGAAGGATTTAACCAAGAATCACAGACTTTTAAAAGGACAAAATAATACAAAAGGATCAGCATATAAGCAATAATTTATGGGTGTATAAGCTGTAAAAAAGTATCCAAATTTCAGTTTCAGATGCAGACATAAGCACTGTCTGAGTTTCTGGATGTCTTTTTGGATGTCTTTTTTTTTTTTTTTTGAAGCTGATTGGTATCTACTGACACTTACGGATGTTGCAATGTGTTTACTAACCAAACTCCTACGCACGAACGTTCTTTATTGGGCCTCTAGGTTTGTCCTGGATCACAGTCGTCACCTTATCTCATTGTGCCTTCTTATTTGAAAAGGTCTGCAAAGTACCTGTCTACATCTTCATGACAGCCATTAATCAGTCTGAGGATGCGTCAGCACATGCAACAGCTGCTCAGTGGTTTAAACAGGGTGTGGCTTTTAGTTCAAATTGCACACTTGCCTTATTCTAGCTAACAGACACATACCTTAAACTATATTTTAAATATGATTACCATAACTGCTAACCAGTTATGTGAACTGTGGATGGAAATAAATTCGAAGAAACCACTTTCCTCTAAAGAAGCCTCACAGAGACATCATGAGTAGAGGCTTAGAAATAATGCTTGTTGGGGAACAGAGGCAATGCTGTCATCCCCTGCATTATGGATAGAGTTCTTCCACAGAGCTCACAAAGCCCGTTCAGTCATCCTAACACGGCGGTTAAATCTTTTACGATGCACCTCTTTGTACAAACTATCAGGTAGCAACATCTCTGATACCTTCAAGTTCTAAAAGACTGGGGATGAGTCAAAAATGCGGACAATATTTTTCACAGCAGAAGCTGGACATCCTGAAGATATTTGTAGGGTTTAGTGTCTCTGGTTTGCCCAAGTACATCAGGTTGTTTTCAGTTGAAGATGGGGTGCACATTAAAGTTTCACACAGACTTAATAAGTAAGGTGAGCCTGACACTCCTTTCTTGATATGAGTTTTTGGTGACAATGAAGCGAGGGCATCAATTATTGAGGTGCCATACAGACAAGCAGGCTAAGCCTATGTGTCCATCCCAAAGGGCTAATCCAGGCATAATGCCAGGTACAGTAGTAGCAGACACGCAACGGTTTAAACAGCTAAAGTAACTTTGCTTGCTTACTTTATTTCATCTGGCAGTTATGTCATCTGATTTTGTTTGGTATCTTAATCTTAACGTGTCAGTGGCAGGATCATTTCCAGGATATTTTTAAATTATATCACATTAAAACTGTTTTATATTGAACAACATTTTTACTGTTTTTACTTTTACATAAGTAAAAGCCATACGTTTAGCATAAAGAACATAAAGTACTCATTATACAAAATGTATATCACTTTAATGTTGCAGCTGGAGAAGGTTTTACTTACTTATATGCTTATATGCATATATGCTACTTAGGTGCTGGTGGTCAGCTGCTTGTTAAAGCAAATATCTAATCACCCAATCACATGGGTGCAACTAAGTCCATTTAAGCATGTAGTCATGGACAAGACGACCTGCTGAAGTTCAAAGTGAGCATCAGAATGAGGAAGAAGGGTGATTTTAATTATTTGTATATATGAATGTGCTGTGGTTGTTAGTGCCAGATGGGCTGGTGTGAGTATTTCAGAGACCACTAACCTGCTGGGATTTTCCCAAATAGCTGTTTCAGAGTTTAAAGAGAATGGTCCAAAAAGAGAAAGTATCCAGTGAGAAGCAGTTCTCTGGGTGAAAATGCCCTGTTGATGTCAGAGGAGACCAGATTGGTTCAAGGTGGAAGGGAGCAGTAACAAGTAACTACATCTTTAAACCAAAGTATGCAACAAAGCATTTCTGAATGCTCAAGACTTGAAGCAGATGGGCTACAGCAGCATAAGACCATACCAGGTGCCCCTCCCATCAGCTAAGAACAGGAAACTGAGGCAAGAATTTGCACAGGTTCACTAAAATTGGACAATAGTAGATCAGAAATATGTTGTCTGATCTGATGCACCCAGTTTCTGCTGCGACATTCAGATGAAATAGTCATTTGGCATAGACAACATGGGTTTCATGTTGCTTTAAATTATGTTTATTAGTTTGGTGTTTTGTGCTGTTTGCACATCAACAGATCATACAGCTAAAGGAGATTTAAATGTGTGTGCGATACATCTGAATATTAGTTTCAACTCTTGAAAGATGATAGTGCTGCCAAAAGAACATCAATCTGCTGCCGTTTGACATTTTTTCCTATTCTCCCCTCTCTCTCTCAGCAAAACACATCTCCATATTTTGCTTTTCATCCCTCTGCCCTTGAGTCCTCGTAATCTACGTGTCACATTATCTTATAGTGCTGTCCCACACTAGCACATCCAGCAGTCAGCGTCTACCTGTTGGCTCACATTTCCTTCCTGTTTACCACTCGCAGCTCTTGACCTGCAGGGGTCACAGCTTTATTGTGTGTCCCTTGGCTTGTGTTACCTACTGGCTTCCCCAACCTTGTCCTGCAATCAGCCATCATAGTCTGCCCTCCATGCCACCCCGCGTCTGCAGAGATGAGAATTCAAATCTGATAACAGCAGCTATGGGTAGCCTACATGATAATCTAATTAAGTGCTGTTGTGCTTGTACAGTGCTCGTGTCACAATACAGTATGTCTGCTGATGTGTTTGCTTAACACACACAATTGTGCATTTATCCAGTTAAATTCCATATTGGAGTGATGTCAAGGTTACAGTTTTTTAAACTTTGCACATTTTATAATACTTTTAAATGTTATGTTCAGAATTGAATTTAAAATTGTCCTTCTCCGATACAAAATCGTGAATAATCAGGCCCCGTCATGTCTTAAAGACCTCATAGGACATTATTATCCTATCAGAGCACTTCACTGTCAGGCTGCAGGATCAGTTGTGGTTCCTATAGTTTTCAAAAGCCCATGTACTGTAGAGACATCCCCCAGTTTGGATTCAGGAGACAAACACCCTCTCTACTTTTGAAACTCATTTTTGATAAAGCTTATAGTTACGGGTAGATCAGATGACCTTGAACCCTCCCTTAGTTATGCCACAATAGGCTTATGCTGCTGGGGGGCTTCTTATAATGGGTTGGACATTTCTTCTTTACTCATCCGTTTTCACTCCCTGTGTGTTTATACACCATTACTGCTTTCATTAGTTTATTATTAACATCTGGCTCGTTCTCGCTTTTATCCTGTCTCTCTCTGCTCTCTTCTCTTTTCCCTCACCCCCAACCAGTCATAGCATTCTTCCTGTTAAAAGGGAGTTTTTCCTTACCACTGTTACCAAGGGCTTGTTAATGTGGTTGTTGGTGTTTCTTTCTAATATTGTAGTGTTTTTACCATCATTCATGAGGCTACAGTCGCGAGTTGACAGTATACAAACAAAGCTGTATAAAACTGAATTGAATCCAGTGGTTGATTTCTTATTTCCTTCATGTGTATCAGTCTAACCTTCAAATGTTTCCCTTTAGCACACCTTTACCTTTTAGTACTACACATATGCCAAAAGGTACTGCAGATTAACACATTTAATTCTGGACTTAACTATTTTGTTTATCTCATTATGTTTTTTTCTTCTAAGCTCTGTACTGATTGGTCTTGCAAGTGTAGTTTTAAATTGCATGGCCTTGAGGGCTTGGTTTATTCTGATACTGTGTTTATTCCTATTAAACTGTAAGTGTCCCTGACTTTAGAAGAACAGGTCTGTATGAGTCCAGTAGAGAAAGAAGGAATAAAAAGCTTTCATCGCAACAAAACCTGTGAATCAAGCATCTAAATGTGTGACTGCATGACTACATTTGTGACTGTGACATCAAGCTAATGCCAGAGTAGGCCCCATACTGTATTTTGGAGTGGCAGGTGTCTGCTGTAATAGTCAGGTTCCCCCTGTAATATACACATAATTAAAATGATACTAATGCGGAAGCCCTGAAAAAAAAAATTGCTACTCTGTATTTTGGCGCCGCTAGTGGGCTGGAGAATAGTGAGGTGGCTGTTAGTTTTAATCCCCCAAATCCTGTAAGTGCAGAGAATGAAAAATCAGTGTGCTATTTAAAGTCTTCAGGGTGTAGGGGTTGTGATGGTGGTTGTAAGGTGGCCAGAGTTCTGTCTGAGAGCTTGGCAGGTTGTCCCACATCTAAAGTGACTATTCTCATTACCCATTGGCTTCAAATGAACGTGCACCAATGAATTTGTTTAGCAAATTTCTGTGCTTATTTAAAACTGGTTGTTTGCTTGCTATCTGTGTCTAATCTCTTGATTTTAGCTGATGTATCGCATATTATGTGCAGCATGTGCAGTGTTTTGTTTGCCTAGCCTGAGCAGCACCAAGGTGTAGCTGGGTTTATTTGCAAAGCTGAGGTCAGGTGTCACCCAATCCAACCACGGTGACACTCAGGTGGTCATCAAGGACACCTCTTCTGGTTTCTCCCTGTGTTAGCTCTATGGTTCTAAAACTCTCTCTCTCTGTCACACACACACACACACACACACACACACACACACACACACACACACACACACACACACACACACACACACACACAAAACTACAGTGGTACTGTACATACAGTGTTTGCGTCAGTTCTCATATACCTGACACTGACACTGTCTGTCTCATTTACTGCTGTGATCAGGGTAAGTAAATATTTAAAGGGCACCTCCAAACTGTAAATGAAATAGTGTAAGTGGGTGTTTACGTGTGTTGTGTCCATACAGGTATGTGTATATGCAGTATAAATCCCCATACAATAAGAGTTAATTAGAGCTCTTCTTGTGCATATAAAATATTTCAGTGCTTGAACTGCTATGCAATATTTTGCTGGTACTGTTCTTGCAAACCTGCACTGTGACATCCCAAAGCAGAGGACATACTGAAACACACCGAGATCTGCACTTGTTTATAAATAATGAAAAGAAATGCATGCCTGGATTTATTCTTTTATTTTTCTCTGTAATTTGTTAATTTGCACATTTATTTGAACAATACAGCTTTAGACTCTATCTAGAAGAAAGCTACTTAAAAATAAGAGAAAAACATAGATATCTTTGGACCATTCAGGTTTCATCTAACTAGCGGGACAAAGGTTGACTACAGTAAAAGCCCCTGCAGCAGTTGGATAAGGATGGCAGGGGGGGGGGGGAATCTAGATGGAGTGATGGAATCCAGCTGTTTAGGACAAGACCATGGCTTGGAACTCTGTGGAGGAAAAACATGGATCAGTAAGATATAGCTCAGTGTAACTAAAATATGTTTATTTTCTTTGCAGCGACTATGCTGATTTTATACCAGAAGAGAGAAACAGTTTGATGGCACAGTTGTAATATCAAAGTTAACAGCTTGCAACTGACTCGAGTGTATAGCCAGCCATAAACCTAAAATCACAAATGTTCTAGAAAAACTGTGTGCAGGCATGCAAATTCAGGAATTATATGTCAAATAGGTATGAATTGCCTCACCATCTGCTCCAATCATACCGTCGCTATCATCATCAGCAGCACTCAGGAAGGCCTTGGTCTCCTTATCTGTCAGAACACGAGCCCCGGGACAAAACCTCTGGAGGAAAAACCTGGTAGGCACAAACAGGGACAAATACGATCCAAAGGTAGAGTCACTCCTCAATGACAAGTGGATAAAAGGCAAAGTAAGTGAAAATGTTGCTAATTTTAATGCAAGCGTAGGCCTATCACACTGGCTTCAGTCGTCAGCCTTAGATGCTGCACTGTGTGGTATCCTGCAGCCAAAGCACCCACACTTTAAGACCTACCTTATATTAACATTGTCTCGTTGTGCTTTAGGTTTGCTTTTTGCATCTGTCTTTTACTGAGGGTTGGTAAAAATATGACTGCTGTGCTACATTGTTCAACTTGAATATATTTCCCAGAATATTATAAATTGCTCTTGCAGCTTTCACGTCAGCCTTCCAAAGTTTGATAGATTAATGCTGAGGCGCATCCTCTTCTCTAAATCTCTCATATCTCTAAAAGAATAAGTGCACATGAATTTGATTTTGCTTTGAGGAAGACAGTTGAACTGCTTCTTCTGTTAAATCCTGTGTGCACTAAAGGGGGGGAAAAAGTTTATGAACTCTCTTCTCACTCACTTGAGCTCTTCTTCCTCGATAAAGCCACTGGCATCGTTGTCCAGAATCCCAAAAACCTTCTTTATATCCTGAGGGCTCTTCTTGGTGAGGCCACATATCTGGAAAAACTTCTTAGCACAGAAGGAGTCTGGAGCTGGAGAAATAATTCACAGTGAGTTTGGTGGATGACTCCAAAGTCTGCCTTCCATTCATTAAACTGACTTAAACATGTAAATACTAATATATGAATGAGTAATGTCAGGTATTTTTCAATAAACTGGTATTAAAGCAAAGTTGTTATAATACCTGCAAAGCCTCAGACTATTTGTGTGACTTTAAATTACAGACACATGATAACATACAACCAACAAGGTATTATTAAGTATGATATAAAACACGTAATCTTCTTATTTAGGGTACACATCATGAAGAAAATCACCGTTTCAAATGTTGTACCTTTATTTTATTTTTTTGGAAGCTGGGAGGCCAGTTACTGGGATCTTTACCTTTTATATTTTATATATTTTCTGTGCATTTATGTCAAGACTTTTTATGTCCTCCATTTATGGGCTTTACACATAGTTACTTCCACATATAAATATATATGTGTGTCCTTGTATTCTGTTTATGTTTTTATGTGTGTGTGTGCTTTTAAATGTAAATATATCAGGGGGAGAAAATCTCCATACTGTAAACATATTGGTGGAAAACGATACCTTGGCAGTCCTTGATAGCACTGTCGATGGCATCAGCAGAAAGGATAGATGAGAGCGACATTTTATTCCTGCAGGAGGAACAGCCATGGTGAATTATTAAGATTAAGCCAGGTGCAGTACAAACCTTCTAAGCTGACACTGACTGACAGACAGACTGGCAAAAGATGCCCTAGTGGAAACACTGTTACGGAGAAGTTACTGAAAAGTACGGCATGGAGTTAACGGAACAGCATCCTTACACAATGAAAGACTTCGATTTTAAAGACTTGTAAAAAGCCCGTAAAACTGCGATAGGTTTTCTCTTTGCGACCCTTTTAAGCCACTCAAGCAGCCTACCACAAATTAAAAATGATCAAATGAACTTTTCGCTTCTCGCTTTGCCCTTGTTTCCCAGCCACCTACGGCGAGAGTCAGTCACAACTTTTACGCACGCAATTATTTGCCTTGTCACTCAACTAGGCGAACACACAAAAATAAAAAAAAAAGATCTCACACAAAACTTTTCCGTTTTTTAAAAGCAGTTAACTTCCTGCCCGACTTCGCGCAGCAACTCACCGTGTTAAGGGGGTTCTCTCCCAGGTAGGCGATCCAGCAGAAAGATGAGGTTATGTGGTGGCTGCTGTCCGTTAAGACGGATTTATATAGGTCTGATTGCCGTGACAATGGGGATTGCTTGAGTTACCCGTCTATGGATCAAATTCTAACTGCCCGCCCCTGATCCAGTTTCTCGGCTAACTAATTAACCTTTACTACTTATAACGCCCAGGCGCAGAGAGACCGGAACGCGGACGTCTGTAACGCCCTCGTAAATAGCATATTAATTTAAGAGCGCTTTCTTCTTCCCATCCTCCACTCCCTCCTTTTATCCCAGCGTCCCTCCTCTCACCTCCGGGATTATACAGTAAATGCTCCTGCTGTTTCTGTGAGGGTCCCCATCCCACCCTCTCATGCACATATCCTTTTACTTGCAGCACTCCCCAAACACCGTAGTCCTCTGAAAATATGCTCTTTTCATGACATCTGAGTAAGTATGGGAATGCCAACGTTAAAAGTCTGGTTTGCTGTAGTCTTGTGCATGTCTTTTCGTATGTCATCTTAGCTTGTTTAAAGCAAAATAAGATTTCAAGGGAAAGATGATTTCAGAGATCAACACCTGAACAAGCTCTGCAGATGATGCTCTGCAGTCTGTCCACATGTATGCCTCATGGGGTCATGCTAAATGGGGCTCAGATCATCTCCAGTAATATCTAAAGCGACCTGAAACACATGCTCAGAAGTGAATGTCAGGGACGCCGGTACAGTGTCTCTGAACTGCTTTGTCAACTGTGCTGATTAAGGGACGGGCAGTCATCCCCCTTCTGCCACTATCCCGCGACAATGAAGGCACAGGGGCGTAATAATCGGGGGCCCAATGACAGGAGTGACCCATGCAAGCCATAAAAAGAGAGTTTTATTTGCTTTAAAAAATATTATTTCTAAAAAAAAAGAAAAAGAAAAAAAAAGAAATGAAGGAAAACAAATTGTGAGAAGTCGGCTGTTAACACATATCTTTAAAAGAAACGTGAGCAGGGCACAACTATCAGATTAAGAATGATTTAGCTGTCAGCAGCTACTAAAGACAGTGAGCCAATGTCAGGTGTGACCCTATATCAGAATGACCCAGCACAACTTAACACCAAATGCATGAGTCTTTCAGAAACAGCCAGCGAGCGTAGCAGCAGCAGCAGCAGCAGCACATCCCTTTCCAAATGACATAACACAACATGAGCTCACATGGTGGCAACTAAAAGTTATTCCAAGCATTCATTTGTATTGACATCCATACCAAGGTACTGTAATTTTAGTATTGCTGTTTTGTAAACATAAACAAGTTTAGACACTTGTTTAACCATTCATAATTACCAAGATAGTATGGTATGCCCTGATGATCTGGCTCAACCTCTCATGTACTTTAGTACCAAACAGGCTGAAAACAGTATGACAGTATGAGGCTGTAAGCAGGTTAATGGGTAAATATCAGTCCTATATACTTTATTCTTGTGGAGGTCTGCCTTTGTAGCAGATAGTGAGCGATAAGATGAGATAATGGCTCAGGGAAGTGATGAGAGGGAGGAAAATGAAGGTTGCTCTGAGGGTAATGGGGAGGATGGGCACAGAGGAACATGGTTGAAAAACTGAGGGCAAGCAGAAAATGTTTTGCCCGAGCACCTCACTAATCAGCAGAGAGGAACAATTTTTTGGAGACTGGCCAACAAGGGTGTAGAAAAAGCAGGTATAACCAAAAAGCAACCAAGATATGGAGGAGAAAACATTACCAAGTTATCTTCAGCATGCCGAGTCAGCCAAAAGGCTAGAAAATTAGAATTTTGGCTTATTTAAATTGAGAGTGCACAAGCACTGCACATAAATGCTTCAGTAATATCAATAAATAAATACTTAAATAAAAATGAAAAACATAAACTTAAAAATAATCTAGTAATAAAATTATGCAAATGAAATTGTAACATAAAATAATAATGATAACAAATATTAATAATAAAAAAGACACGTAGGGGAAAATGAGTTAAAATTAGTCTGAACCTGAAAAAGCTGATGAGGAGAGCCATGTTTTCTCCTGGGA
Organism: Pelmatolapia mariae; assembly: GCF_036321145.2. Taxonomy (NCBI): domain Eukaryota; kingdom Metazoa; phylum Chordata; class Actinopteri; order Cichliformes; family Cichlidae; genus Pelmatolapia; species Pelmatolapia mariae. The sequence continues at coordinate 18,684,432 of NC_086230.1, forward strand.
TTTAAATAATGTAAGTGAGGTAGCTGACCTAATCTGATGAGGGAGACAATTCCAGAGTTTTGGAACTGCCCCTGAGAAAGCCCAGGTAGGCGGTAAGAGCCAATCGGGATTCTGGAATTACTAAAAACTGCTGATCGCTGGAAGTGAGCGGCTTGAGACAAAGAATTTTAAAAGATCTGTGTGACACGATAAAAGACCCCCACACACAGCGTTGTAGGTTCAGTGTTTTTATTGTCAGACTGTCTTCTGCTTCACAGGAAGAAGGGTTAGGGTTATAGAAGCAGCAACATTAATGGTCAGTACAGATTGCTATATACAGTATACACAATAATTTGCTTAAAAAAAAGTGTAATGAGGAAAGGAAGGGGGTCCACAGAGACAGTTAATGCACCTTGCCCAGAGTTATGTGCTGCGCCCCTGGTGATGCATAATGTGCAGTGCTTCGTTTAAAAGAAAAAACAAACAAAAAAACACAACAGCGGTACAGCGGTAAGCACTAGTTTCATATCAATTACAGTTTAAGAGTTTATTTTTTTGTGATTTGCTCAAAGTCAGAGCAGCACACTGGATTTTGTTTCCTGTACGATTTGTCCACTTGCAAAACGACCAGGTCGGCTTGCCTTTCCGAGGACGTTTGTGTCCTGGTCTGACACACAGACTAATGCAGGGGTCATTAAGCACATCCCTGGGAGATTGGTCACTGCAGCAGCACACGGAAAAGAAGGTTATATCTCTCCATGAGATAAGAGGGAGGTGAAGTTGTACAGATGTAGCAACCAGCACCAGGGTGGTTTGGACATGAACTTCAAAGCTATCAACGTGGACAGAAAAGCATCAGTTAAAACTCCAAACGACAGATTAATCGAAGATCCCACGGAGAGTTGAAGTCAAATCCCTGGATCCACAATCCTGAGTGCTAACTATTACATCATACAAAACAGTATCCGGCTTTTCCCGATTATTCCCAAGACCTTTGCAACCCGACACCGAGCCTCATTCTTAATTCTAGCCAAACGGTCACAGTACCTCGAGGTCACTTTTCACGTAGAAGTCGGATTCTTTACGTACGTGTGCTTGAAGCACGGGGCGAATCTTGGCAGGGATGCGCTCCCATCAGCTGGCGAACGCGAACGGCAGGTAAAGTTGCACTGGAGAAGTGTCGCGACATGTGCGTAAAGATCGCATTTAAACATTATTTAAAAGCACGAGGGTGTGAAACTGCTGTCAAATTTGTGGCCAGTGTACTGTGTTCGGTATGACAAAGTACTCCCTCCCCCACCACCTTCCTCCAAACCCAAAGAAAAACATTTTCAGTGGAGGGCGTCGCTTTTCCGTTTGCCAACATGTGCACAAAAATGATCAGACTTTTATTTGTTCAGACCTTTTTGGGGTTTTTTTTTATCAAATAAATAAATAAAAACTGAGATGGAAAGGTTGATTTGGTAGATTTTTCATGTGTGGCAAATGAAAGATGTTGATTACATCAGGTTGGGCAGGTAGGTGATTCTCTGTGTAACATATTGTGTTCCCGTGTCATATTAATGCACGGGAATTCTTAGTGTTTTTATTATATTATTTTAAACGCGTGGTGAACAAAGTTTATGCACAGCATGCGTTCAGTGGCACTTCTTTAGCAGCATCCTAAAAGCTTACCTCTGACGGTTTATCACCGTCAGCCACCTAATCCAGTTGCCAACTTGTTAATGGGGCCCTCTCCTCTCAACAAGTGATGTCCGACTGTCTGCAGTTAGGTTCTAGTGAAGCACAGAAAAGGTAAAGAGAAACTTAATCATCCACTGTGTGTGAAAACGAGACTCGGGACACCGGATTGAAAGCAGTGGTGCGATTTTATCAGCACCCGGTACATGATGTCATACGTCGTACTGATACCTGGCAGACTCTACAATTACTGGGCAATTATTTATTTATTTACATTTTCTAATGTTCTTTAGGAACCTCACGCTTGGACATATAGATGGGGATGAGAGGATCTCAGTCTATGAAAGAGACAAGTGGCAGTCCATCCATCCATCCATTCTTTCCATCACTTCGCAGGGCTAACACAGAGTCACAGACACCCATTTATACTCACATTCACATACTCATTAAATATAGCCCCCCCCCCCAAAAAAAAAAAATCATGAATTTGCAGAAAGGCAGTTCTTACGCAATGAACGTTTACGACACTACAAGAAAAAGAGGGAAAAATGCAATGCAAAAGGTCGGTGAACCAATGAAAATAACATCAGTCTGTATTCGTTTTAAACGATGCTATTCTCCAATTAAGAACAAATCAAATGTTCAGTGTGCTTTTCCTTACATTAAGTCAATATTTCCTTTAATTGATATATAATTGAAATATATTTATGTAGTACAATTCCACTTTCTAAAATGTGTAAATAAAAGTAGCCAGTAAATACTACAGCACTGCAACTGTAGTTGTTCCGCCCCCAACCCCACTTTTTTAATGCTTCGGTTTAGGTTGCTGAAAAAGAACGTATCCCATCTAGCGGCAGTAGGGTGGAACTACATGAACTGTGAACACTACATAGGCTGCACTTGTGTGCACGCTGTGTGTGCAGTACGTATTTTACTCATGGATATATATATTGATGAAAGACAAGTATTATACAGGAACATAAGAAGAAGAAGAAACAATAACACCGTAGCAAAAGAATATTTATTCTTTTTGATCGATCGTTCTTGGAAAGTGCATCATCATAGATTTTACAATAAGCAAAATTCATATTTAAGACATGAACACAACCGAGCGGCATTTTCATCATTTTGGACAGGTGTTGCATAGGAGAAAACGTCTTTTAAGCAAATGTATAAAAATTATTTATATTCGGATGACAAGTTGGAGTTCCATGTGGGCATTGTTGTTCCATCAGAGCAGGTTACTTGGCACCATTATTTTTCTTGACCAAGACAACGAACTCTGCAAAAAGACAGAAGGAAAGACACCGTTGGCATATCCGTTAGCAGGAAAAAAAACATCCAAAGAGGAATTTCACTGTGGTGCACGTGAAAGAGCGTATTTATTTATTTATTTATTTTACCATCAGCGCCAATCTTGCCGTCACCGTCGGTGTCACCGGCACCGAGGAAAGCCTTGGTCTCGGCGTCGTTCAGGACGCGTGCACCTGACTTGAAGTTCTGGAGGAACAGCCTGCAGACGGAGGTGAGCAGTGAGTTCACAGACCCAAGTTCTCATTGGCTGAGACATGCAATCTGACTGCAGAGAGTACAGTTTGGATACAAGTCAACTAAGGCATAAACAAGCTGTTTTCTTTAGCTAAATAAATAAAATAAAAGCAAAATATTCATTCAAAAAAAACTACCAATACAACTACACATAGCTTACTGTAGTCTACTGTTAGTGGCTGAATGGTTTTGTGCTTACAGCCTCCTGTCACTCATTATGATGCATCCAAGGTCAAAACAACAACAACAAAACCGTAACAACGCCTTTTGTATGAACTTTCTTACTTAAGCTCGTCCTCCTCAATGAAACCGCTCTTGTCCTGGTCAATGATGGCGAAGGCCTTCTTGATGTCATCTGCGGACTTGTCATGAAGGCCGCAGGACTTGAAGAACTTCTTGTGTTCGAATGTGCCGGCGTCTGAAAGTAGCGCAGGTTGTTACTGAAATTCACACAAAGCAAGCGCAGCTGAACAAAAAAGAAGGTGAGTTGTGATCGCAGATGAAGGAATCACCTTTGCACGCATCCAGGGCTGCAGTGATGTTAGCATCAGCTAGTACACCTCCGAATGCCATTGTGAACTGGGAAAATAAAAAATAAAATCCATTATTAAACTTTTAAAGTTGGGCTTAATGTCCATAGGTGACTATCCCAGGTCATTATTTTATTATTATTATTATTAATATTAATATTATTATCTTTTAGAACATTGACAGCATCTGAAGAATCACACATCTGTAAGTTTGCCTCTTGCCAAAAATAATCAAATGAACTGATAGATCGGAACGAATGGGAACAGAATCACATCTGAGCCACTCCAAATATGAAAGGGCAAATTATTCATTGCGCTTCTTTCTGAAGCTGCAACTCTAAAGATGCGAGTACGTCTGATCAGTAATCCATGTGGCCAATGATGATGACGCTCCGGCAAGAAAGCGCAAAACTCATCTCCTTCTTCTGATGCTGCCTCGCAGTAAGGAGTCCCGATTTAAAGCGCAATTAACAATAAATAAATAAAAAAAAATAAAAATAAATGTAGTGTTTTCTCAAAGATGCCAGGTGATGATGTGGCTCCCGGGTTTCCTTTCTCCTTTCCATTCAAACTCACCTCTGGTGTCTTTGCTTTGTAGGCTACGAATGACACAGGCAAGACCCGAGTCGACTGCAGTGACCATCACGGTGCTCCCGGTGAGCTTTTATATGATCACGCCATCGAAATCTGAAGGATAAGATAACTGACACCGAGAAGGGGGAGGCGAAAATTCGTCCCCTTAGCCAGAGAGCCGTCTATTTTAAGTTTCACAAATGAAGACGCTTAAAAGGTGCGTTTGAAGAAGTCTTTCATGTCCACTCAAAGCTAATAATAGGCCCCAGCACTGCTGAGGAGGACGAATTGGAAGTGCTGCGGGCGGGGGCGGCTGGGGGGGGGGGACTGAGCATGCATGCATTAGAGCTGGCGTAAGTTGTACTAACTGCTTGTTTTTCCTCTTTTTGACGATTTAGAAGGCGTGGACTATTCACTGCAATAATATGTGAAATATATTTGGCGACTTTGAGGGAAATTGTGGTTTTGATTTCTTAGCTGGAACAATGAAGGGTACTTCGTAAGATATATATGTATTTCACTCCTTTCAGATTCGCACAGATAGTCTGCCTGCCTAGCACATTGCTAAATACTTTTTAAAAACCCGTCTTACTTGTGCCGCATACGAATTCCAAATATCAGCCACGCCCAGTTTTACTGTCAAGTCCTTTTTGTTCCAAATATTTGTAAAAAGATTTATTAAATAACCAAATTAATTCAAGGGGACTCTGTGACTTTAGAAATATTCTTAAGTTTTCCTTAAAAATTCCATCTGCCATGTGTCATTACGATAGATATTCTAAACCCCTAAAGGCACAAGGGCATGCTCATGCTTTTAGACAAAGCATCAAAAATCAAATTAGGCAAAAAAAGATAATCACAGTCAGCTACTCTTGTAACCCTTGCTGAAAGAATGTGTTTGACCTGTAGGAGGCAGCACTGTTCTGTGGTGTAAGCCTGGCAAGCGTGAGGAAACGGCAGACTGCTATCACTCAGACTATTTCTGATTCCCCTGCTGTTAGACAGTAATAACCTTATGGCGTCATCTGATAGGCTTGAGGTTTACATAATGCTGCATTCTTAGCTTACATTGGGATCGTAATTTGACCTTAATATGGAAACTGAGCTGTTCAAAATTCCTTTCCAGGCTTATGCATACATATAGAATATTTTCTTCCTCAAAATGAGGTACACACCAAGTGCTGATAGAAATTAAATAATGTATTAAAGACCTTCGGCTGATGTAGATGTGCATCTGTGCAGTGGGTTCAGTGTGTTAAAAGTTCCTGCTGATGCAACAGTGACTGTTAATAGAACTCCTGTTGCCACAGCACATCATTTAATTGACTATGCAGCAGTTGGTGGAGGAGGAGACCTTGGAAGAGACAGTGTGGCAGCTATCCATTGCAAACCTCCCTAAGATCCCAGAAGCATGTGAGCAAAGCCCCATGGGCCCATTCCCACAGCATTTCCCAGTCCATGGCCAGAGTCCAGCCACACTCCACTATCTCATTAACCAATTATCCAAACAAGTGCTGGGCATGTTGTTTAAACCGTCACTCAACACCTCCGGAGTATTCAAACAACCTGGCAAATCGACAACTGATTTGAAACGGCCACTTCCTCAAACCATTGTGTTGACATAGCTACACAATGTGTGAATAGAGAGGGTTTTGGTTGACCATGCAAAAACGACTGACCTGAACGAGATGACTTTACACCAAAAGAGTATTTATTCCTGGTTTTTCACTCTTCCTCAAAAAGTGCAGATGATGTTGTACAGTTTGCACAAGTCATTTTTTCAGAACATTTAACACATCTGAATAACAGTATCAGTAAAATATGTGCTCCATGTTGAGAAACAGTCCACAGGCAACTCATAAATAAGGTATAAAAAATATTCTTTCAGCTGATGATTAGTGAATCTTGCAAGGAGTTCACAGTTCCATGAAAAGAAGTGGATCTTGGTCAATGGAAATTTATGCCTTTACAAGGGCAGCAAACTCTGTGAAAGTAGAATAGAACTGCCATTAGTATTGGGAACAAAGTGGATTCAGGTTAGTGGTATAGTTTAAACTGACAGGAGCCATTCTCTGACTAAGGGTATGTGAATGGATGTTAAAAAATTAAGCTTGTTTCTAACATCTGATTCATGCAGGCTCTGCGGGTAACACTTTATATATATATATACATATATATACATATATATGTATATATATCTGATGTGTTCTGCTAAACTGAAAGATCTGTAGGAAAGTGCACCATACTCCACAAAGAACCCTCACCATCAATTCCGATCTTGCCATCACCATCACTGTCACCAGCGGCGAGGAAAGCCTTGGTCTCCTTGTCAGTGAGTGCTCTGGCACCAGCAGAGAAGTTCTGCAGGAACAGCCTGGCGTGTGGACAAAAAAAAGCAGCAGTTATTATTGTTATTTTCTTGTGAACCCTTTGGTTTTCTATGTTTTCATGTGTGAGATTTTAAGACTTAAATAGATGTGTCAACCAAATGATCCAAAAGAAAGTCATCAACAGCTTCTTTTTTGGGGCTTCCTTAGCAATAGTTACTATATTATTTGACTTGTAGACTAAAGCCCGAGTCTATAAATAAATGACACAAATCACACTGATAAGATCGTGAATATTCTGGACCACTTAGGCTTGCAAGTATGAGATGCCAGCATTAAGTGTGAACTGCTGGAATTACTTACTTCAGCTCCTCCTCCTCAATGAAGCCGCTGTTGTCCTGGTCAATGATTTTGAAGGCGTTCTTCACATCATCGGCAGTTTTTGCAGCCAGGCCGCTGGCCTTGAAGAACTTCTTGTAGTCGAAGGAGTCAGCAGCTAGAACACACATTTTAACTCAATTAGCGCCCAGCAAGTCTGCGCAAGCACAAGTCAGGACTTCAGTGTTGATGCAATATGATAACTGTGACTGTCAGTTTATATGACACAATGTGAAACTGAGACTTTACTGCTTTCTGATTGAAGGCAAGTTGTGTTTTGAATCAAATAGCAGTAAAATGTTCAACAAAGTTAAATGAATAATGAAAAACTCGAACAGCTTGTTTACTGGAATGTGATGAAATAATGATAATGAATGCTCACCTGCGCAGCCATCCAGAGCTGCTTTCACATCAGCATCATTGAGGACACCAGCAAAGGCCATTTTTTAATCTTAGAGAGGGAAAAAAGACTAGTATGGTCATTATAAGTCCTATGCAGTGGCCATACTATTGTATTATAGATCATTTTTAACTTCTCCAACTTAACTGGACAATTTGACCTATTTTGTTTTGACTACATTACAGTGAACCTAACTATATGATGTGAGTAATCATAAATAAAACACAGGAAGGGTAAAATCAGACATTAGTGGTCAAAAGCTTAAACAAGGATTAATCCACAAAGCCCCCTTTTTCTTTATGTTGGTCACGAATCAACTCATTTCCTTAATCCAAAGTCTACCATTAATATGAACAACTACTCTTAAGAGCTGCTCTTCGCCTCCGGATGTTTAATCACAACACGGCACTGACTGTGTATCCCAAAGCGTTTTGCTGCTATGGCACTAAATAGATGATGCTTCCACCGAGACCAAATCAAGGCAACATGAATCACTGACACAAATAAACAAAGCACCAGTGACGTCAAGCGCGTCAATAACCCTAGGTGTGCGATCATAGCATTTCTTTTATCCCGTTAAAAGAGATAATGTAAATAACAATATTCATCCACAAACGGCGCTCTTCTGAAATCTTTTGGCCTCCTTTGCGCGCTAATTGAATTATCCTGTGGTCCATGTAGTTGTTGGCTATGTTTGTTCCAATTCTCTCTATAGTTTATAGTCCACGTGGATCTCCTTGTCTGAATCCCCCTTTCCCCCTTCCAGTGTAGAAGTCGGTGTGGTGTTTGTCCGCATCCCCGCACTCACCTTTGCGCTGCGTTGAGGCGAGTGAAAACCTAGGCGGACTCGAGTGAATGCCACGAATCCTCTTTCCCTCTCTCTTATATATCCTTGAGCAACACCATTTACAGAGCTTTGAGTCTCAGTATCAGGTGCCAAGATCCATGGGTTTCGAAAAAATGTGTCTAGTAGTCCAGACCTATTTTTAGGTGAACAAATGAGGATGCTACCATGTGTGAGTGAGGCCTATAGCTAGACATGTGTAACTCGAGCAGGCCCGCTGCTACCCGACTTCACTGGCCATGTTGCACCTATATGATTTATTGCCAACATGCTGATTTTGATTCAGAACGTTTCCTCTACGAGCATAAATTAAAGGAACTGAAACATGTGAGGGTGCAGGTCATAATTATACCCGCTATTTTGATTTGTGAGAACCATTTGAAGGAACACCAGCCAATTCAGCTTCCTACTTTAAACAGGACATCTTTTATTAACTTCACTATAAGCCTTCACTATGAAGAGAAGACCACTGGAAAGGACTGCCTTTTAAAACACCTTTATTTTTGATTTCCATGTCAATATGATCACAGAGCCATTTTCTCCTATGCCTTTTAGACTTCTGATTGGCTGATAGTGTTTATTTCTACCGTGTTTTCTCTGGCATCATATACTCCAATCACATGCCATATAAACCCACAGTGAGTCCATGCAGTCCATTAACAGAGCTGTTTTATGATAAATCTTTCCTGCAATATTTAATACTCATGGTTGTAGAGTGGCTGTGGCTCTTGGGCGACTTATAACTAGATTTACACAAATTCCAGGTTATTTTACATAAATGCAATCTTTTTTCCTTATGTTATTAAGAGTTTCTTATTTATTGGTGTCAGGCTTTCTATTCTTGCCTCTGGAGTTGCAACACCATGCAAGATGGTCTCAGATGATAGACATGTGCAGCTTCTGCCTATATGCTGTCCTGTAACATTAACTAGCTATACCTAAAGTATAAGCTACAGCACGGTATACACAAAGGTTCATCTGAACTCTTCATGAAGTGTTGAGTTTCAAACTAAACCACCACCTTATCAGGGTTGAGACTTTGGGGCCTATTTTTTACATGCTGTATGATTGCAAGCATGACAGCTTTCCATGCTATCCTCAGTAGTTACACCAGCATGTGTCTGTGAATAACATCCTTATAAAGCTTAAACCAAAGACTGCTGATCTCAGTCTGGTAGGTCTGTATAGTCAGTCTTTCTTTTCTTTTCTTTTCTTTTCTTTTCTTTTCTTTTCTTTTCTTTTCTTTTCTTTTCTTTTCTTTTCTTTTCTTTCTGTCTGGTCAAACTGAACTCGTGCTAGTGAGTCTACAGCAGTGACTCAAAATGAGGATATTCTTAAATGTCAGAACCATGGTAGTGTTCTTTGGTTAGATCCCAGTTTTAGGCAAGCAGTTTTAAGTAAAAGCATTGGAAGAAGCAACTTTATCATAAATATTTCATGTTTAATGGAAATACTGGATATCAGTTTAATAAAGTAAAACAGTGGCTCTCTCAGAACCTGCATTATACACACTATTAGGCACACCTTGCTAATACTGGGTTGGACTGCAGAGATATTGGTCCATATTGATATGATAGCATTGCACAGTTGCTGCAGATTTGTCTGTTTCACATCCATGATGTAATTCTCTTCATTCACCTTTTTGGATTTTCTCTAAATCCCAATGGGGATGCGGTGACCATTTGAGTAGAGTGAAATCATTGTCATGTTAAAGGAACCAGTTTCAGATGACAGCAACAGTACTGGCAAGCAGGCTGTGGTGTTTCAACTGATCCTCAGAAAATATCCCCCACAGATTTACACCACCACCATCAGCACAACCACTGCTACAAGGAAGGATGGATTCATGTTTTCGTGGCTTATGCCAAATCAGTATACCATCTAAATGTTATGACACAACTCATCAGACTAGGCAACCTTTTTCCAATCTTCTGTTGTCCAGTTTTGGTAAGCCTGTGTGAGTCGTAGCCTCAGCTTCCTGTTTTAGGTGACAGGAGTGGCACCTCTGTGGTCTTCTGCTTCATCTGCTTCAAGGTTTATGTTCAGAGATGCTCTTCTGCATACTTGGCTGTAACAAAAGTTCTTCTGTTGCCTTGCTATCAACTTAAAGCAGTTTGGTCATTTTCCTCTGAAGTCTGACATCAATAAAGCATTTTTACCCAGAGAAGCGCTGCTCACTGGATATTTTTTTAGATCTATGCTCTGTAAAGTCTAGAGATTGTTGCATGGTAAAGTAGATCAGCAGTAGAATTGTTATTTTTAAATATTTTTTCATTTTCATTTTGGTTTGACTTTTTATTTTTAATTCTGTTTAGTCTAACTTACTGCCCAGATTTGTTTCCCCTTTGAGTTAATTTTTTTATTTGAAGATTTTTTGTTTTTGTTTAGTTTTTTTTATTAGTTTCAGTGTTAGTTCTAGATAGTTTCATATTTTTAGTTGATCTTAGTTATTTTTCCAAGTTCACAAAATAACTTATAATGATTACTTTTCAACCTATGGTGGTTTCAAAAGTTTTGCCTTTTATTTTTCTCAACTAGTTTCCCCCTTGCAAAACACATAGCCCTTGCATACTGTTTGGATCAAATAATATAACGGTGACAAATTCACCCTCTCAAGCAGCAGGTACCTGTTTTGATTCCGACCAGAGACACATAAACTTCTTTGGGATTGTGTCAGGGCATCCGGCATCAAACTACAAACTCAAACATGCAGAGCGACCCTTTGTGGTGAGGGAGACAGCAGAATAAGAACCCTAAATTTCATATATTTCTTTTCATTTTTAACCTGAAATTTGGTTACTTTTCTCAAAGTGATCCAAAATATATAAAAATAAAAATGTTAAAAATTGTATGTTGTTCATGGAACATGGGGAAGCTCTAAACAGTATAAATGTGTATAAGGTACACAAAAGGATGAGAGATGGTGCTTGGTCACCGATACAGGATATGAACTAGAGGAGTGGGGTTTCTGAGCGTTAGTACTATCAGCTTACAGCACGAAGGTTCCTGGTTGAAATCCTGTCTGCAAAGTTTGCATGTTTGACCAACTCCATTGCAACTGGGAGGGGCTGTCTCCTACAGTCCAAATTACTTTGAGCAGTTAGTAAGGCCAGAAAAGTGCTATATAAATCCAAATACATTGTGTAACTGTCCCTTGTTGATTGTGCTTCAAGTATCCAGAATGTAAGAAAATAATGAAAATAATTATTCATTATTTTCATTATTCTCATAATCACATTAGAATGCAGCAAACTGAGATTAAAACAGAGATCAGAAGAGGGTTGGAGAGTCATAAGATTATAAAGTCATAAAGAGCAAATCCTCCACACACAACATTTCCTTCCACTGCTTTAAATGCACAGGCTAGTTTGCAATAAGCAAGTTTTGTGCTCTAAGTGATAATTAATATTGAACTAATGTTGATAAATGGTAATTGTAAGAAATTAGGAGGTTTAAGGGTTGTAATGGCTATACATAGTTTATATCTATCTATCTATCTCAATATATATATATATATATATATATATATATATATATATATATATATATATATATATATATACATATATAATTATCATATTATAAATCCCAAGAGTTCCAATATTTTTGCCATTTTCACTTTTAATAAAACATAAAACATAATAAAGCAGTGCTACATCTTCTTGACTGAGGTAAAACATAACATGATATTTTGTGAAAATTGATGTGTTTTTTTCTTCTTCTTCTCCCTGACCTCTGAAATATTACCAATTTAGAATTATTTATTAAAGTATTAACATAAGAGCAGAATGCAATTTATACATTCTAAATAGATTGTTGTAGATACTTATTATGAAGCAATTTTTGACTCAGGTCTAAACCTGACCTGAGCTATGTGAAGTCATTGAATATGAATGAACAGTATGTAATGCTTAATGCATCTATTTGCATCTATTTAAGTTTATATGTATATATATAAAAAAAAGACAAGCAAAGAGTAAGTTTACTTCTTTAATTGTCTACATTTATTGATCCATTCAAGGTACCTGATTGATTAAACACAAACATGTTTAACATCCAACTTTGGTCATCTGTCTACTAAACATCTTATACAACATTGCATCACATGAACAGGGAGAGCAGCAGGCAGGTACAGATTTTGTGAGGTTTTTGGTCTTTGCATGAAACAATCCAGAAAGTCAAGATCTCCATTGCAAATCCATTATTCAGAACAAGGGTAGACAGCCTCGGTCGTATGTGTATGTAATTTCTCTTTACTTCAGGAGATCACAGAACTCTGTGTGGGGAAAAAACACAGACAGCCAAAAGTTGAATTGTGGTTGTCATGCAGCATTACAGTTAAGCAAGATGACTCAACAAACAAGAAATCTTTTGTTTTCTTTTTTTTTTAACTTGTTGGAGAGCAGAAGTTTATTTGCATCAGTTTTTTAAGACTAGAATTTCAGCACTAAGTGGTGGACAGCTCCTCAGCACAAATTGCTCTGATTTCTCATCTGCTAACAGCTCTTCTAGATGTTTTACAAACACTCACCTTCTATCCCAATCTTGCCATCACCATCTTTATCCCCAGAAGCCATCAGAGCTTTGGTTTCAGCCACAGTCAGCTCTCTGGCCCCCGGAGAGAAATTCTGAAGAAATAGTCTGAAGGGTAGACATAAAAAAAAAACAAAAAAACATTGAAGCAGTAAGTTCAGACTGTATCTCTGCTGATGCCTTTTCTTCACCTCTAAGCCTTTTTCAGTTGTCCCAGTCCTCCTCACTCACTCAGTTCATGTATCAGTCAATTCATGCAAAGCGGAAAGGCTGCTCCATTCATACAGTGACCTCTGCCTGAGGCCCATCATGAGGGACAGTTACAACAAACTGCAGATGTAACACACATGCACAAACAAACACACACACTCCATCTGTACCACCATGTGCTCCTGCTCAAGTCTTTCAGCCACACACACACCTACACACACATGCACTCCATCCTTACTTGAGCTCCTCCTCTTCGATGTATCCGCTCTTGTCTTGGTCCAGGACTGTAAACACTTTTCTCCTGTCTGCTTCAGATAAGCCAGTCAGTCCAACTTGTTCAAAGAATGACTTGAAGTTGAATGTGCCTGGAGCTACATTGGACCACGTACACACACACAGACACACACACCACACACACAGAGTTGAGAGAGGAAGAGAGGAAGAGAAACAGACACATGGGAATAAGAGGTCAATCACACAATGACAAGAAAGAAAGAAAGAACGACGGGAGACTGAATAGACATGTCGCATTAACTCATTCGCTCAGATGACTTTCATTCTTCAACCAATGACATTTACCAATATACACCCTGTGGCACATCACCGTCTTATACCATTACAGGCTATGTCATTATGCCATTAAAGCAGGCAAAGCACAATGAATATGGCCCATAGGTCTAATGCAAATGTTCAAAGCCTTTTATTTACATTCATAGTGGAATTCTTCTGGTACAAGCTACCTTCAAATAATTTCAAAGGACTTTTCTGAAAAAGACTTGCACACACTGCAGTCGAGTTTAAAACTTCTGATTAATAAAACAAAAATCTTCTAAATGCTATTTTGCCTAAAACATTACTGACAGGCGGGTTTTGTTGAATTAAGGGTATGAAAGCACTGACATTTGATTTTCATCAGATCAGTCGAGCTTTGTCTGCCTCGTCATGCGGACATAATTTCTAGAGATAAATATTTAAGTGATTTTGGATGTGAGGATTTTACAGCTTGTGTGATTTGGTGTTCTATGTGTGAATGCTCAACACAACCACTTTGGAAACTACTCTCCTGCCACATGGCTGCCTGGTTACCTGCAGGTACCCTGTCCCCACTGTGAAAAACACATGATACAGGTATCCCCTGTGGGAGTGGGTTTAATAAGCACCTCTGTGTGTGCTGTATATATGTGAATGGACCTATATTCCCTTGCTGTAAAGTACGTGTGCTTATGTTCACAATTAGATGCTTGCAAAGTGTGTATTTTTCTTGCATGCAAGTTTTAGTGTGTGTTGTCTGACTCACCTTGACAAGCCTGGACCGCAGCCTGTATGTCCTCGTCGCTCAACATCCCTGCAAATGCCATGGTTCTCTGTGGCTGCCTGAGGGATACACATACACATGCATGGAAGAAATGCAAAGTGACACTAAATTGAACTGCTCAGGGCGTTTTCTGCTGCCAGATAGCTGCAACTGTCAAAGAAAAGCAGAACTTGTGGATAGGTTAAGCATTATCATCACCTACGTGGGCATTTTTCTGATAGATCAGCACAGTCAAAAAGAGAGCTGAGTGGGACCTTTTATCAGCAGGGCAGGGCTGTACCATTTTAACAATAAAGTAAAATTATTATAGCTATAAACAACATAGGCTTCATTGTGTGGCATCATTTTAGCATCGTATGTGAATTGGATTATGGTTTTCTAATGTTAAACACATTCATTTTTTCACAAAGGAAGTTGCAGGTAACTGAAAAAGTAATCACAAATAGGTCTTAATATTTTATTTTTTGTCTTCCTACATTTAAACATTTATATCCCCCCTCTCTTAAAGCTAGAGGACTAAAGATTCACAAAACAGTGACACACAGCTATCAGCGCACAAAGAATTTGCAGAAAAAGTGGTACTCACCGTGCTTCGGGTGAGGTTTGGAGATCTCCGTTGCTCTTGCTTTGTGCTTGTAAGCCACCAACACTCTCTTACAGCTTCGTGATCCTGAGTGCAAGAAGCAACCTGACGTATCTGTCCTCAAACCAAGGGAGATTTCCTTCACGCCACCGACTGCCTCCTCCCCCTTCATCAGTTAATCAGAGCAGATAATTTTCTCATTCATACTGTTTTGTGAACTTGCATCCATGACCAAAACACAGTAAAGACATATTCACATCCCAACACATCTGATCATCATAAACATGCATTTTTCTGCAATTTATCTATTTTACTACCACAGCTGCTATGTTGGTGCTGTAGTATTGTGGTACATTTGTAGGGAAATTAATAAGGATTATACAATCAGGTACACTCAAGTGAAAATGGTAGTTGCCCTTGATTTTATTACACCTATGTGGCAAGTTTTAAAACATGCAATGAAGTCAGTCTTAACAGAGCATGTGATTTTTATGCGTTCTTGAGCACAACATGCTGAATAAAGAAAATGAATTAAAATACAGGTGAGATTGTATTGCAAATAATTTCATACCAGTATTCCAAGTAATACGTAAAATAACATATATAACCCATCCTATGGGTTACATAGGAATTACAGGTTTAAAACACAGCAATATCTACATGCATTTAGTCTTGATGGTGGCTTTGGGGACAGATTTTTTTTAGGCTATTTCTATGTTTGGTTTTCCATGTAAATCTAACAACGAGCCATATTTATATGAAATTCATACTCACAATAAAACAAAAACAACGAATAAAACCACACATACACATAATAAAGGTCCTAAAGGTAGCATCACTCGTCAAATACATTCATAATTTTTTTTAGTTTATAGCTTGCCGTAAACACGGATATAAACATTTTATATAGAGAGGTCTTCTTTCATAACCACTTTTACGTGCCTCACATGGTTGGCGACTGACTGGATGCAGAAAGCTTTCTTCAGCTTTGATACAAATCACTGGATTTAACTGACTGAGAATAAAGCTCGAACCCGATTGGCTGTGGGAGTTCAACGCGACGGAATTGTCCCTTGTAATTGGTTTAGGCTGCTGTCAATTCCTTGAAGTTTCACGGCCCACTTTCAGTGACGTCACGGTGTACAGGAACATGGCGCTTTGGAGGAGAGGTTCTTCATGATAGTCAGGGGCTATAACGATTGAAATTCCCGTTCTTGTGTTCATTTTGATAACACTAAAGTACAGACACTAAATATGAGAGGCCGCGAAAGGTGACCGCCCCCTCTGTCTCCATGGATACCCGACCACTGCGTGTGGTAGCGGCGTTTGCTGTCGTCAGCTGAAACTCTTAGCATCGATAGCTAAAGCTAGTTAGCTGGCGAATAGCCAGACGCAAAAACAGACACAAAATGTGCTCGTTTATGTAGCCTAGACTGACGCGAAGCTGCTATTCAATGTTTAAAACACTTAAGCCTTTTTTAAATCAGCCATTTATTTGATTTCACGTAGCTAACATTTTGTTAGCTAAGCTATAAGGATGGAGAACCGCCGTGTATATGTTTTGTTGCTGAGCTTTGGGATTTTTCTATCGGCTTTGGGACTGTCTGAAGGCGCCCCTCTTCAGTATGGTCAGAAATCAGGTAAGGCAACTGATTCACAGGTAAAGTGTGTTGTGTTTGTCCACATGAGAGGATGTTTTGCTGAAATTGGTAGCTGGTGCTAATACGCAGCTAAAAGCTAACAACACACCAGCTTGAACTGTATTTCCGGTTATCCAGACAAGAGTGTTTTCAATGGACGGGTTGTCATACTTGTTTGTTTGGTCGATCACAGAGTTATCGGTTCTGGTCTTTCCGTAGTTTGTTTAATAATGATGAATAACTGCAGGTCATTGTCACGACTCGGCCAATTAGCACAGTGATCAACACAGACGTTTCCTTTAACTATTCTCGGAAAAACACTAATTTATTGCTGCAGCTTTATTTCTGATTAATATTTAACAGCAGAAACGTGTGATGTGTGTGTTGTTGCTTCCAGGTACATAGATGTTAACCTTTTACTGGGATTGGTCTAGGTCTAGGTGTTGATGTAAACAAGTTTATGGCACAACAAGGTGGATGGTGGCCTACCCGCATGGAAATAATGTTTCTGGTTCTAAAGTGAACCTTGATTAACCTGCTTCGATGACTACAGTGTAATATTTCACCCAAATAAAGGGTCCTGTTATGGTTGGGGCCTCATGAGTATGTGTTCTTTGAAGAAAACAGTTGCTATCTTATTAAAAACACTTAATGTAGTAATTAAGAGAGTCTCCTGTTCAGGACACAGCTGTAAAAACGGAAAAAAACTGTGTTATTAGGTTACTAATGTGACTATTTCATATTTGCACAGTCACAAATCACCAAAGAAATAGAAATGTGAAACAATCATCTTCTTAAATAATCAGTTGAGATGGAATATTCAAGATTCCATAATACTTTGAGCAGTCATTAAATGTTACAGTGCTATGAAAAAAATATTTGCCCCCTTCCTGATTTGTTTTTTCTTTTTGCATATTTTTCACACTTAAATGTTTCAGGTCACCAAATAAAATAACTGAAACAAATAGAAATTATTTTGCAATTGTTAAATTTGGTTTTTCATTTATTAAGGGAAAAGTTTACCTAACCTACAAGGAGCTATGTGAAAAACTAATTGTCCTCCAAACCTTATAACTGGCTGTGTCACTTTTGGCAGCAGAAAATTAAATAACTGGCAATGAGTGTTTAGCATTGTTGTGGAAATTTGGCTCACTCTTTGCTGAATTGTTTTAATTCAGCTACATTGGAGGGTCTTTGAGCATGAACAGCCTGTTTAAGGTCATGCAAATGGCTCTCAATCAGTTTTAAATCTGGACTTTAAATAGGTTACTCCAAAATCATCACCACCTCCTTTTTTTTTCTTGAACTATTCAGAGGTGGACTTGCTGATGTGTTTGAGGTCTTTGTCCCGTCTAAAGTGTGCTTGAGCTTCAGGGCACATATTGTAGGCCAAACATTCTTCTTTATGATTTTTCTGTTAGAGAGCAGAATTCATGCTTGCATCAATCACAGCAAGCCGCCCTGAAACAGCAAACCAGCCCTAGACCATCATACTACAACCACCATGTTTGAGTCTTAGTATAATGTTCTTTTTATGAAATGCTGTGTTTGATTTACACCAGATGTTACAGGATGCAAAATTTTCAAAAACGTCACCTTCTTTTCTTCACAAAAATGTGAAATAATGGTTTTCGCCTCAGAACTCTTTCATGGATGCCATTTGTGCCCATTCTCTTTCTTATTGTTGAATCATGAACTTGAACCTTAGCTGAGCCAAGTGAAGCCTGCACTTTTTTAGATGTTGTTCTAGGCTTTTTTGTAACCTACTGGATGAGTCGTTGATGCGCTCTTGCACTAATTTTGGTAGGCTGGACACTCATCAAAAGGTTTATCACCATTCCAAGTTTTCCATTTGTGGAAAATGGCTCTCACCGTAGTTCACTGGAATCCAAAACATTAGAAATGGCTTTCTAACCCTTCCTGATAAATGTCAGTGACTTTGTGTCTCATCTGTTGTTGAGTTTCTTTAGATCTTTGCTTGATGTGTTACATTTTGAGATCTTTTAACCTACTTCATGTTGTCAGACAGGTTTTGTTTAAGTGATTTCATTCAACAGGTCTGGCAGTAATCAGGCCTGGGTGTGGCTAATGAAATTGAACTTGGCTATCTGAAGAAAAAAATGTGGTTAGTCACAGATATATGGTTTTGTTTTTCACATAGGGCCAAGTAAACCTGGATAGTTTTATTGCCTTAATTAAAAAAAAAATAATTTAAAAACTGTATTTTGAATTAGCTAAGGTCATCTTTGTCTAAAATTAAAATTTGATCTGACACATGTTAATGTGACAAGTGCCCCCCCCCCCCCCCCCCCCCCCCAAAATGGAAAAGGGCAAATAATTTTTCACAGGACTGTAAGCAGAGGAATAAATCCTATAAATTATCAGCAGTAACTGTAATACTTTTGCCACAAAGCTACTTGGTGACAAGACAGTAGTTTCTATGTTTTGCAGAATCCAGAGTTTCCTTGGCTCGTATTGGTATAACATGTTTCCTAGCACATTACCAACACTCACTGGTAATGTGTAACTATAACAGATTCCAGTCTTATCACTACAAGTTAATGATTAGCAACAGCGTTGTTTGCTTAATCATAAGGAAGAGCACAGGAAAGTACAGTGTAAGATGAAATATAGTCCATATTTTTATTATTTTATTACACAGCAACCTGTCCTTTGGTCCATTTTCCTAGTCTACTTATACCTGTGTGTACACATGATATAATAATTCTTGATTATTTGATTGTTCAAAGTTTTGACTTTAAGTTTCTGATTGTTAATGAGATTATTCTTATGAATATGACTTGGGCTTGCCAATCTGCAAGGGACATTCCGTTTACACATGACAAACAGGGGTAAAAATAGGTTGTTAAGCTTTAAACAAAATGTCAATGTTTAAATTGTAGGGCATAGCCAGGTGATATTTGTTTGGTTAGTCTATAAGTCATTAACCTTTCACTACTCTGCTCAGTGACTACCACTACAGGCTGTTGGAGATGCTTGTAATAAGCGAGTTTATCCTTTAGCAGTTGTTTAGTTTCTAAATGGTGGAAATCAAATTTAGTTTTGTCACTAACCAGACAGAGATAAGTATTAGCCTGTTTTAGGTGCCTCTGTTTTTTCATTTGATTCATGATATTCTCAGACTGAAGAAGCTTAAACTAACCCAAAGCTTTTAGCCACAGTGCCATTTGCCATTTTGTGTGTAACTAAAAGTAGACATCCACTGTTGTGCACACCGGTCGGTGGGTGAAATCTGTAAAAAATGGGTCAACTCCTCCTCTCCCTGAATGCCTGCTGAAATATGCAGTTTAACTGAAATAGGAGGTGGCAGCTCCCTGCTGTATTGGTCCCAAAAACCAGTTGAGTCATTTGGTGGGGCCTGCCATGTCATAATATGAACCTATGACTCAAATAAAGCCTAATGGAGGAGAACTGATCCCATGTAGCGCTGCCGTGACCCAGCTCCTGTTTTTTTGTATCTGGCTGCTGCTGTAGCCTCTCTGGGAGCCCTGCACTGCCTGGAACCCTGTTGTTTTGCTGAACCAGGCAGTGGGTATTTGTGTCAAAAAGCTGCCCGCAATTACAGCTGAATGTTTTTCACAGGATTGTTGTGAGCTTTGGAGTTATTAAAGCCATTTGTTACAATGATTTATCCCACTACTCATTTTAATTGCTGTAATTTAAATAGAAAGAGGCATTGGCTGAAAAATAGCCAGATGTGACATAATTTAGTGCCGACTGAAACAGGGCTGTTAAGTCCAAGCTTATCATTAGCTTGGTTTTGCTTTAAAGTTGTTAGAGGTCATTGCTGGTCTAGAGAATATTCTAAAACCCTTAAGAATTGGATTGCCTTATTTTTAGATCCAGATTAGTATAGTAATGGCTTGCTGTGTGGTTTGAGAAAAGTAAATATAGGGCAAAGCTACTTTGATTTCCCTCTGAAACATATTTGCTTTGGCATTGTGGAAAAGCCCAGTAAGAAAACACTCTGTCTCAGTACAAGATTCTCATCTGGGGGGCAGTACGGATGACTGGTTTGAAGGCTGACACAGTAACAGCACAAAAATGCATTTGGTGGATTCATATAATTTTTAGGGATGTTGGCCTAAACCATGCAGTGATGTGCATCTGTTCACCTTTTTAAAACCATGCCTTTTTGGCAGGGAGTCCTCAGCCAGAATTGTCTGGGTCAGGTTTTTGCCTTTACTTGCCTTGTTAATGGGTCATTTGCTTTTCACATAAGAATATCAATCTTGACATTGCTATTGCATAAACAGACTTAAAAGCTTATAGTTTTATATAATATGAATCATTTATCTCTGGCATTACCTATAGAGTTTGCTTACAGGTTTGAGTTGCATGTGTTTATAAGGAAATATTATATTTAATTCTTGTTTTATTCACTTAACATTTTTTGATTGTTAAAAAGTTTCAGTCTGGTTGGACATTCAAGACTTAACAATCCCTCTTCATTGTTCTGTTGATGGTGATGATAATTGCAAGGTACAGAACCCTTACATTTAACAGCTGTAAGTACACATGCCATTTATAGCTACATTCATTGGTCCAATACACTACAGAGCTATTTAATCTTTAATTTCTCCTCTCATCAATATTTTACTGGATACAGTTTCTCTGTTGCAGTCTTAAGCACAGAGGTTTGTGGAAGTAATCCTTTAGAAACAGCACTTCATAATGGTGGCCTTGCTGTTGTTGCTAATTTATTTGCATCATATATCATCAACTATCATTGACTTACAAAGATCTTCGTGATATCTGTCACTGGGGATTCAAATTGTAACTGTGCACAGCTCTCAGTGAAAGAGGCCACAGAATTCAGTTTACCTGCACCAGTTTTGGGGTTGTAGTTCAGTATTTTCTGCCCAGCAGGGAAAACATTAGGCATTCAGACATTAGTGAAAAGAAGCAGAGTGCATGAAGGACTTTCATTATGATCATAAGTAAAGAGAACAGATTAAGCCATCTTTTCTATTTCTGTCAGTGACTGCTTGGTGTTCTGTGGCCGACATTAAATGAATCTCAATCATGGCTGACACTCTGTATCATATCTAATATTCCTCAGGGAGTTGGAGGGATTGCTGCTCCATCTTCTCTACTCTCTGACAACCTATGCTGTGTGGATATACCCCCCTCCCCCGTCTCGGATTAGAACTTACTAAATAGTTAGACCACTGTACAGCCTCGTGTGCCAAGCTCTTGCCTTAAGTTTATTTCAACAAAATAATTTGTTACCTGCCACTGTTTTACCTGAAATTGCAAACCTGTCAACCTAGAAATGATATGGCACCCACATTTGTTTTTCTGACTTTTTTTTTCTTTTTCAAGAGAGTTATGTGCAAACTAAATACTCACACAGTCAGAGAAACAGGAACAAACCTTTCTCTTGGTAAATAAATATAATCTCAAATGATGAGAAATCCTCTGACATTCTAAACATGCACATGAACTGTGACACCCGTTCAACCTAATTTCCTCCCAAAATTGGGCCCATGTTTACAGTTCAAATTTTAAAACGGAATGCAGTGTTAAATGTTGAACCTGAAAATGTGCTGGATTGGATGTTGGATTTCTCCTTTGACTTACATTTGTTTTTACTGTGGTAACTGACCTGCAGTGAAGTCAGATAGCACCCGAAATCTTTCACTATGGTGCTATGCTGTTTAAATGTCTGTAGGGGTGGGTGATATAGCCAGATGAACCTTTTGTAACCTGTGATGTAGCGTATACGTAGGGTACAGATTGTTAATGTCACAACATTCCATATATGCAGAATCTGCAAATATCCATTATACATGTTTCCAGCACCTTTTTGAATCTCTGCTATAGAAAATTGAGAGAGTTCTGAAAGCAGTGTACCTACTAATTATTTTTTTACTATGTAGATAAGCTAGCTAAAGTCTGATTTTTCATTTATTCCAAATCGGTTCAGATGTGTGTTGCAATCATACTCACATGTTGGTGTGAAAGCCTGAGACACCTAGATGTGAGTTTGTCATCTGGATGTATTAGTCACCCAATTTCATCTGTCAGAAATTTTGTAGCCAGAAGGAGACTCAGTAGGTGTATACTGTCCTTCTAGCAGACACAATGTACCTGACAAGCCGCAACCAGTGGGACGCTGAATAAACATTGACGGGAGGCTAGGAAGAAGTGTCTCGCACAAATTCCCACTGCTCTCAACTCTCACAGGCCACATTGAGGTATAATGTAGGTGGCTGTGATTACGTTCAAGTTATAAAAATAAATGCATTAGACTTTGGTGAATTTGTTACCTCATAATGAAACAAATTGATTCAGCAAGTCCTTTCTGTGTGAACTGAAAGTTGTCATCCATAAAAGATGATTCAAGCTGCAAGTGAGAGAGATTGACTTTAACGTCTTCTGACTGTTCACTGGCATTGGCAGTAAGACAAGAAATGCAATGACCAGTAGTCATACCATTCAAAGGAACAGTTAGAAATGAGCAGTGACATGTCGGAAATAAGGCGGGTATGAGTCATGCACACCCTAACAAAAGAATGAGCTTTTGGCAGAAATGCAGTGAACATACAGGTGTTCTTGAAATACAAAGAGTAGTGCAATTTTTGTAGGTGGCGTTATGTTGTCTAGCAGCTTGTCCAACCTTACAAACAGCAATGAGAATTGGTTGGTTGGACAAATATAGGTGATAGGTGGTTGGCGAGAAACACCTAATACATAATTATGAATGGTAAATAGCAATACATGGTGTGTCTTTTTTGTAGTGCTGAGGTACGGTTGTACACAGGCACCGACTGAGTTCCCATCAGTTTCTCTAGCCTGTTGTTAAGGCTAAACCAGGGCAAATATCAAAGTTATTTTGGTCAGCTTTGTCTTTTTTTTTTCTTTTTTTTTTAAACATATATATGCACAGACATTGGAAATCCAACTTACAGACCGGTGAAACCAGTGTACTTTTATTGCCAGGCCCAACCCTGGATTTGTATAAGGAAGGGCATCTGGCATGAAAAGGACATCAACTTTGCGAAAGGTCATCAGATTTCCAGATCAGTCAGGGCCCGGGTTAACTACAGCTTATTAGATTTTAAATTAAAGGAACATAGCTTTTCATTCAAGTAGTTTTCCATATTCTTTATTCATAATTCACTTGAATATACTTAAATTTAGACTTTCTGAAAGGTGGAATAATCCCATTACAGCAAAACAGAATCAGTCTCAATAATCTGTTTATCTTGATGTTTCTTTTTTATTAATCTGTGGAAGCTAAAATTGTAATTGCAGTTAAAATTTGATAATGCACAGCCCTGCACATACATGCAGTATATAGTGCCCTCCGTCATCCTTTTGTCTCCTGTAGTATCAGCTTGTACCGTTTAGTTAACTAAATCTGAGGCTCATGTGGTTTGGCATTAGTAGAGTGAGTGAGCTGCAGCTGAGCAGCACAGTGGGTGGGTTGTGAGGCTGCTGTCAGCCCTGACACTTGAACTGCTGGGCCAGCAGCATCCTCACTTGAGCAGATCTACACCCACTGTCACGACTGCTGCACTATCAGCTGGTGATTGGCCAGCAGACACCCCCACAACTGCTTCTCTGAATACCTGATAAGGGATAGAGGTCATCTGAGAAGTCACACTTATTGCCACAACATTTTGGGAGAAGTGGTGAATCACTCATTAATGTATGCCATGCACAATGGTACAGATTGGTTTTTCTTCTCACTGCAGTGGAGTTGCAAGAGAAAGACAGTAATGATATGAAGAGGTTGTAGTGTAGTGCACTGTGCAGTTTATTTTTGTTGTCAAGCTCTAATGTATCTTTGTTGTGGGTGGATTTAGAAGTACTGGTATACTTCTCATGTGTTGTACTGCTGTCAAACACACTTATGCTAACCTAACACAGCTGTCATGTTTCTTCTTTATTCCCTTCTAATTTATTTTTGAATTCCAGAAATAGATGTGAATGATTCAGCACATTTTCTTTCTGTTTTTGTCATTTCAGGTGAAGGCACGGGGGACACTTTGTCTGTCTCTATCTACCTGTCCCTGGTGGTGTCTTTGATGGTGATTGTGTCCTTGGTGGTGGTGCTAGTGAACTGTGTGACCTGCTGCAAGGAAAGGGAGATCAACTTCAAGGTGAGAGTTTTGGCAGGCAGGTAGCCAGACACAAGTGAGTTTCATTTCCTTCATGCAGACTTGACTCGATGAAAACACAGTGGGTGAATATATAATGTAATGGGCTGTGTGTAAATTTAGTCTAAAAGAGAGTCAGCGTTTTTTGTTTGTTTGTTTGTTTGGTTTTTTTGTCATGCCGTCAACAAATTTATACATGGCATATGTTTGTGTGGACATAGGAGTTTGAAGATCACTTTGATGATGAGATCGACTTCACTCCGCCAGCAGAGGACACCCCTTCTATGCAGTCCCCAGCTGAGGTCTATACCCTTGCTGTGTCTCCTGTGCCCCTGCCTGGCCCGCCACACCTCCAACCTCCTGCCCGCATCACAGGTCTGATACATACACATTCACTGAATCATGCTGTATAAATAAACTTGGCACAAACACTAAGGAAATGTGTGTATCTTCCATGATTTCTTTGTAACAATGCTTTTAGGCAATAAGTCTTATAGTGTTGGAAAGCCTGGTTATTTCCCTTAAATAGTGCCACAAGGAAAATGCATTTGTGGGTTGAGCAGCAGAGTTGAGTTTATGGGTTGCACCCATGAGAAGCTTACAAAATCTTTTCTCCCAGTGCCAGACTGTTGGTTCTGCTATTGATTGTTGTTTGGTTTAGTTTACTGGACTGGATGATTGAAGTCTGAAGAAACAAGACAGTTTACAATTTAACAATTTATTTGTCTAATAAATGGGGGCCTCAGTAGCTTGTGGACGAATGATACACAGCCACAACAGCAGTACTCAACTCTGCTGCTCAACCCACAAATGCATTTTCCTTACAAATTTGACACCATTTAAGCAGAAATAAACAGGCCTTCCAACTGTAGTTAGAACAAAGAAATGACCAAACACAAATTTACTTACTTTTGTGTGCTTAGCTTATGTCATAAAATACGGTTGTCCATTAAAATATGTTTGTTTTCACTTTGTAGTAAAAAAATATTCTATTAACACCAGAGGTGGTGGAAATCCACCTGTAGACTGTTTGGTCCCCACCATTAAATAAATATTGAGGGTAGAAATATTAGTACCCCAAAACGTTCTCTGTGGAACTCTCTGTGGAAAAAAATAAACAAAAATGGGATTTCTTTGGCAAATGTGATCACTGTGTCACAACAGTTCACATAAATTTGAGAACAGTACAGGGATGGAAGGGTGTATCTTAAAAAAGTTGTCACATTTTTTTTTTTTTTTTTTTTTTTAAATTGAAAACTTCATACCTAGTACCCATAAACAGTGACTATGAAATACTTGTTCATATCCACACACGGTATGTTAAACTAGTTAGTAACTTAATGTAAAGAAGTTGATGTACTTTCTGTTTAGGTGTAGTTAGCTACACATGCTGCATACAGTGCTAAGTGCTGTTGTTGTTGTAATTTCAGTGTGTTTGTCTGAAACAGGTTTCTCTTGTAAATGAGATATTGAGCCTTAATGGGACTACCTGTATAAATAAAGGTTAAGTTAAAAAAATAAATATTTCAGATAGTTTGTTAAGAAGAGCATCTCTGACTCAACTATGTGACAACACAATTTCTCAGTTTAATTTCACTGTAGTGTTTTCTATTTTGAAGTTGTTGTTTTATTAAGTGGTTCAGATGTAACTTGTGATGCGTCGGTTGGAGCAGTCTTAATAACAGTGATGGGTATTTGGTGTCACAGAGGGATCAACAGGCTTCCAGGTCGTGCGCCACAGTCTGAGCTACATCCAAGAGATCGGCAACGGCTGGTTTGGCCAGGTAAGATAGTTTTTCTTTAATTACCTTCTTCACAAAATTGCATCCACACAAAAGACAAAGAGCTAAATACTCATCTGAAAAATTCATTTAACAAGATGGCAAGCTGTCACTTGTGATTTAATCATTGAATCACAAGTGACAATCATTAATCAATATCGCTTGACGCAATATAGTATATTGTGTCAAGTAATCCTTACCTGTCAAGGAAAAATTGACACCTTTTCCTGTGTTAATCAAATCCTTTTCTTTTTCTCTGCAATTAGTGGTACTCTTTGAAATCTTAGAAAAAAACATCTAAACTTGGGTGGTGGTGATGAATCTTTGTTTTCTTTTTGTTTAGCGTGAGGTGTTCTTTCTGTTGTATTAACAGGTCCTGTTGAGTGATATCTACACAGACCCAGGGACAAGAGTGGTGGTCAAGGAGTTGAAAGCTAATGCAAGTGCCAAGGAGCAGAATGACTTTCTGCAGCAAGGAGATCCATACAGGTAAAAGCTGATGTTTCTCTCTTTGAGAGCACCCCATTTGCAGAGGGCTGTTATTGTTTTTCAGAAGGTTAAGGTTAAGGTCATCAACTTATCAAAGACTGTTTTGTTTACTGCACCCGGAGCATCTTTCCTCTTACTTATTGCATCAGTAATTGCAATGTATAGTTTGCTTATTTTAAGCTTTTTTGGTAACCTGATGGTCATCAAATCAATGACCTGTTATGTCAATTTGGTTTTCAGAGTTTTGCAGCACCCAAACATACTCCACTGCCTTGGACAGTGTGTTGAGGCGATTCCCTTCCTACTGGTTTTTGAGTACTGTGAAATGGTAAGTAACTACATGCTTTTCAAAATACACCAGTACAGGTATTATGCCAGTTATGCCAGTAATACCATATGCTTTTCAAACTACACCATTACAAGTATTATGTCAATAATACCATATGTACATGGGAATTAAATTAGTCTGTTGTCAATCTACCATCTACAGTCCTTGTCCAAGAATTTTCAGTGATTGTGAGGTGGCTGTGCTTATGGTGTTTTAGCTACCACTCACCTAGAAATTTGTATTCATTGAGGAAATTGAGGAGTTTGAGAATTAGCTCATACACAGGTATTTAAAAGATAGTACTCCTTAAAAACTGTTTATCAACTTGTGATATGTGAGAGATGCTCAAATTTCGCAAGAAACTGGTTCTTAGCAATGTCAGCCCCTAAATATAGTAGTGAGACTACCTGGTCTAGGTGTGTCTTTAGTCACCAGACCTACTCTGGAGTGATAAGACCAGATAGAGACACTATTATGAACTTGGCAAACTGAGCTTTTTTTCTGCGATATGAGACATTGCAGTTGTGATTTGGATAACTATATCAGGGATATTCCTGGCAACTAATTTCTTAGTCGCTTAACAGATTGTTGTAAAACTAAGAAACTCAGATATTAATGTAAATTTAATTTAATGAGCATTGTCAAAAAAATCCATATTCTTCAATAATGAATCATTAGCTTAAATGCATGGCACTTTGTGTTATGCATTATGAACCTGTGTTATACTCCAAACAGATAAGAAAGACGAAAAACACTTAAACTAACCGGCTCAAACTGGCTCCTTTCGATGTGTAAGAGTAGTGGCTCTACTCTGAGCCCCTCCTAAATGACTGAACTCCTTACAATATCGCTAAGGGAGAGCCCATCCACGTTTTGGAGAAAGCTGAGTTCCGCCGCTTGTATCTACGATCTCATTCTAGTAGTTTTAACATAAAGATCAGGCCTAGATTAACACATTTATAGTATTTCTCAACAACGATGGCAGATGACTGTATAACATTTAGGACACAATTTATTGGCATTGGAGATCAATTACAATTTGAACAAATGGCTTAAATGACTACTATGTCTGGTACCAACTAGTGACAACAGTGACTATTAGACGTGTAAGCAACTAGTCACGCACATGCCTAAACTACACATTTTATGGCTTATTATAGTACCTTAATTACCTCGTCAGCATGCACTTTTTATGGCGGTTGTAACTGCTGAAGGCCAGTGTATGGTGCTTTGTAAGGGTTTGTTTGCAGAGCTCTCTGCCTATACGAAAGAATTATGGGAATTCACCTGACACAGAGGGTATGGAGACACTATTTTGTGCACTCCTCCAGCAAGCCAGTGGAGCATTACCTCTGGCTGATTGAATGCTGACTGGTTGGAAACATGTTAAACAGCAAAGAAGCACAGACAGTGGCTGCTGTGGATAGTTGTAATTAATTTATGTTACTGCAATATAAAGACATTCGTTGTACACTTTGATCTCGGTTTCTTCTGCAGCCAGTAGTTTTGATTATGGTGCACTATTTTTTTTTTTCATGCTGCCCCCTAAAGTGGCAGCAGACATCAGGCAGACATTTGTCTACCTGCTCAGCATCAGCACTATACCAAGCTGGAGAGTTCATGCACTCATTACTTTACCAAATGATTATTGAAGATAATTTTTTTTCCTCTGTTTTAAACTTAAGATAATATGTATATGTTGTTGAATAAGTTAAGTTGTTGCCAGTTTTCTTTTATAAATATGGTAAAGATAATGGTTTAAACCCAAAAAATAAAAATAATTACTTAAAAAGCCCAAACCGTCCACTCAAAGCCAAGAAAATGAATGATCTAATCATAATGAAGTCACTCAGACTACATTATGGCAGCTGATTTATTCACTCTTCTCCTTTATTTATTCTGGATGGGTTGAGTTCTGACTGAGGGAAAGCTCTCTTCTCCTGCCTCCTCCTTCTCCGGCCCGAGTTACATAGTTACTCTAAGCTAGGGACCTCTCACATTCCCACCTCGCCCAGCAAAGCAACAGGCTCCATTTACGCTCCTCTGGTGTCAGATCCACCAGTTGCTGTGTTTGTGCATTTTTATTGCTGGCACCTTGTGTGTGTGTTAGCGGCTGTTGAGTGCAGTAAACTAAGCTCTTTCTAAAGAAACCTATGGGTGCACGCTGATGAATGCAAAAAGCCAAGAGTGCTGTCTAAAAATATAAACCACCCTGTCATTTCTGTTTGATTTATGTAGCAGGACAAACCTTGACTTTGACTTTGAAGTTGTGTTGGAGAAAAACAGATATATATAGATATATTTTAATGTTTATATAATTTTTTTTATTTTAATGTTAGTAATGTTAGGCCTGTCTGTAAATGTAGAGTTTGTACCCAGGTAAGGGGTAAGGTAACACTGCTTGGAGCAACTTTCTCCTTGCTTCCCAGTTGTCTGACATGTCCCTCAGTGTCCAGTTCAACTTATCTTGCCAGGGATTGCGTAACCTCACTAGACTGGGGTATTGTCAGCTGCCCAGACCTGGCAGATCACCTGGCATTGTGGTTTTTCCCAGCCAACTCTCGTAATGGCTCTGACAGGACATGGAAGTGAGTCAAGGTGAATGACTTATTATGAATGCGTGCAAGCTATTAGGGAGGATGGCATGATGAAGTGCAGGTCCTGTTTGTTGAAGGCGATAATGTGTGAGGGTAGCACGACTGAGTGATGTGTATGCTCACTATCCCTTGCTGGATAAAAGTTTTGAGGCCTTTATCCAAGTACGGTTCGGGTCTTGTCTTTATACAGGATACATTTCCGTTCTATCAGTGTGATAAGCTATATAAGCAAGATGAGCAAAATAAGCTGCTGACACTTGTTTCATAAAGAAACAAGTGTCGAAGTGCTTGTGTTGCATATAAAGTAAGGGATGACTTGCCGATGGCGTCTTCCTACTTGAGGCCGTGTCAATCATCTGCTACATGTCGAAACATGAAATGTGACACTGCAGCTGCCCAGCGGACAAGGTGAATCCCAAAAAGCCAATGTACTGTGACGCTCCCTCTGGCAGGCTTTTGATTGATGGCGGTTTTTATGTTTTGTATCACCCATGCCAATAATCCTGACTGAAAGCATTTTAGACATCAAAATACATCCAGCAACTGGTACATGGGCCGCAGAATGTCACATACTGTAGTGTTAGTGAAAGCTTCAACTGCGTGGATTTTCTGCCTAGTGATTGGCCAAGATGTTTGACCTTTTTCTAGTTCAAGGTCTCAGACAAGTGGCAGTTCTTCTTTTTGGATTTCAAAATTCACCTTTGTCCTTTTTAACTGTTACAACAACAATCGCTGTGATTGCTTTGTCTCTTTGTAATACTGTAAAGAAGTTACACCATCACCCTGTGAGCAAGGTTATGTTGTTGTTGCCCATTCTCACAACTGCTTTTATTGAAAATCAATTATTTTTTAAACTTGAACTGATTTAACAAAGGTGCCTATCCTTGGCCTGCTCTGATTCTAATATCCAGTCGCAGAATTCAGCAGTAGAAAGCACTTAAAATAGCTTTTTTTTCTTTTCCCCACCACTGTTAACTTGATCGTGTGATTACTGAGTTAGGCACGGATCTGTGTTGGAACCTTTACATATCCTTGTTATAAACAGGCTAGACACCAGACTTCATTGTTTTGGCCTTTCACGGTGAATGTCATTTCGTTAACAGCGCTGGATCCCCATGAACCCAAACCTAATCACCTGCTTCACATAAAGATAGGCACGCAGTATCACTTACCATATATTGAATATAGCTCTTCAGTGAACACCCCTTCTCAGAGCTATGTGTCTGTCTGTGTGTTTGTGTGGAATAAGCAAACAAATAGTGCTTACATAAGACGACTGATCTAAGCTGCTTGCACTGAAATGGCTCAAGGAAAAGTAAACCCTTTGTAAACACACACACAGACTTGCATGCTCAGTAAATGCATGGGATTTGATATTTTTATTAAAGCATTATTAGCATTATCAGTGGATTCTAAATACACTGGCATTATTTTTAAAAGAAACATTTGTTTAATCTACATCAGTTCCCCTGACAGTTTGATTTGTCAGAATCACTAGTTCATGACTTTTTGCTGTGAAACTTAATGAGAACTGAGTAAACTAACAATCCTTGGTCTTTACTAAAATTCTATAACAATACAGTTCAAAAATAAGAAAATTGCAGATTGCCTCTTGTGAATGGTTGAAGGTTTTTTGGTTTTTTTTGCCTGACTTGTCTTCACTTTTAAAACTTTAAGTTATCGGCAGTTATAAATACCAATAGATTGGGAAGTGGCTAAAATTAGCCACTAAGATTGTCCTGCCAATAAATTAGTCAGGCTCTAATCATGCTGTTACTCTTTGGCCACCTCTGCTAAAAGATGTTTGTAACAGGGTTCATTCAGAAAAACCTTTGCTCACATAGTTCATCATCTAGTGAATGGTTAGCAAAGCTCTAGTATACAGTGCAGTATTTAGTTTTTAAACAGTCTGAAAAGTTTTGGTTAAAGTGTTCACAGCAACTCCCCGTTGACTGTGTTTTGAAACTGCACTCATCTGAGATCCAGCTCCATCACAAAGACCCCTGCAGGACTGTCACTCTGATAACTTACAGCTTTTTGTGTCCTCTATCAGGTTCATGTCTGTGTTTATTGTTTAGAGGGGACTTCAGTCTGAACCCCATCAGGCAAATTTATTTCCCTGGTCTGAACTGGATTCTTTTGTACACATATACCTGTGACACAGCAATACTCATTAAACTGCCTTACCCTTATTTGTTTTTCTCACATGTCAGCAGTGAGAAGTGCTGAGAAGTCAGGAAGAAGAAGGGGACTCTGCTGCCCCTGTGTGGCGATGTCTCCACATTGCATTTAATTATTGTCACTTGATAAATTCTTCCCATTGCTAGAATACATACGAAGTTCTGCTGCATTTGTTGAATGTTTATTCCTGATACTAATGAGCGAATGTGTTTATCTGTGTGTGCCTCTGCAGGGGGATTTGCGGGGCTATCTTTCTCAGCAGGACTGGATGTTCAGAAATGCTGAGTTGCTGCAGCTGCAGAGGATGGCCTGTGAAATTGCTGCTGGTGTCACTCACCTTCACAAACACAACTTCCTGCACAGGTAGCACTTCAGAGCTGCAACACTTTTAGCTAACTCTCAGTTTTGATCCACTAAGCTAAACGTTGTGCTTTTCCTTCCACTCAATACAGCTGGTGTTTCGGGAAATGCTTTTCTGTCTAGTGGTCAGTGACCACTAGACAGAAAAGATTGTATTGACTGAATAATCAAATTGTGTGCTCCAGTTGTATTTTAATGTTAAAAAAGATAAGTAGAAATGTTGGTGATTTTTATTTAATGAATGTACTTGACTAACATGTTTATTCTGAAATCCCAATATACTAAAATCACACAAAGTATGTGCTCTTATTCTTTTTAATGTTTATCCTATAGATACATTTTACTAAGTACGTACCACCAAGTATCTCTTGGCGAGTACTTAGTCATTAGCATTCCATAATATTATTATAAAGACAAGGGTCAACTAATAGTTTTACTTTTGTGCTGACTGCCCAGCCACTCTAAGGAGTACCAGTGGTGTCCAAAAATGGTGTGCACAGCAGAGAAGGCTGCGTTTCATTTTCACCCCAGTCTGTACTGGACGTCTGGCTGCCAGCCAGCAGGGGGGTACAAGGGGTGTTGGGAACTTGGGGAACATACGATGCTCAGCTCATCAGCTCTATTTTGCCTGCTCAGAATAAGCTCAGGGGGTTCCAATTACACAGCTCCGATGCATTGCCACAGTGTCAGCTGTCCACTGCCAAAGGGATATGATGATTCTGCTTTTTGCGTGTAAGTGGATAGCCTCATATTGGGCGTTGTGTTTTAATCCTTGTTACTACTCAACTAGAGTTCTACAAGCCTGTTCTCATGTGAACTAATTTATTCTGCAATCGTAAAAATGTTTCTGTGGCACTTTTAACCACAGAATATTAAAAAAAAAAAAAAAAGTACCACCAACTAAACAACACTGCACACAGACACATGCTGGCAGAAATGACAGAGAGGATGGTTATGGAGCAGTACCATGTGCTGTACACGCCGTATCCAAAGCTGAAACCTCAGCTTCGTAATGCAAGGGTGAAATTGGACCCGTTACAGAATAAATTGCATACTGTACTGTGTGCCATGAATAGATTCCCAATAGGAAGACGTGGACAGGGGTGTTTAAGCCATTATAAGACATTTTTGTGCTTTTTCATTAGGGTTTACCAGGATTTTGATTGTATTATTCTACTACAAAAGGGTTTTTTTGTTAATGTGTTAATGATTGTGTTAATAATTGTGTTAATGTTTAATAAGATCACCTTTTTATAATCTAAAAGAGGAAAAATGTAATTTAATCCAGTGCCAGATCACAGCAGTGATCATCTTAAAATGCTTTATATTGTATAGTAAGGTAGGTAGGGTTTCTATCTAACAGCTTGCACTGTTTATTTTCCTGTAATCCGGGGCGTATTATACTATGTTTTCCTCCTGTGTTAGTCGAAGTGTCCTAAAGGATCAAATACCCTTTGCCTGAACAGTTACAGTGCTATCTTTGACTGCAGGTTTTATTTGCTGCTGCATTTACATTGTATCTGATATTTTGTTTTTTTGAGAGTGGGGAGCAAAGTTATTTTCATGCATTTTCTATAAAAGATCTTTGTCAGTTGTTCTTGGACTCTGCATTTATTGACTGGATTAGGTTACTAGATTATATTATTCTTTCTGTATTAACAATGACAGTTCAATACAAAGACATATTAGTTATGTTGCTTTTTCTGCTGGCAACCATGATACCAAATTGCGCAAGTGTCTGTATGGATGGTATGATATGGAAGCGATCACTGGTGTGGCATGCATTAACCTTGTAGGGTTAAGATATTGGACTTGCTTCCTCACTGCTGTGTTACTGTATGTTGGGCTGTCAGCCAGCATCAGAGGACAGGGGACAGGGGAGTTTAAAATACAGCTCCATTTATCTTACAGGGGTTTCAGTGGGTCTGACAGTAGCTGGGCCATGTGCATGCAAGAATACTTGTGTCAGCAGGGTTTGTCATTGGGTGGGTAAAAGGACTTGGAGCTTGTGGACAGGGAATGCTGCAGGGCTAGAGGGAAACCAAAGCCTGTCTCTTCAGTCAGTGTGAATGAACTACCATATGGCTGTTTAATGAGCAGACAGAGTCTCAAGAGCTTGTGACGCCCTCCCCTGGCAGACTAACAAAAAGTCTGCACAGCCTGTGGTTCCCTCCAGAAATCATATCCTGCTGCTGGATGCACAGTCAGGAATAGTCCCCACAGCTTGTTGCAGTGTGAAAGACAGATAAAATAAGAAAGCCCCTGTTCTAATTTACTGTAAATGTTTAAGTGTTTTGTCATCCTTGCCAAACTTTCCTCACTTGATTCTTGTTGATCATTTTGCACACTCCTTTTTTATACTTCCAAATGGTAATGCCGGCATGGGCTAAACAAAACCGAATAAGCTAAATAATTTCATTAGTGATGGCCTCGGTCTTTCTTCCAAATCTGTGAATGCTGTAGCAATTGTGAATTTGTCTTGAATGTCTTCACCACTCAAAATGTAATGCTCATGTCTGTGTTTATGCTCCTGTAGTGATCTAGCACTGAGGAACTGCTACCTGACTGCAGACCTCACAGTCAAAGTGGGAGACTATGGCATTGGACCCTGCAGATATAAAGTAAGGAGAAACCTTAAGTGAGATGCATAAAAGTGCAAAGAATAAAGCATTATATGAATGGATGAATGCGCATGAAGTGATTTGAGTGGTCAGTAAGTACGCAAGCACT
Organism: Pelmatolapia mariae; assembly: GCF_036321145.2. Lineage (NCBI taxonomy): Eukaryota > Metazoa > Chordata > Actinopteri > Cichliformes > Cichlidae > Pelmatolapia > Pelmatolapia mariae. The sequence continues at coordinate 18,719,567 of NC_086230.1, forward strand.
GTTTAAATGCAAGTCAGTTTTATTTATGTTAAAGTCTGGCCATGTTTTTTGGCTGAAGTCAGTGCTTGTGCAACCAGCTGCAAATGAACAGACTGAAAATAAACAGACTTTATCAGAGGCTGGACATGTTTCCTTTGATCAACGATATATTTTACTGAAGAATTAATACTGTCCTCTCATATAACATGACATGCTGCATATGTCAGGAAGCTCTGTCTGCTGCATTCCTTTAATACTGCTGATCTGTCAGTTTGGCTGTCTGAATTTAATACTCATGATATAAGGTCACCCACTAGATCTATTTCTGTAAAGAAAGGGGGAGGCAGTGCAAGAGTGAACCACCTCAATGAGAGCAAATAAACGTTTTATTTAGGTCATATTTCTGCAGTATTTCTTGGAAAAAATTGTAAAAATTGTGTAACAGATTGTTTTTAAACTGTGCTACCATAGGAGGATTACATCATCACAGAGGATGATGTGTATGCACCCCTTCGTTGGTTGGCCCCTGAGCTGGTAGGCGAGCGCCATGGTGGCGTAATTACTATGGAACAGACCAAGCCAAGCAATGTGTGGTATGTACCAGATTTCAGCCCTGCACTGACACTAGAGGGCATTTCAAAAACTGACTCACACATCCAGGCTCACTTGCTGTCATTAGAGAAGTTAACCTGGATCTGTTTTTTAAAAAGCAGCTTTTTAAAACTCCCAATTTAGTCTCCCAAAGAACTGTATTAATGTGTTATAACAGGTATTCTAAGTAGAGCCAAATCCACAATAGCTCAAATATACATACATGTAATTGGAACATGATTTATTTTTGGAATACAACAAAGTAAAGTATCATAGTAAATGATTACTTACAGTTTTGCTAATGTTCAGCAGATTAAAACAACAATCCTGACAGTTCACCAACTGTACATCTCTCCTCACAGTATTCTTTTTGAGCCCCTCCATGACTTCACAGTTAATACTGCCTGTCTTAGTCAGGACAATCTTACAAATGAGTTGTAGTTATATTTTAGTTATATTTAGTAGTTATAGAAGTTATATTTTCTTTATTGAATAAAGGTTACATTAAAAACTAAGTCTATTACCCAAGTACCTAATTTGCCACTGAATACAACTATGTTGACATTCTAAATGTTTCCTGAGGTAAAGAGAAAGTTAATATTTATTATGTAATCCCACAGCTACACTGAATCTACAGCATATACAATTTCCAACCACTTTATTAGGTACTGTTTAAGGCAATTATCTAATCAGCCAATCACATGGCAACAGCACAATGCATTTAGTCATGTAGACATGGTCAAGACAACTTGTTGTTTCATCAAGTTCAAACCGAGCATCAGAATCGGGAAGAAAGTGACCTTGAACATGGTATGTTCGTTGATGCCAGATGTTCTGGTCTGAGTATTTTGGAAACTGCTGATTTTCCCACACAGTCTTCTCTAGTGTTTACAGAGAATGTTCTAAAAAAAAAAAAAAAAAGAGAAAATATTGGAAGGCAACAATAATTTAAATAACCACTCATGACAACAGAGGTATTCAGGTGAGCCTGTCGGAATACACAACACATTGAACTTTGAAGCAGGACTACAGCGGCACAAGACCACACTGCATGAATCTGGTGGAAATGTCTCTGCATCCATCCTGGCTTGTATCAAAGATCAAGGTGGTGTAATGGTGTCAAGGATATTTTTGGAATACTTTGTGTGCCAACCAAGTATTGTTTAAAGGCTGCAGCCTACCTCAGTATTGTTGTTGACCATCTCCATCCGTTTTGCATCATGGATGTGCAGCCGACAAATCTGCATGACAGCATCACACAGTTCTGAGGGCAAAAGGGGGTCAAACCAGGTACTAGCAAGTGTCTGGTGAATGTATGGATCGTGTGTAGCAGAACGTATCTTTTACTCTGGACACATAAGCAGTGCATGTTTTGTGTAGGGATTTGTGAAGCACAGTCCAAACATGATAAGCTTTCACTGTGAGATTAAGTTGTCTTTAGCTACTTTAGCAACTCAACACAGCGCTACAGAAATCGAGGGGTTTCACCAATTTTGTGTGAAATTGGTAAATAACTACCTATAGACAATAGTTGACTGTGTAAAGTTACTGAAGTTACATTGTCTGGTACCTTACTGACAAAAATAATGCTGATGCTGGTATATGCAATAAAATACAAGCACTTTATGATCCATTTCTGTGTAAACTTGGCTGTGTTGTGGAGTCATATAGAAAATGCATCTAGTTTCAGAAATGTAAAGCAGATACCTGTGGCACATATGCATTACTTATCCTTCTAGTGCAACTTTTTTTTTTAATCCTCAATTGTCTGTAGGGCATTGGGGGTCACATTATGGGAGCTCTTTGAGAATGCTGCTCAGCCGTACCCACATCTGTCTGACCGAGAAGTTCTCAACCATGTGATCAAGGAGCAACAAGTCAAGTTGTTCAAGCCACAACTGGAACTTCCCTACTCTGATAGATGGTGAGTCCCTGGAAGATGGCTATTTAAGCAGCTTGCATTAAAATTGTTAAATTTAAAACTAATGACATTGCTAAAATTATTAGGCTGTTAGCAATATAAAGTGTCTAATTTTTAATTTTTTTCTGTAACTGTAGGTATGAAATTTTGCAGTTCTGTTGGCTGTCTCCAGACAAGCGGGCCACAGCAGAGGAAGTACACCGTCTCCTCATCTATCTGCGTATGCAAGGCCAGAAGGACATAGAAGAAGATTTCGAGCAACGCTGGGATGCACTGAAGCCTAACCCCACTATGCGGCAGACCACTGTTAGCCATTCCTCCTTCCCAATCTTGGAACAGTTTGCTGATGATGCCCTGAGACAAGAAATAGATGAAATTCTGACTGTGACTGAAACAAGCAAAGGTCTCAGCTTTGAGTATGTTTGGGAAGCGGCCAAGCATGACCACTATGATGGTAACCCTGGACGTTCAGGCGTAGACACAACACTAAACTACCACAGCATGTTCTTTCCTGTTTCCAGTGAAGATATTCAGGCTCATTTCCCTGATCCTTCAACTAGCGCAGCAGGAGGAGAAAGTGGGAACACTCCAGGATTTCCTGGGATCTTACCGGTGTTTGATGCTCAAAAGCCATCTAATGGGAATGAATATTATATCCAACTAGAAGAGCAAGGGGAGAGCACTGTTGGGGAGGACGGGAATAGAGAACCAGATATGGGCTTTGGTTCAAGCGGGCAAGATTTTGTTGTGCTCCAAGATGTGCGGCTAGATGAGTCAAGCACAGATGCCGACTTTTTCCACCAAAGTATTGACTCAAAGGATTCATATTTACCAGACAGCCACATCTGGTCGTCTCTTGAAAATGACAGTCCGTACCACACCAACATTTTTACAGAAGACGGGTCAAAACAAGAAGACTCGCCTTCCTGGAGGCAGAATTTTATGGAGCTTCCAGAGCGCAGCGGAAACCCTTTCCTTGAAGGGGGAACTTTAGAGGGTGAAGCAGTGAATAGAGATGGAAGCTATGGGGATGCTTTTTTAGGGGAACCCACTCAGGTGGTGAATTCTGTGGAAGCAAAGGATGAAAACATGAATGGAAAAAGTCTTTTGAGTACTGAAAAACTAGCAGATAATTTTATGTTTCTTAAAGATCAAACCTTAATGAAGGAGGGTGCTAGTTTCTTAAGCCCACAACCAAATTTTCTTTTACCTGGTTTAGCCCACGAACCAGAGGAAGCATTCAAAATGAATTCTTGGGATAAGCTTGACTCGTTAGGCAGCTTAAACACAGCAGACACTTATTTTAAATCGGCAGCAAGTAGCACATCCTCAAGACACGAACTTCTAGACTCTCCAAGTAACAGTTTGGGGGAGTTTTGTCACTCTCTAGAAAATGAGACACTGGTGCCTTCCATTACAGTGGTCACAGAAGATGACACAAGCAACCAGCTGCCAGCTAGAAATAGTTCTTCCACAGAAGACCTTGGTCTGTTGCAATCTTCAAACAGAGGTGTAGACTCTGGTTTTGATTCTACCTCAGAGAGGTTTGAGGTTCTCATCAGTCACACGGATGACCACACCACTGCAATATCTGACAGTGCCAATACAGATTCTTTGTGCACAGATGCCAAAATTCCCAGCCTTGAAGATGACCTTGGAACCTCAAAGGATGACACTCAGCCCATAGAAAGTAAAATGCCTGAACCCCTGCCAGCTCAAGTATTACCTTCAGATAATGGACACAGTGAAGACCTAACAAGTAATGATTTGTTGAGTGAGCTAATTGAGGATGCCGATATACAAATGGAAACCACTCTGTCTGATCATGAAGAATCATTTATGGATACCAATGGGCATCCTCATGATAGAGCTTCTCTTCTGGTGTCGGGTCCATCTTTGGACCAGATCAGCCAGGACAGTTTATTGGAAGACAGTATGTCCACCACTGTTCCAACTGTAGAGAACTTTGCTGAAACACCAGACTCATTAGACTCACTTGACATACACAGGCTTGGAGAGCAAGGAGATGAACTGAATGCTCAAATTGCTCAACACAAACTCCAACCTCCATATAGGATATCAGACAGTGGTTATGAGACTGAGAACCTGGAGTCTCCTGAGTGGAACTCTCAGCCAAATGTCCAAGATTCCTCTCCTGTAAAAAATGGCTTGAGTGTTACCAAAGAAGAAGAGGAGACAGAAGAGCTCACAACTGCGGCAAGTCTGGTTCCGCCGAAAATCATAATCTCCGAAGTAGAGGGTGTGCTAGATACTCGCAGTGAAGATCCCAGTGAGGGAGATCAGCCAGATAATGAAGGTCTTGCTGAGGAACCAATTATGGGAAGTAATTACAGAGACTCTGCATACTTTTCTGACAATGAATCAGAACCTGAAAAGAAGTCTGAAGAAATAACTGCAGGTGGTTCTGTTGAAGACACGTGGCTGAGGAACTCTACTGATGAGGTTCCTGAGGTTTCTGGAGCTCCTGCACTGGAGGCTTACAAGGAAAAAGATATTGACTCTTTATTTTCTCTACCTGCTGAATCACAAGCCAAGGATGTTAAGGAGATGGGTTCAGTAGCAGATTCAGATATCACAGAAAATGGTGAAAACCAGGTGGTCGAGTCTACCAGCAGCTCCAATGAAGATGGAATTAAACCAGAGGTTTTCAAGGACACCGCATTTACTGATCACCTGGACCACTCTGAAGGTCTAGAAACCTTAATACTTCCTTCTATTGCCCCAGCTAAGCCAGCAACAGAGAGTGTAGTTCACGCTAAACTCACCAGAACCGACACCAGTGATGGTCATAAAATAAAGGAGCCGGATGTGGAGGGGCGTTACCTGGGGAGGCGGGATGGGTCGGGCTTAGATGGGCAAGAAGATGGCGTAGATGCAGACGAGGAGGACGAGAACAGCGACGACTCGGATGACGACATGCGCGCGTACCAGCTGCACAGCTCTAGCTCAGAAAGCGAGGATGAAACCGTGCACCCGGTGCCAGTTGTTATCTCGGACGACAGTAGGGCGAAGAACCTGAAGAGCTTGTTAAAACCCACATCTCTGAACATCGGAGCATCATCTTTCCCGTTTCCTACAAGGTTTGGTGCGGATAACTCCAAAAGAGCCGTGTCTTTCTTTGATGATGTCACTGTCTACCTGTTTGACCAGGTAAAATTTTAGTCTGTGATCTTCATTTACTTAGTTTGCGGGGGCAGCTGGTAATATGTGTTAACTGAATTAAATCTTATTTAGGAGACGCCCACCAAGGAACTGGGTGACCACTCCTTGGATTCAAACAGTCGGGTACCACAGTTCAGCAGCTCCACGCCTGCTGCCAGCTACCTGAACCGCTTTGCCAACTCTGAGAGCTCAACAGATGAAGAAGGTAATGCCACAAATCAGCAATAAAAGCCTCTATTTGCACAAAGCATATGTCTTGATTCACTGACTAAATCTTTACAGGTGGTGGTTTTGAGTGGGATGATGACTTCTCCTCACCCGCACCCGCCTTCCTGTCCAAGACTGGTAAAGACACGGTATCCAAGGCAAGGTCCTCATCTGCAGCGTCGTTTTCCTCTCCGGCCCCTGCAGTGGGGTCCATGCTGGATACCAGCTGGACCGGCTCTTCAAGCTACTCCCGTTTTTCCATCTCACCGGCCAGCATTGCCAGCTTTTCCCTTACCCATCTTACCGACTCTGATATTGAACAAGGAGGCAAGTAGAGCAGGCCAAACTGGTATACAGTCTTGAATGGATAGCTCAGTATTTCAGGAAGAAAATGTCCATGTCTGTGCAAACTTTAAAAACTTTAATGAAACCTTCCTCACTCAAACCTGAGTCTTATCCTGATCTTTCACATATTAGACCAGTTTATAAACCACTACACTGTACAGCTACAGTGTGCCACATGTATGCATCAAATTCACAAACTTAGGAGGTGTGCATTCTTACTGAGCCCAGCTATTCTTGAATTGCAGTTTTGGTTCTAAGTTAAGCTAACCAATCTGATTCCATTGCGTTCCTAATTTTATTATAGTAAGTGTCTGAATATATTAAGATTATGTTTAATTTGATGTCCACCACTGTCATCAGAGTTTACATGAACAATAAAATGGTTGTGTTTTCAGGGGTTTTACCAGATGACTAAACTTGTCTTTGTTCACACCAGGAAGCAGCGAGGATGGAGAGAAAGACTAGGGTGCTAAATGAAGGGACCGTTTATCTTCACACTACTGCGGAATGAAGCTACTCTCGCTCTTTTTTTGGGAGAACAGTCGAATAAGGACAACAGACGACGCAGTTTGTGGGGACAAACTGCAGATGCTTCTCTCAGGCAGAACTATTCTCAGCGGCGTGGCCATGAGAACAAAAGGCTGTAAACAGACATTAGGCAAATAAGACGGACGAGGCCCAGTCCCAGTCTGAGCCACATCACCTCTCCAGCTCCGTGTGTGTGTGTGTGTGTGTGTGTGTGTGTGTGTGTGTGTGTGTGTGTGTGTGTGTGTGTGTGTGTGTGTGCGTGCGTGCGTGTGCGTGCGTGTGCGTGCGTGTGTGTGTTTGTATGATTTTTAGTTCAGTACAATTAAAATGTTTTGGGGAGGGAAAACAAACTAACTGACGTAGCTTCTAAATGTTTGCTTTAATGCCTCATCATGCGCATTCCAGGTGTTTGGCTGCTTCTTTTTGTTGTGTGTAAGTGCACTCCTTTTCTAGGACTTTTGCTTCACCAAAAAAAAAAAAAACAACTTAATTTAATTAAAGAAAATCAACCCACTGGGCTGGTAAACGTATCACTACAGCCAAACAAGAATAAGCTCTTTGATTTCACACACACACCTAAAACTGAAAGCTTAATTTGTTCACTTTGCTCCTTCATGTCATGTGATTATTTCCGTGATTGCCTTTTATTTTGAAAGGATTTTTTAAAAAAAAACTTCCTGCTAAGTTTAATCACAGTCTCCTTTTTGGAGGGGAAGCCATGTGTGTTGTCTTTCTGTAGCAGCATTTGAATTTAACGGGTTGTAACTGCTGTAGGTGCAATCCATGCATAGGATGACTGGAACACTACACTACAGAGGCGACACACTGTATTGTCCTTTATGTTTTAAAGGAACATGTATAGTAAGCTGAGTCGAAGTTTGGAGAAATGTTGGTAAGAATTGTGGGATTGTCATATCAGTCGTTAAAGAGGCGACCCAACTGTAAGACAGTTGTGATGAATAACTTAAAACAAGTTGTTGTTGTTGTTTTTCTTTTGTAAAGCTTTATTTTATCCTTGCGAATGTGCAGGAAGTCGCTTTGATGGTTGTCTCGATTACTTTGTCGCTGGGTCTCATTCCAGTGCCTGATGACGCTGAAAGACAAAGAGGCTGCACCCCTCGATTGATGATCGCTACAAAAAGTTTAGTGGGATGATGTTTAAAAAAAAAAAAAAAAAAGCTGGAAATGTTTATTTTTAAATGTAAGGATGAAGAAAATGTCATGAGCTGTTTGTAATCAAATGTGCAATGAATTTCATAAACTGGTTTGAATCAGAGTTTGTAGGACAAGCTGACGGGCGTGTGCAGGGACTTTAAGCTTTCACAGCAACTCACTACTAGAACAACGACAACAACAACAAGAAACTCAATGCTGCTGCTTTTATAAACCCGAGCGTTGTGGGCGGAGTTGTTTGCCTTTTTCTTTTTTCAGCTTTGTGTCAAACGTCACTATTTCAGATTGCATTTCCATCTTAAATGACCCTTTCTGTTCAGCTGCTGTCTCTGAGTCTTATCATTTGCGGGGCCGTACGTACAGGGATGTGCATTCGTCGCGATCACTTTCTGTATAGAAGCGCAATGCAAATGGTTATAGATGAAGACAGACCTTCCTCCTGACATTTTTATGTACAGCTTTAAAATCTCTTATTTGAAACTGTAGGGTATACAGTTAAGGCTTTCCTTTCAATTGACCTTGAATATTTTGTCGCTGATGACGAGATGAGAAGCTGTACTTCACCCGTAATAGCTACATGTCCGTCTCACCTGCCCCATACAGGCGACACTGTATCCCAGACAGTGTTATCCTCTGTTTAAAAACCAGCAGCCTGTGCTTCAGTTAAACTTGAACATCTATTTAAGGAAATCTTCTTTTATTTCACTACAGTATACATTTGCTTAATCTTGCACATTTGAGAAATGTAACTTAATGTTGAACTGTACTGATGTGTATATAAATGTTAATTTTTCTTTTTGTCTGTAAATGATGGGAAATTATGTAATTGAGTTCTAGGTATGAGGTTTCATTTTGTAACTTAAACTGAGTTGAATCAGAGGAACATATCACAGTCATCAGCTACAAGCAGTTAAATTAAGACAAACAAGCAGACGTGAAGTCATTCTGTCCTTTAAACTTGTAGAATTAAAAAAAATATTTTTACTTCATATTGATCATGCTTAGTGTGATTGAAATGTTTATAATTACACTGTTTAATATGAAAATAAATGCAAATGACTTCTAATAAAGGTTTGTGGCTCGTTCTGTTTTCAGTTGATAATCATGCAGGAGATTAACACGTTTAATGGGACTGAACAAGAGTTGGTGTATGAGGCTCAGGGCAGACTGCACGGGTAATCTTAAGGCCTTGAGTAGGTTAAGATGTCAAAATGCACAGTGCCACATTTGGCACAAACTAAACAAAGCAAATCAGCAAAAATACCTCATCCCTGCTGTTGGTGTACAGGACCTGGGCTCCTTGTGGTCACCAAGTCCACCATGAACTCCCCTGTATGCCAAAGTGCTCTAGAGACGAATGCAAGCCGTCTGTTTGTTGGCTAAAGCTCGATCCATGTAACATATCAATGATCTTAAGGATGGCAGGAAATCTACAGCAGGAATGTCAGAATGACCCAGTCAGCTTTTCAACATGAGCAACGAATGATCGCAAACATCACTTAAACTGAAGCAACGCTGTAAAGAAGAGTGGGGTAAAATTTCCTCCACAGCAATGTGAGAGAGACTGATAGTCACTTATTGTTGCTAAAGCTGGTTCTAGAAGCTACTAAATCCTTCAGTGTACTTAAAGGTTTTTTTTTCTTTTTTACAGGACTGAATACAGAACTGTGAAAACAAGTTTCAGGGGAACTTAGAAATGTGTTGGTGAACTCATGTGGATGTGGCTTTCCAAAGCATCCCTCCTGTGTTCTGAGAGTGGTTGTGTAGTATAATATAATGTTAATGTTCATTGTGTTAGCACAGGTGTAAACTGTAAAGCTGAAAATATAGCGGTGGACTATCAACTATCCGATTATGGCCTTTCGTGTTATTCCGTGCAAAAAAATGTAGAAAAAAGCAGGATTTCCCACTGCAGTGAGTGCCACTCCCTTAAAGAACCAGAACAGTTCTGCTTTCCATGACCGTTTAATGAAGCTGTCAGTTGAGGATTTATTTTTCTCAAACTACAGACGGATCAGTGTTCTTGCTGCACAGGGTCCTACTTTTCTTTAGAGCCAGCCCCAGTTTAAGCTGGGGGATGAAGAAGTAATACACACTGCTGTATTACATTTTCAACATCCCACATGGAGTAGCCTTTTGAAGTTTAGAGCAAAAATACTTTTGTGTGTGTGTGCATCTATTTTGGGATTATAGACTAAAAAATAAGATCCCAGATTCTTTCAAATATACTCAGTTCAGAGCAGATTAAAATGGCCTATATGTGAAAAAGGTCTTTTTTTAAAATGCAGGAACATCCTGTGATCAGTGCTGGAAGGTCAGGGGATTTGTGCTGCAGCTGAAACATCCACCTTCAATCAAAACTGCAGATTGTGTCTCGGATTTTTGAGATTCACTGCAGTCTGATACGTCTGCAGGACTTCACAGCATGCAGCTTTTGCCTTTCATCACTCATTTTAACAATTTTTTTTTCACAGCTAATTTCAGCACTTGTGTAACTTTACAAATATATGGCGGGTTAACCTAAATGCACATATAGAGGGAGGAATTCAGGAAACATCCTCTGCACACCTCTGTAACAATATATGAAATTCTTTGGCGGATGAGAAACACTCAGTACATAAAAAAGAGAATAAAATAGCAAAGACATGTGGAAAGGGTCAAACTTCCAAAGCCAGCTTCTGTGAAATGATGTCAAACCACAAAACGGTATTTCCAGACGTTTATTTCACATTTCAATGCCCCGGTAAGATGAATGTCCAGCCGTGGTGACATTCAGACCTGCTGCAGTGTTACGGTCATAACAGTTATCTAGATGTGTATGTATGTATGTATATATATATATATATATATATATATATATATATATATATCTCAACAGGAAGAGCTTCTCATCTCATTTTATTGCAGAAGGATAGAAAGGTATTGCCTGGCGGTAAAAAGCAATATATTTTTCCCCACACAAAGTAAATGTATCAAATTTTTTTGCCAGTCATTTTGAAAATATCAGCAGCCAAAAATACACTCCATTGCAAACATGTAATGGTCCAAAATAAACGGAGAAACACAACTCAACAAACGCATCATAAATAAATGATAACACATGCAAATGTACATGACAGGCAACTCAAAACACAAAAACAAACAGAACAAGAGTCTACAAACCGATAACAGCTTAGGCTACTCTGGGATTGTTTGAAGTTCATTTGGTAACCAAGCCTTAGCCCTTCATCATATCCCACCTTCTTAGGTTTTATCAGGCTGCTGTGGAGAAGAATTAAAAGCTATTGCTAGATCTTGTGACATCCAGTAGCCAAAGCTTAGTAAGAGCAACAACATGCGCTCACTTTTTTCTCTGTTTTGTCATCAGTGAATACTGACATGATTTCTGCCCGGGAAACAAGCCAGCGAGTAACATTCATCCATCGATCAGGTTTCAAATCCAGCCAGTCCAAACCCATGGGTGTGATTGTGCATGTCCCTTTACACGAAGGGATAGGAGTTCGTTGAAATGGTCTGAGGAGAGATACTGTGTATAGATCCAGGCACAAACAGGGCTGAGGAAAAAGGACGAGAAGGAAACGGGAGACAGAGAGAGAGCTACACGCTTGTGGCGCTGCCGTTCGCTTGAGTCGGACGCTGCGGGTGGACCGGGCTGCGCGATGGGCCGGCGAGAGGAGGGTGAGGGCCTCGAGGAGCCTCTGCTGAGTTCCCCCTCACACTGATGTGCTCCCATCCTCCCTGGAAGTCAAACACACGCAAATGATAAGAAATACTAGAAAAAGCTTAAACAGCTTTAACTGTTTTTGAATACTTGCATGTGATCAGCAGCACCTGGCTGCTACTTACGCACTTGATTCTTATAGAAGAGGTAAAGTTTGACTTTTCCAGAGTTCTTCTGCATTTTGCTTTAGTTTTTGTTAAATAAATAAAAACACTGTGCAATTTGTTGTTATATTTACCTTATTTTAAGACCTTGTATCTACCAGATAGATTTATTATATTGTGAATATGTACATCTTTAGAATTGAAAGCGGGTGTTACTTCATATTACCCTGACTGTATATATTTTGCTGGTTTTTAAAGTGCAGTTAATTTTAACCTAATTATCAGACAATTAAAGAAGGGCTTTACTTCAAATCTTAACGCTAAGTTTGAAAGGTGCCTTTTGCCAATAGCCTGAATTCTTCAATTCAAATAAGAAGAATATGATGGCCCTGCCTAAAGCTTCTGCTTAGTTGATTTAAGGCTTGATTCATAGTCCTGTGTTGGATCCCTGCAGAGCTTCTCTCTCGGTGTCACTGTTTGCATACAGAATATACTTCTCCATCAGTGTGTCTGCCAGCACGAGTGAACCTGAGCTGATCATCTTGCACTCTGAGCTAATAAATAGGGAATAAGATTTAATTTACACTGGCAAAATACTGGCTGTTGCGTGAGCTCTGTTAAACATTTGTTTGACAGAGCTATTACCCCTCTGCTAATCATTACACTGTGTATACCCTGCATTTTATTTTTATTGGCAATCATACCTACAGCGTAGATTTATCACAGTACTATTAATCAAGCTTGAGTGGTTTATGCTCCCTTATGAGAGCCACTTTCCCTCCGTCTGATTTCACAGAGCTACATTGAGGTTAAAAAATACTTGAAAGTCACCCTTTTGGTTGTTTCTTCACTACAGCACCGCATGAGTATCGATCTGCAGATGAAAATTGTTAAAAAATTCATTCTTCTACTGAGATCACTCCTGATCAGGCTTCAGTGAACAGTAGACTAATCAACTGAAGGGACTGGATGCATCTCACATGTCCTGTGTCAGAGTTTTGCTGGATTTTTTTTACTGTTTCTTACCACAAGAGTCCCAGTTTCCTCAAAGTTTTTAGGGACACACTGCACACTATGCTGTGATAATAGCTTTTTGGGAATCGTTTTTTTGGTGCTAGGACACAATATAATAATATCTTTGGCATCTTTCAGTTTCAACTGAAGAAATGGGAACAGTTTTTGCAACAGGTATCAACTAGGAGCTCACCCCTATCCCATAGTCCCAGGACAGGCCCTTGGGCTGCATGGGTCCCACACTCGTCCTGTGGCAGACGGCTCCGGGAGTCTCAGCAGGGAAACCTGGAACTCCGTCTGCTATGATCCAGACCTGGAGAAAACAGCATCGCTGACACAAACTCCAGCCTTACAACATGCAAATGTAGTTATTGATGGATAGACTTCTTGTTTTAAGCCTTCGCTTGAGTGTCTGAGACAAGTTTTATTTAGTGTTTATTACACTCAGCTAAGTCTCTGGGGTGATGGGGCTTTTCAGACTTTGGTAACTGAATGCTAAAAACATATCTGTTTAGATGGGCAACTGGGTGATATGAATGCAACAGGTCTGCTATTATGTAAAGTTCATTTGGATTCTCTTAATGCTTTTAACTCCAGTTTTACTATAAATGCAGTTTATTTTTTTTTTATTCCTTTTAATGTCTTTTAGATTCTGTTTTACTTTTAATTCCATTACAGCTTGTTTGCTTCTGTAAACTGTGGTAACACTGACCTGGTCCAGCGGCCCCACAGAAACCTTGGTGACATTGTTGGAGATGAGCTCCCAGGCGGAGCCCTGTGGGTAGCTGGGGGTGAGGCCCTGTCTGTACCACAGGTTACCTAAATGACATTAACAGAAGGTATTGCCATTTGACTCATGTTCTTGCATTTTAATAGACATTGGTCCAATAAAATATAATATTGCTCACTGTTTTCATCCACAGCAAAGACAGAGGTCCGCCCAACAGAAAGCTGTCTGAGGGTCTGTCTCAGGGGGGAGGGGATGTGGTACCAGCACTCTCCTGCAGAGAGACAAAAGCTCTTGAAAAATAGACAAAGTCTGACTCTCTTTGGTTTCTCACTGGTTATATTAGTCGATGCATGCACTCACATCATAAATCATTTAACTTTATTCTCTTTTCCTCCAGAACACATTATAACTTTATGACTTATATATATGATTCATTATGAGATTTATAAATTTAACTGACCTGCAGGGTTTTGTGGGGATACTGATCCTCTGTAGAAGACAGCTCCATCCTTGGCAATGGCCCATACCTGATTGGCTCCACCGATAGAGATGGACTTAAAGGGCTGGTCAGTGCCCACATGGAGCCACGAGCTGCCCTATGTGGTCAGACCCAGTGAGGTTAGAGATGGTTAGAAATGTGAAGTAACTACCTATAGAACAGATCCTCAGCACGTTTCTCACCGCAGGGTTTTGGAGGCTGACTCCCAACCGACACAAGACATCTCCCTTGTCACTGAGGGCCCAGACAGGGACCTGCTCCATTTTGCTCTGGGCCAGGCATGGCATCAGTGAGATGTCACTCAGGTGGATGGGTGGGACCTGATTCCATGGAGCTTGCAATGTGATCTTACACTTCCTGGGTGTGGATATGTTATTGTTAAGATGCTGCAAAAACTGAGCGCTACAAAATCCCAGCGATGCGAAGTGTGCTCACCTAGTCCATCTTCTGCGTCTAACAAAGTCTTTCATGGTTTTGTGGCCATGAAATGTCCTGTAGAAAACAGATGAGTCAATCAAAGGGAAGGACTTCTTTCGAGACACCCTAATAAAAACAAATAAAAAAGCTTACATACGTGGGAAAGTCTGCAGCATACTGCCAGCCTTCTTTGTCCGTTCCTCCGGGGACGCTGTAGTCCACGGCCCACTCTGACACCTGAAACAAACATTCATGGCAGAGAATGCCAGTGAAACAAAAAAATGAATATTTCGGAGGAACCAATCCCTCGGATTCTACCTACCCAGGACCACTGAGGGGAGGGCGGGTATGTGCTGCCTTTGATGCACTCCTTCAGGCCGCTTTCATCGCTCCACATAGGGCGGTCTGTAGGAAGCCCTCTGGAGGAGTAAATCACAAAGGAATGGTGTAAGGTGGCGAGAACAGCTGCAAAGCTTAAAATAAAGTGCAAAGACTTAAAAACTGTAAAAGATGGGGTGGGGTGTGTGTGTGTGGGGGGGGGGGGGGGGGGGGGGGGGGGGCAACCCTACTTGTCTGTATATCCAGTCATAGGGTTCCATCTTTGATTCTCATACACATGCACACTCCTGACGTCAGTCTGCTGGTGCATCTGAATGGCACCTCCTGCAGAAACGAAGACACATTAAAGTTTCATGCAAACAAGGGAAATAATATTTATGCATGTGTATCGTGTGTGCTTCTACAGTGGCAACAGATGGAAGAGACTTTAAACTATGCTCAAGCAGTTGCACATCAAACTAGAACATGCTAGCAAGAAAAGAGCAGACTGTTTTTTTGTTTTTTAGATATTTGCATGTTAGTATTTTATTTATTTGGTAACAATCAGTTAGCTGGAAAAAGTTTGGCTTTGCTAAATAAGAACATGTCTTTATTTTGAAGTACTCCTTGTATAGGTGTGGGGACATGAGTAATCGTCTACAGGACATGTTTACCCGGGTTGGGCTGTTGCTCACAGCGCCCACTGTAGACCCAGGCGGTGCCGTCCCACCCGATGCCCCACACCAGCCCCAGACTGTTAGACTCTACACAGCGCAGGTGGCCGTGGATCTGGCGCCAAAACCTGCAGCACCATACAGCGGAAGCACCCAGCGTTAGCTCCAGTATAGTTAGCACAGACTGAAAGTGATTAGCTGCTCAAATGCCACCCACTTTAACCAGACAGCGATGTATGTTAGCATGTTAGTGAGGCAGTGATTTAAAATAAAAACAGAGTAATGAGAAACCAGGTCAAGACAGTGAGAAAGAATGAAAAGACATGAAAAAGCAGACAGAAGCCACTGCTCGGTATCATTCTCACATGAGGTCACAGGCCATGGCATGCGCAGGGGCCTCCAGCGAGAGGGACGGCTCGTGGACCATGATGTCTCCCTTTGATGTGGTGGACCACAGGGCCTGTTTGGACGGGAGACCTGTGATCCCTCGACACTCACAGCAACAGTCAGACAACAGGCACAACTGAAGACACAAAGCAGATCCAGAAACAATGGAGAATCTGATCAGCTTCACTGAAAAATAACAGATGGGAACAACTGTCAAACTGCTTAATGATGCATAAAGCTGTTACCCAATCACTCATATCCTTTTCGCTTTGTGCTGCCAGGACCAGAGGCCACCTCTGTTTGGTCCTTTCGGCAGTGTACACAGCAAAGGCATAGTGGCAGTCCCTGAGCACCGGAACCAGCGCCGTCACTTCATTTATAAACACATGAAGGTACTGAGACACAGAGAATGAACAGAGAGTGACCAAGAGACATCTATCTGTGCTTTCTGTCACTTCTTATGAGACTTTAACCGGTCGCAGCTTAACACAACCGACCTTTTTCTCATCATACTGTGTGTAGTAAACAAAGAAAATGCTGTCCTTTTTGCCATCTGACTTGGTGGACTGCTCGAGAGCAACGCCCACATCGATCCAGCGCTGAGGTTTCCAGTCTCTCCACCAGCGCAGTGTGCCCTTACGCACCCACACAGACTGATGAGAGAAAAGGAGGCACAGATGTAGACACGGACACAGCCGAGGGTGTGCCATGAGAGGAGTGAATATAATGAATCCAACACTTAGAGGAGCACGTTAAGAGACATGCCAAATATAAGCTGTCTTACGTTGCTTCTTTCCAGCGGTTTCTTGCTGATCTCCTCTCTGTGTTCCTGCTGCTGTGGCTGTTTGCTCCAGGCGGCTGATTGGACTGGAGTCAGTGACAGAGAGGTGGTGAGAGGACCTGATGGACAGAGATACAGCTCACACAATCATTCAGAGCCATAAAATGGAGCAAAAATACATTATCACAATATAAGTGTTGTGACTGGTTGTCCATATACCTGCAGGACTAAGCCAGCTAATCTGTGAACTCGCATCCACGTCACAACCTCCACCGGAAATCCAAGCCCACACTGGTCCTTCCTCTTCCCCCACTCCCCGAGAGCTCTCCAGAGTCCCCAGGGCATAAGTGGCAGCCGCACTGCCATCGCCCGCTGAGGGCCCTGCCGCTTGTGCACCTCGAGCCGCCCCTGCCCCCTCCAGGTCCACGTTCATCCAGGGGACATCGTGCCCTCCGGCATCAGGGGTTTGGAGTACTGGGGCCAGAGGTGGCTCCTCATGCTCTTCCTGCGGCATCTCTGTGATGGACGGTTGCAGCGTGGAGGTTCTGTCACGATCGGACACCAGGCTGTTGATGAAGCTGTCACTGGCAGGAATAAAAGGCTTGGGGGCATTCGTTTGGGGGGCTAAAGGAGCATCTTCTTTTTCCTGTGGAGGTGTAGGTGAGTCAGAGCCCCCTAAGGGGACTACAGAGGGCGCTTCTGCCTCTAAGATGGGGGTGTTAGAAGTGCTGTTTTGAGGGTCGGCAGGACCCAACTCTGAGTCTGAATCAGTGCAGCTCAGAACGGAGCCCTGTGATGCCTCAGTCAACTGCCCGTTGAACTCACAGTCATCCCTGTTAAATAACACACATGCAAACACACACGCAATATTAAGCTTGAATGTGCACTGTGCTTGCCAATTAAAATATGCAGTTAATTTATTTATGCACACCTGGGCGGAATAACCTCTTTACTATTGCCCCATTGGGCAGAAACAGGGATCCAGCCATTTCCACTTGGTTCAGATGGGGTGACACCTATTCTAAAATACAGGCCGCGGTCCTCACCAACCGCCCACACCTAACAGAAGAACAGAGAAAAAAAACAAACAAATGCTGTAACATAAAAAATAAAAGACGGCCATTGATGTACATACAATATTTACTTATTGAGTTATTAAATAGTTTTCACTCTCAGTAATCGCAGGAAAGTATTCACTCCTCAATAACACATCAGAAGCTCTAGCAGGACACAGTCAAGTACTACTTTATAAGGCCATATACTGTAACACTGGCTCCTGCCACCTCACACAAGCCATTTCCATAATTGCAAGCCTGAAATATGAAATATGGGATACGATGACGATGGCTTGGCCAGCTTCTAATTAGGGAATCTCCCCCTATGTGAGGCGAGTAGGAATATAGTCTGGGGATATATAAGGCTGGGCCTGCTGGGACATTGGCTGGAACGTCTGGCTGTGCTCTTGTTACAGGACTACAGGCAAGAGAAGGAGGGGGACATGGGTGAGACCGAAAGGGAGGAGGTGCGAGATATGGGTTTGAAGAACTAGCAAAGTCTTCAGCAGTAAGGCACAGGATCGAAAGCTTTCTGCCTCACCCTAAGACCTGATCTGGTTTGTCCTGAAACCAGATCCAGAGTGACAGTAACGTGAAGCAGACAGAGGTGGTAGCAGTCAGAAGTACAGAAGCTGTGCAGAGCAGGCACCATCTGCAGTGGAGTTTAAAAGACCCAAGCAGCAAGAAAGTTCAAGGAAAATCTTATCCTTAACAGTTACATTTCACCCACAGGCCGACTTCAGTGGCAACAGCTAACCTATTAAATCCACATTCTAAGCATTTGAGGACTATCTTTTCACATAAGCAGTATTATATTATAAAGTTGACTCGTTCAGCTGTTTATTTAAACTGATGATCTGCCGATGAAATGTTTAAGCTCTAAGCTCTCCTAACCTGGTCATTCAGTCCTACGTCCACCATCATCATTTCCCCTCCGATGCTGATCCAGCCAGAGCCACAGGGGTTGTGGGAGTTCACGCCACGCCTGAACCACACCTGGATTCATGCACCGACGTTGGAGTCATTACTCAAAAATTTATTTTAGTGCAGTAGCAGTAATTCAGTAATACAGTTTACTTCTTTTTAAATCAAAGCATTTGTTTCATTTCAGTCTCTAGAAAATTGCAGTGACACTGTCAGTGGGCTACAATGCCCTAACATAACTGCAACTGACTAATAACCCACCTTGTAGTCCTTAGTGACCACCCAGACCACACTGACTCCTACAGCCACGTGAAGCGCTTCAATTTCCTTTCCCGGTGATTCCACCTCGAGCCACGACGTGCCTGACAGAAGAAGAAGAAAATGCTTTACAAACGCAGCACAAAGGCAAGTCTTCCTCATAATGAGGACGCCGTCATTACTGAGAAGCTTCCTGTTGAGTTCTCAAATCATCTAAACATGAACAAACCAGATGTGCTGTTGATTTTTATCTTTAAAAGGGAGTGAGTCTTCCTAATTCGATACACACTCATATTTTTAAGGGTGTTTTAAAAATATGTTTAAACATGTTTGCCGCTTTCGTGCCTTTAAACCTTTACTTTTGATACCGACCTGGAATATGACAGTACTACATGTTGTATGTTTACTAAGACTAACAGTTGGAAATGCAATGAATTTCACTTACTACTTTCTAGATATGTCATATATCAGTTGGATTGTGTTATAATACTATTACAAAAATGATCATAGCATTTAAACTGCATTATTAATGACTTTCAGAGCAGCTACATAATGATTCCTAACTGAAAGAGTCCCAAAATCACTGAGTGATCCTGTATGAGAGATTGTTGAAGTAAAAAGGGGACCAGAGTGCGACATAATGGAGAATTGTTGAGTAAATGTGAGCTACAATGAAAGCTCACCAGTGGGACTGTCCAGGCTCAGGCCAGTTCGCACCAGCAGGTTCCCATCCCAGAGCAAAGCCCACAGCAGGTCTCCAGGACCAGCTGATATCTGAGCCACCTCCTTGGGCACTTCAACTTCTTCCCAGCTGGTCCCTTCTGGCACACGAGGGTGGATACCCTCTCTGAACCACACCTGCAGGGTAAAGGTAACATCAGCAGATCATCATCTGACACACCCCTTCATTTAAAAAGACAGATCCATACCATGTTAGGTGGCTGAGCTCATTCTGGGATAGATAATAGAGCATCAATTTTAACTTGATTAATCATCAAGTTAGTGGTCAAGGACCACATGAAACTATATGAAGTCATGCTGCCCTCTTGTGGCTAAACCTTAGAAGTGGCCTACGCTCAGCATGAGAGCATCCTGTTGCAACAAAATACATCATTAATCTTGAATTTTTGATCTCATGAGATTTAAATGTGTTTGTGAATGTGCTTGATTAAAGCTTCCACAGCATTGTATTGAGGTTGTTGGTGGAGAACAACAGCAGAATGTTTTTATAGCTCTTTAAACTTTTCAGGAATTTTCTGCACTGCCATAACCTCTGTTTTTAATCTTATGGTACGGTTATTCATTTTAATACACATTTATTATGATTATAGTAAATGGGTCTTACACACACATTGCTCACCTGTCCCTGTTGAGATACACTCCAGAGGTAGGGATACCTTCCGGACTGATCGCTCATCTCCCAGCCACCACAGCTGATGTCACAGAGCGGCAGTGGAGGTTTCCTGGGATTGTCCAAGGGGATCTGCAGAGGAAGACAAGGCTACTGTGGTAATTCTTTTGCTTTGTCTCACAGTGAAAGTAACATGATCATATAGAAATACAGAATAAATGGAGACTTTTGAAACCTTTGCCCAAGTGCCTTGTGCTATGTATCTTCTGTAGCGGATCCACCGTCTACGACGGACACAAGAATTCCACTTTTTGTCAGGGGAGAAGTTGGCTGGGAAGTCAACGGCATACTCCCAGCCCTACAGAGTCCAAGGTAGTGAGCATGTGATTAAAACTGGAAGCATTTGTTTTAAATATGAATTAAATGTTATGAGAAACAGAAGAACAGAGGAAAGACAGGAGGATGTAAACAAAGGGTTTGTATGTGTTCACGAGGAGCTGAGTTATTTCTCACCCCAGTCTGGCTGGGTTCTCCTCCACAGGTGTGATCCACATACCAGTCTCCCTCCCACTCCCAGCTGCGGGAGGGCAGCTGGAAGCTGTGGAGCGGCTGGGGATTCATTCCGGTCACATCGCTCCACGGCCAACGGTCGGTGGGCAGCAGTGTGTCAGTAAAGCCATCCACTGGGTTCCACCTCTGAAAAAACAAACATAAAAAAACACAGATTTAGCATTAATCATAAACAGCATCTCCATTTACAGCGTTAAAATATACAACCTTGTCCCACCTGGTTTTCATAGGTCTCCTCCCGGTAGCGGATCGGGGTCTCACTGGGCATCATATTGAGGTAAACATGGTGGTCACAGCCGATGCCCCAGCAGCGCCCCTTCCCTGCAGAGACACGTTTGAGCTCTAGCAGCGAGTCATCAGCACGTTCCCAGCGCTGGCCGGCAGTAGAAAGGCTGTACACTCTGCCGTACACGTCCACGGCCCACAGAAGTGTTATTGGCATGATGGTTCCTGAACAGGAACAAGAGGACAACACTCATCATTCCAAGCTGTGCCTTATATATTGTAAAACTCTCTGCTCATAGCATCGAAAAACATCCCTCACAAATCACAAATGACTGCATTATTAAAAGTGTTTTATTTAAAAAAAATCATGAATAAATAAATAACTGTAACATATTTTCTGGAGTTTTAGGTTTATATCTGTTACTCAAAAATAATAACATGCAGTTAGGTCTGTAAGTTTTTGGGCAATTACATATTTGTTGTAGTTTTGCCCCTGTATACCAACACTGTGGATTTAAATCAAGTAATCAAGATGTGATTGAAGTGCTTGGACTTTTTATTTGAATTCAAGGCATTTAACAAAATTAGGAATTAGAGTCATTTTTATAGATAGTCCCTCATTTTCAAGGGCTCAGTAGTAAATAGACAATGCTCAACGCCAGATGAAAAACATGAGCAGATAAAAGATCTGGAGTTGATTTGAACTTGCTGTTCATTTGAAATCTCAATATGAGGTACAATGAGATGCAAGTTTAGGCCATTGTTAGATTAAACAATGGATTAAAACAAGAAAAAAGAAAAAAAGAAAAAACAATCAGAGCGATAGCAAACATTTTAGAATTGCCCAAATCAACAATCTGGTCCGTTCTTAAAAACTGGCCAGCTGAGCAACAACAAAAGTCCTGAAAGGCCACAGATGATGGATGAAGTGGATGATGACAGAATTATTTCCATGGTAAAGAAAAACTACTTCACAACATCTAACCAAGTCTAACGAGTTTAAAACAGGGTGCACAACACTGGTTCCACTCCTGAACAAGAAAGCCAGATTAGACTTTGCCAGAAAAGAGGGCAGTGCTTCAAATTGCAAATTAATACTAGTGGAAGTGGAAAGACAACCCAAGAAAATAAATATAGTTACTTATGACCTCAACCCAACAGAGCAGCTTGTCGGTCACTGAAGACAAAACTAAATGCAGAAAGACAAACAAGCCAGCAGCGACTGAAGGATTCTGCAGTAAAGGCCTGCCAGAGCATCTCACAGGAGGAAACAAGGTATTTGGAGGTCAAGCAGTCATTGGCTGCAAAGGTTTTTCATCCAAGTGTTAAAAAACAGTCCTTATTAGTTTGTCCAGTTACTTCTGAGCCTCTGAAAATTGTGTACTATGTAGGGTATAAAAAAACTGTATGTCCTAAACAGTTAATGCATTAATTTTACAGTGCAGAGTTTCAGCTGATTTAAAGCTGCACAGTCGTTAATTGCTAGAGTTACCCGATGGTAAACAAAAACGTAATGGAGTCAACTCAACAGACTCAACTTTATCTTCTGTAAAAACAAACAAACAAACAAACAAAAGAGGAAGTCGACTTTTATATTGAAAAGTTTGACAGGAAGTCTTCCTTTTATGTTGGTTGGCTGGCTTGACCCTTGCTTTATCAACTGATACTAATCCGCTACAGTATACTACGTCAAGGCTATCCATTGAGCCGGGCCCTTTTGTTTGCCTCTCTCATAGACAGAAGTAAACAGAAAGAGCTCATCACATCAGAGTTTTTATAAACCTGCAGTTGTCCAGGCTGAACTTGTTATGGATGACAGACAGCAGTAAAGCTTTACGCAATCACACACAGGAGCTCCAGTAAATCCAGGATCAGAAACACTGCACGGGCTACCGCAGCAACCTACCTGAATATTGGTATCCGATCCGCGGTTGTCAAGGGAATATCCACAGACGCGTCATGACATCAGGTGCAGCAGCCGATGCCCGTCATCTCTGAGGCCCATGCTGGGACACATTCAAACCCCCATGTTATTAACAACAGACGGGATGTAACGCCTGCTATGCAGCACGATAACACAGCTGATATCTACTAAGATGTGCCGCAAAGTCGGGTATAAGCTGTTTACATCCTCAGGGAACAGGCAGCAGTCAGCTGGCGTCCAGCCCCCCCAAAACGTTCCAACTGTTACTTACGCATGAGGCTCCGTGACGCAGCAGCACCTCTGGGGAGAACAAATAAAGTCATCCATGCACACAGTAGTATTAAATTCACATTCTGGACCACAGGAATCCTCCGTGCAGCTCCCACTCCACAACAGGAAATGGAGGAAGTGCTGCTATGATTGGTTGAAGCTCGGCAGGAGCGTGGGATCTCTTTCTCCCATTGGTCGAACACCGGAGCCCATGATATTTTTTTTCCGACCGCTGCAGCTGATCAGCGGGCATTTTTTAATAATTTATTCAGCGCCAGATGAATTATTGAAGCGCGAGCTTGATTACAGTTTGGAATATTTCACCACAAACTCGAGTAACAAAAAATAACTTAACTTTTGAACCCGATGGGATATGTTAAAACCGGCTCAGCACCTTGGACAGGCGCACTTTGATCCACCTGACAGGCTCAACTCAGCACGACTTCAAAGACGTCCTCCTTTCTGGTTGTAAGAATGCTGAACAACACAGGGGCGTCTTTGGATGGAAAGGAAACCTGCAGAGTGTCAGTATTCCTGCCCATGCCACCAACTTTGGACTGATCTACCGTCAGTGTTACAGGCAGTCTTTACATCCGCCAACACCAGAGTAAAAATTGTCCCCTAGGGCTAGTCCCCTAAGTTCTACATTCAAAACATTACCGAATTGAGGTTGTAATATATCACAATTATCAAGCAACTGAAAAACGTTTTTTTTTCTTCTTTGAATTACTTCAGTGGTTCCCAACCTGTGGATTGGGCCCACTATGAGGAGACACAGGACAAAACTAAGGGATGTTAAGATGAGTAGGAAAAACTGAGAAAGAATACATTCATTTTGTGTGTGTGCATGTGTTGTTGTTGTTTATGTGAAAGTACTGATTTATTATTCAAACATACCTGAAAATAACTCATAGACTCAATCTGATAAATAAATTAACAATTAATTAAAAGTAGCAACATTCTTTGCATGTACAGTCATGGCCAAAAGTTTTGAGAATTACATAAATATTGGAAACTGGAAAAGTTGCTGCTTAAGTTTTTATAATAGCAATTTGCATATACTCCAGAATGTTATGAAGAGTGATCAGATGAATTGCATAGTCCTTATTTGCCATGAAAATTAACTTAATCCCAATAAAACCTTTCCACTGCATTCCATTGCTGTCATCAAAGGACCTGCTGAGATCATTTCAGTAATCGTCTTGTTAACTCAGGTGAGAATGTTGACGAGCACAAGGCTGGAGATCATTATGTCAGGCTGATTGGGTTAGAATGGCAGATCTGACATGTTAAAAGGAGGGTGTTGCTTGAAATCATTGTTCTTCCATTGTTAACCATGGTGACCTGCAAAGAAACGCGTGCAGCCATCATTGTGTTGCATAAAAATGGCTTCACAGGCAAGGATATTGTGGCTACTAAGATTGCACTTAAATCAACAATTTATAGGATCATCAAGAACTTCAAGGAAAGAGGTTCAATTCTTGTTAAGAAGGCTTCAGGGCGTCCAAGAAAGTCCAGCAAGCGCCAGGATCGTCTCCTAAAGAGGATTCAGCTGCGGGATCGGAATGCCATCAGTGCAGAGCTTGCTCAGGAACGCACAGTGAGGCGAAAACTGTTGGAAGATGGCCTGGTGTCAAGAAGGGCAGCAAAGAAGTCACTTCTCTCCAAAAAAAAAAAACCCATCAGGGACAGATTGATCTTCTGCAGAAAGTATGGTGAATGGACAGCTGAGGACTGGGGCAAAGTCATATTCTGTATATGAAGCCTCTTTCCGATTGTTTGGGGCATCTGGAAAAAGGCTTGTCCGGAGAAGAAAAGGGAGCGCTACCATCAGTCCTGTGTCATGCCAACAGTAAAGGATCCTGAGACAATTCATGTGTGGGGTTGCTTCTCATCCAATTGAGTGGGCTCACTCACAATTTTGCCCCAAAACACAGCCATGAATAAAGGATGGTACCAAAACACCCTCCAACAGCAACTTCTTCCAACAATCCAACAACAGTTTGGTGAAGAACAATGCATTTTCCAGCACGATGGAGCACTGTGCCATAAGGCAAAAGTGATAACTAAGTGGCTCGGGGAACAAAACGTTGAAATTTTGGGTCCATGGCCTGGAAACTCCCCAGATCTTAATCCCATTGAGAACTTGTGGTCAATCCTCAAGAGGCGGATGGACAAACAAAAACCCACTAATTCTGACAAACTCCAAGAAGTGATTATGACAGAATGGGTTGCTATCAGTCAGGATTTGGCCCAGAAGTTGATTGAGAGCATGCCCAGTCGAATTGCAGAGGTCCTGAAAAAGAAGGGCCAACACTGCAAATACTGACTCTTTGCATAAATGTCATGTAATTGTCGATAAAAGCCTTTGAAACGTATGAAGTGCTTGTTATTATATTTCAGTACATCACAGAAACAACTGAAACAAAGATCCAAAAGCAGTTTAGCAGAAAACTTTGTGAAAACTAATATTTGTGTCATTCTCAAAACTTTTGGCCACGACTGTATTTTGGAACTAGTAAATCTGCCCATCTCTAAAGCACTTTGGGTCTTTTGTTTTTAAAAATGTGCAATAAACTATAAATAAAATAGACATGACAGTGAACACAGAAAGGTTCAGACATTTTTCATAGTGCATGTTTGAGGTTTAGAGGATAGAAACAAAAATATCGATCCTATCGCGTTAGTATCAATCTGATACCAGCGCTGGTATCGGTACTAGTGATATTTAGGTTGATTAGCCTGGTACAAACAACAGCAACACACAGACGACTCACAAACACTGTAAGATTAACTGTACTAACAGCTGGTCCAAGCAGTGTCTGCCAAGTTTTGATGGATGATTAAACCTTTTGTGGTGTTTGGGTCTGTTTGGCTTTGTCCCCTTAGTTTTGCCTCTTCCTGCATGGTGTTTCCTGCATGAGGTTCAAACATTGTTACATTATAAACACCAAAACATGTCTGTGCCCACATTCCAACACATTTTTCTCTCTGTTTTTGGTGAAACACTATATTTCCTCACACTCTACTGCAGCTGAAAATCAGGGGTAGGGAACCACAAATAAATAGCTTGCTAGGGTGACTCCTTACTGATTAGTTAGCAAGTTAGCAAAGAGATCCTCTGCTCAGAGAACTGCAGTAATTTTAGAGGAGAGACAAGATTTGGAAGATGATGAAGAGTTTTCACAAGTCCTTTTGTCTTTTTTGGATAAGACAGTGCAGACAGATGTGTCTATCCTACTCACAATGGCCTTAAAATATGAATGAAAAATGAAGTTTGAGTTTTGATAAATTAGCAGGTTAAATGTGTTACATTCAGATATGTTCATAGATGCTAATCTGGAAGTGCTTCTAAGCCCTTATCCGGTCAACTTGACTGTTTTATTAGACCGGACATGGTCAGAGTTGCTTTCCCCTCACTATCATTGTCAACAGCTTTCTTTGCTAATTTGTTGCATGAGTTTATAACTGTGTCACACTCCATCTTCTCTACATCACCCTCATTGGCTAAGGTGGTTAGCCAGAGGAAACTCATCTGATACAATGATAAATCACTGAAACTGGTTCACTTGCTAATGCTAGCTGTGTTTCCACACACAGTGCAGATTCCAACTGATATTAGAGCACTGAAAGCAGAGCCATCGGCAGCTTGCCTTGAACATTGCTCTCCCACAGGTTTAGCTTGCCTTGAACATTGCTCTCCCACAGGTTTAGCTTGCCTTGAACATTGCTCTCCCACAGGTTTACCATGAAAGAACAGAGGTTTATCCAATGCGCATGAGAAAACCACCAGACAAAAGCTTCTGGCCTCTCAGCTTTCCCAGCTAAGGTCATTGTTACCAGAAGATGGACACCATTGAAAAACAGAGAGGGCTACAGTTCCCTATGAGTAGAAAACAAGCCAGATTTCAATGACAGTGGCCACAAGATGGCAGCAGAGTATGGACACAAACAGGCAAAGAGCTTCATGGAGGTGAGGTGCTGAGGAGCTGAGATGAAAGGAGGGAGTTTGCTTTACTTTGGTATGTTTTAATTAATGCATTTCTTTTAAAGATTTGCCCTGACAGCTGTGTCCAAGATGGACACAGCATAGAGGACTCAAGTGAAAGAAGTATACATGTAACACACACACACACACACACACACACACACACACACACACACACACACACACACACACACACACACACACACACACACACAGCTATTTGTTTAATGGGGTCAATTTCTAGTCAATTTCTAATTCACTTCAAAGAAAGAAAGGCCTGTAGTGACCCCACACCTGCTTAATTTATATTTGGTCCATCCATATCCTGATTATGATTGACTCTTCCTTTGTTTTTGTTTTTCTCCATACTTGGTCACAAAACACAAGTTGCCCTCTTGTTCATAAATGTACTCAGGCAGAGTTAAATTCCAAATTATAAACCAATTAAAAATAAACAGCTGTTATGTATCTTTACATAAATGTCAAGGATGTGCTGTGCAGCAAGCAGAGGTAGGACCCAAACATAGGACTCAGAGACAAGGGAATTAACTTAGGAAGGCATTTGCTGTGACACTGAACTCTATAAGAGGTACAAAGAAACACTAAAAGAAAGAAACAAACAAAGGAGAACTTCCGCTGAGATGAGAGAAAAAACAAATGTTAAGACAAGACTGATTAACCACAAGAGGAGACTAGACACTGATGGAGAGAAACTCAGAAATCACAAAGAGCTGAAGACTAACTAAAACATACTTAATACAAGGCGTAAAAATAACCATGAATATGAGAAGCACTGAATATTCAAAGATAAACAGCACTCTGCCCACAAACTAGAAAACACTGGGTCATAGACCCCGTACCATAACAATAAATTATTATATGTGTGCTGAGTCAATAACACTGGAATGTGGTGGGTGCACCAGACTGGGCAACATAACAAAAGTATAAATACCACCCAAGAGTTGATGTTCCCATATAATATATTGATGCCCTTTGCTTACCAGGCATATGGTCACATGTGGCACCCACAATGCTACACTTCAGGCTTCGAAACTAGATGTTACAAAATCATTTCCCATTCTCAAAACTATCCTTTGCTACTTCCATATTGAATTTGCTTGCAATACATTTCAGCACATACATTTTTTTTAATAATCTGCTGATAATGACTGGTTGCCATTGCCAGGAATTTGCTAGATCGTTTAGATTTCTTCAGCACTCCTATCCTCTGATTAAAGATGTGAACTCAATATTATGCAACGCTAGGTAATAATAAGGGCAGCAATTATGTAAGTCACAGAGTAAACAGTTCTGGCTCAGACTCTGAGGCATGGAAACAACAGCCAATATGATGCAAACCATCCCTGAATTATGAGCAGAATATCACCAAATATCAACTGGTACCAGCAGATAATCGCTCTCTTTCTGTCAGTAAACTGCAGGCACTGCAGTGAGCTGCATGCAGCGAGACACACACGGCCTTTTATTTTTTTATGCACTGTCGCTTTAAGAAGCCTTTCACTGCGCAGAGGCGCTACAGCAGCTCATCACATGATTCTTCTCTTGTGACAATCCGAACAGAAAGGAAAAGCCTTTCCGACTTCCAGCTGAGTTTTGCTGAGCTACGATGACAGATGACTGTTGTTTTGGTATCAGAGGACCAACTTTAAGGGGGGAAATGGAGTTGAGTTAACCATTACCAGTCACACTCAGATCATTCCCGTCTGAACTGGACGTTTGGGGTTGTTGCGCCGCCCGGGGGACAAAGTTGGCGCATGGAGAGGGACGAAGTTTCATTTTTGCGCAGCGTATTTTCTTTTATTTTGTCGCCACTGAGTGCTAGCGAACCTCCCGTAGCAACGAACGCCAAATAGTTCAGTTTCGACCCCCTTTGTGTGCATGTTTGTGTGGCTGATTTGAGGTCAGACAACGAGACAAGTTGAGGACACGTTACGTCGGGCGAGATGGTGGACAGCAAACCTCTTCTCCAGGACAGACCGCCCGCCTACAACGCCGTCCCGGGTGCTTACGACTATGGCCCGCAGCAGCAGCAGCAGCAGCAGCAGCACAACTATGGGGCCATCCCCGCTGCGGCCCCGCCGCCCTACGCGTACCCCGCTGGCCAAGGCAAGTAGTCCCATGTATTTCGCTCGTGTCCACGGTTAAAGCGCACACCGGAAAGTAAAGTAACTAACAAAACGTTAACCCACTTCCGTTTATGTTTGAAGGAAGTCTCTTGGGGGCCTTTATATTCTATAAGTCTTTGTGCGCCACGGAGGTTTTTGGCTATAAAAGGAACTTTTCGTGAAACGTGAGAGACTTCGAGTTTCGTCAAAGACTAACCAGTTTCC
This sequence comes from Pelmatolapia mariae, assembly GCF_036321145.2. Classification (NCBI taxonomy): domain Eukaryota; kingdom Metazoa; phylum Chordata; class Actinopteri; order Cichliformes; family Cichlidae; genus Pelmatolapia; species Pelmatolapia mariae. The sequence continues at coordinate 18,749,055 of NC_086230.1, forward strand.
TTCACAAGGCGCTCCAATGTTGCGCATGCGCTCTATGCGAAAAGATCTGGGTTAACCTGACTTTTTTCTCTCTTGTTTAAATTAGACAATATCCAGATTTAAAGGATTAATAATAAACAAATGCTGAGCTGCACAACTAGATGGAACAGCGTCCTGTCAGCAAATCACCTTTGATTGATAAAATTGTTTTCTTAATTTATTTGGAATCAAAATCATCTAAAGATGTGAAAGTTTTGACATCCAGAAATAATTCTTCTAGAGCGGAGGAGCTATGCTGTTGTATGTCTTTGTACTGCGTGACTGCTGTACATGAAGTACAGGCACTCATCACCTGACTGTGATTGTATAAGGGCGGCATCGAGGAAGCAATCCTGCGCTTAAATCAAGTTCTTGTAATTGCATGAAGCTTCCTGTTTACTGAACCACATGTTTTTGGTCTTCTCAACAGAGAAACTAGTCTGTCTTTTAAGCTTTATGGCACAGTTATCATAAATCAGTGATGTGTGTGTGTCTGTGTGTATACGTGTTTAGTTAAGCTTCAGTTTTCTCTGAATGGCAAACACTTCTGAGAATTCTGGGTATCGTGTCAAAGGTCATTGTCTCACACAAGCATAACTGCAGATGTGGTCTGCAAAGTAAATATGGCCGAAGAGCGAAATCAGCAGCCCTCCAGTTAACACTCCTGTTGGTGCTCAGGGCAGTTTTATTGCAGTCTACGTCAGTAATATCTGATTGTGTTGTTCATGGTAATAAACACGGCCTCTGACCTGCATGTAACTTGTGTCACCTGCTTCTTCTAATCTGCAGGTTACCCAGCAGCCCAGATGCCCCCTGCTGTATCCCAGCAGCCTTACCCTGGGACTTATGCCATCATCCAACCCTCTGTAGTGGTGGTGGGAGGCTGCCCTGCTTGCAGGTGAGGACACGGACGTGTTAGTGCGTGGATAAGGGAGATCTGATAAAAGCTGGTGTGTTGCTGGGTGGGATTCCTAGTTGTACACTGAGGAAGAAGACAGTAAAAAACCAGCTGGTCCACTGATTATTCCCCAGATTAGCACGTGGAGTATCATGTGCTCACCGTGGTTAACCTGGTTTCTGAGAACGGTTCCTTTTGAGGCTCAGTTATGGTCTGAATGTGCACGTCTTAAAACGTGTTTATCCCGTGCAGTTATTTTGCATTTCTATTTTCATTGGTCTGACACGTCTCCCATCAGGCCTGAAGTCTTATCTAACTTTAAGAAGATATGACTTTCAGTTACGGCTGACTGTTTTATGTTGGTTTCACTGTGACTGAGAGTCAGGTGACTTCAGACTCAGACATGTGATGGAGGCAAAGGTGACTGAAGCACACAGTTCACATGAATATCAAATGGAAATGAGATGGACTCTGAATTTGAATAATAAAATGTACTGTATTTCATTTCTAGGGACTTAATTGTATAATTTTAAATTTCTCAAGTTCAACAGGATTATTTATAAATTATTACTAAAACGAGAACGCAGTGGTTTCTGAAAGCTGTTGTCACCAGCCTGTTACGGGAAGTGAGATCCACACATTTATTAAACATAATCTGCTAGAAAAAGGAGAACAAAATAAAATTGGGTGCTAACCTATAACCAGCATGTGACTGAAATTAGAAATGACTGCAGCACAACCAAAAGAGGTGGCTATCTTGAAGGGAAAGCAGCTCATATAAGCTCCAAAAACAGGCAAAGTCATTTCTTTTAATAGATATATTCTTAAGTTTCTGACCCATTTGAATGATTAGCAAATCAAATTCAGATCAGAATATTCCAAATAATAATAAAAAAGCAGTTCTGATGTGTTTTTTCTCAGCTTTCTCAGCTCTGCAACTTAGTGGAATATGAAGTAATGTATTCATATTTCAAGGAGATTGTGGTTGATTGACTCGACTTACTAAGTAGCTAACAATGCCATAAATACTTAACAATAACTAATTTTCTTCTTCACTCTTTTTTTTTTTCTTTTTCTTTTTTAAGCTTTCTATTGAACGTTTCTCCACTTCCTAAAATCAGAATGACGCACAGCTGTGCGGCACTTTATCATTTAAAAGTCGACATACAACCAAACATATTTAGTCTGCCAGCAGTATGTCGGACATTCAGAAGACTTTGAAAAACGCTGACGCAGTTTTAGTCAGCATATGTGGCCATGTTGCTGGGGTCAGTGACGGCCCGTTTCCTGGTACCAGTGTCCAAATAAGTTGTGCAAACACCCATGACATGGCACATCGCACGATAGGTCAAACGGAAATGCAAGTTACTTTATTTTAGGAGCAATATAAAGGTTAAACACAGTTCACTGTCACAGCAGGATCCAGAATTGAGAGAGAGAGAAAGGTCGGTTTTATTTAACTCAATCTGAGACTCTGAGAAGCTACTTCGGAAAGCACCTGCTTTCATTTCTTCATAGACTAGCTGATCGCGCTGCAGGGCCTCCAGCTGATTTACTGGCCCCACTGGTCGGTGTAGTGCAGTCACAGGACCACGGTTAGCTCTTTGTTTACTGTCACTCTGGATAAAAGCTCTTCTGCTTTCCCGTTTCTTCTATTTTTATAGATTATCAATCTTTGTTTCTTCTTTTTTTCTTGTTATAAATCAAAGAGTCTAATATAAGGGACGGCAATCTGACACTTTGTCTGATTGTTTGTTTCTAAGATTTTCCTTTGAGTTTATTAGTTATAATATTGAACCAGATGAGTAAAGAGCTGCTGTTTCACGAATGAGGTCAAACGCCAACTGAACAGTTTCCTCTTGATGACCGTTTAGCCCAAAACATCAGGCGTTGCTCGTACGAGAGGTAATTGGAGAGAGACGAGTGTTCTGGAAAATGTTGTTTGAATCATGTGATGAAGGTCAGAACTCATCAGAAAATCCTCACAGAGGATAAAAAAAATCAGATCGAGGCGTAGGTGTAGACTTGGCTAATAAGATAAATAAAATATTTTAAAGGCTGGAATCACTGCTTTGGCTCTAATGTATGTTGTAGATAAATAGAGTTCCCATCCAAATAGTCCTCACTAATGCTTTCTGGTGTGTGTGTGTGTGTCTGTGTTACAGAGTTGGTGTCCTCGAGGATGACTTCACTTGCCTGGGGATCCTGTGTGCCATCTTCTTCTTCCCCTTGGGTATCCTCTTCTGCTTTGCACTGCGTCAGAGAAGGTGTCCCAATTGTGGCGCCACCTTTGGCTAGGGGGACCAAACTACAGCTCTCATACGCTTCCCATGCGTGTACACACACACACACACACACACACACACACACACACACAGATAATCCAGGATTTTCATTTTGTTTTCTTATCTTTTGTTAATATTGCACATTGCTGTTATGCCATTATGTTATATAAATATATGTATACGACAAATGACGTAGATATTACCATGATTTTCTATTAGAGGCATGTGTAGAAATCTGTTTTCATCCGCGAGCTGAGGATCTACTCTGACATGTGTCCAGCTATTGTCAGTGCCTTCACTACATGCTGAGTGATCATTCGATTCCATCAGTCATGATTTCTTTCGACGATTTCGCTCTTTATCTGAGGATCTGAGCAGATTCCTTTGTTTTGCCAAGTCACATTTAATCAAGGCGTATGTAGTTTTTGTTTTTGCCTGGCCCTTTTTTTTTGTGGGTTAACCTTGTGCTTAGTTCACATTGCACTCAAGAGATCTTTGATGAATTAGCTTTTTGTTTTTTTTCTAGGAAGTTCTTTTGTTCCTTATTTGTATCACATGGAATGACACAGAACATGTTAGAGATGAATATAAATCCCTGGATATAAAGTGTTCCAGTTGAAACCCGAATCAGTGGACTTGAATTAGAGTTTTGTCTGTTTTTGTTTGTTTATATCATTTCTTGGGGCCATATTTGCACTGATTGTACGTCTGATTGTTTTTCTTTTTTTTCCTTTTCTGCTGAGTTGCGCTCTCCAGGGCCAATGCAGACCTCAGGTAGATATAATCTGAAATGCCCACGACTTTACAACCTCAACTGCGTAAGACTTCTTACTTTAAGAGGACACTCAAAGTCAAAGTGAAGACTACTCCTTTAAGAGTTACTTCAAGGAAGCATGCTGAATTTAAAAAACTGAAGCAATCTATCAATAATGTGTATAATATCTGGATTTTTCCTCCGCGACAAGTCAACGTGCACCATTCCTCCCAGCCAGACAATCAAGAATGTCCACGTCTCTGTATCTGCAGTATCACCCCGTCTACGTCTTCCATCGCAGCAAGATGTTATAAAACTGTCCCCCGACAGAAGAAAAGGATCTATAACTGGATGGGAGGGATTTAAACAAATATATCTTGCTTTAGAAAACACACTACGCACGCTGTAATGATTGAGGTTCTTACTTTTTATATGTTATTGTAATTAAAAATGAATACTATCTATATTTTTGACTTCTTGCCTTCTTTTCCCCTCCCAGATAAATGAATGCAGAGGAAAAAACATTTAAAGTCACACTTTTGTTCAGATCAACATAAACAACAAACTGAAGAAATAGATCTTTATTTCCATACAGCAATTTCTGTTAAAGGGTGTAATTGGGTCAGGGGGAAAGTGCACACACTGATGGTTTTGTTATGTGTAGTCAATGAAGCACTGATTTCACCGATAATGTACGATGAGGTGATTGTAACATCTTGCATGGACAGTTTGAAGAATGCAACAGGTAAAACATTTCGCAGTAAGTATGAATGTGTCGTTAAGGCAGAAGTGCGGTCTCCACGCTCCCGTTGTTAAGCTAGATGGCTAAGGACAAAGCATCTGTTGTGCAAATGTATATACAAGAAGGTATATACACAAGAGGACAAGTCACTGTACCACATCGTATCAATATTAAGCATAAACAATCATCTGGACCCGAGGTTGAAATGCAGAGGTCCTGTACAGTACTTTCTTCCACCGTCCTATGGCAACAAATGATCTCTTAACAGTCATTTCTGTCAATGAACAAGCAACAACATAATTCCACTACTCTCTTTGACCGTTTTTATTCATTCATATCTTATGTGCAGGTCAGAATGTGGGAAGTATTTAACACCAAAGAAGGGCAAAAATAGACATAGAAAATATATATATATATAAATTTCATAAATATATGTGGATCTGTTCAGTAAACAAAATGGTCCCAAAGTACTTCCATATCAGTTTATTTTCATCCAAATCAGGAGAAGCTGCTGGACAGTAAGATGACACAGGAAGTTTGACAAGGGTTTGTGGGAGTTGAGTGTGGGTGGAAATGTGGACAGATCAGATGACTGGTGCGGAGCGGTCGTTGGTGACAGTTGGACGGAGCCTGACTGTGGCGAAAGGGTTCCCTCCCCTGTGAAAAATGCAGCAGATGATGATGAGTTTACGTCCGAGTGACAGAAAAGCAAATCATCTCGCTCATGTTCTTATGAGACTTACGCGAGGAAAGCTGGCGGGGGTCTTGCGGTGCCATTAGGCTGACTCACCTGTGGAGGAGAAACAGAAATGTATACTGTCACATGCGAGTCACGAGCCCAACCAAACACAAAACCGTGACACATTTGCACTTTTAATGCCTCGGCGATTTATCGCCGCGTTTGTATTTACACTCGTTTGATTTCTAGGAGAATTTAACACATATTTTCCACAGCTGAAGGATTGAACACACCGGACTGAAAACAATTTAATGCCTCATGTCACAAGATGGTGTCTGGAACCTGGATCTGCTGGAAATTCAAGTCTGTAGCACAATGAACCGTGCTAAGTTTTCTTATGACAAGCCATGGTGAATGCAAGTGTCTTAACAGGTGCTCGGTGCCTGGAAGGGTTCACCCATAAACTCCTTTAACAGATTTATAGCTGAATCATTACTCACATCTAATAAAAATTTGGATCCTTATTAGATACTAACATATTTTTATTAACATCACAGAACTCTTGGTTGCACATTTGTGACTTTGCATGAAAACAAACAACAAAAAAAGTCATGATGATCATGTTGGCAGTATAGAGAAAAATGTACCTGAACCCCAGCTGCACAAATATTGTAAACACACATGCGCACAAATGTTTATATGTTTTTAATAAGTTAAATGTGGTGACACATTTTCTTACACTGCAGTTTGGAAAAAACAAAACAAAACGAAACCAAAACCAAAAACTTTAAACAAAACTCCATGTTGGGTGAACAATTATGGGAATAACTACCTATTTTGTGGACCCTGGTAGTGCCCTCTAAAATATACACAACAAAATTAATATATTTTCCATAGCCCCGAAAAGTGATTGGTTGTTTTAATAAATACGATCATGTTACACTACACGATTTACTGCTCTCTATAAAGTAAAGGTAGCAGTAGTAATTGAGTTATTTTTTTTATTTATTTATTTATTTATTTTTTACACAGTAGTGGTTTTATAAACTGTAGCTTGCTTTTGTTCGTCTTCCTGGTAACATCCACTGTCCTGGATTTAACGTGCCTTCTGGCCTTCAATCTGCAGTACTCAACACACTCCACAAGAGGTCAGTAGTGGACCGATTGAGCGACATTCCTGACCAGGGCGCTTCAGTCTTGACACTACCCATCTCATTTCCACAGAGGCCCAGCAGTTTCATAACTTGGTTACCTGGACTTCAAAAAGGATCAGCCTTTATTTAAAAGAAAAGCAATAATTTATCCTCTAAATAAGATTCTGTGGAACTTCCCTTAAACCAGGTCCTGGATTAAGGTTTAATATATCCAGCACTAACACAGAGTCACAATATGCTAGCGGACAACACAGAGTTCAGTCAGCTATGAGTATCGGCTTCCCTGATACTCTTACAGTTCAACTTTCTCTGTAGATCTCAATCTTTCAGATCATATTCTCGCTCTTTCTGCATCTACACTCTATTCATTACTGTTAGCTGTCATCTTATCTCTCCCACACCCAAACAAACCAGTGAGGGTGCTTTTTTTAAACTCATAATGACAGAACATTCCAGAAACCCCACCTCCCCCTACATCTCTTGTCTTTTTCTCTCACCTTTCCTTGTCTAGACCAACCAACATCATTTAAAAACAGGCTTTGCTGATACAGACTCCAACCAGTTTGTTGACATCAAGCAAGAGAAAGAATGTGGAAATACAAACAGGCTTTAAGCCATGGTGCTATGTAAAAAAAAAAGAATTATGAACTAGCAGAGAGAAAAAAAATAACCCAAGAAAAACATCTAGTTTATACCAACAGTGCCAAGAAATTTATTCAGAGGTAATTACCTGAGATAACCACACAGACTGATGCAGTATGCATCATTATGGCAATAATATTCATGAATGTTCCAGCCCCAAGTTGCTAACTAACTTTACACGCATGCATAAACATGTGCGCACACCAACACACAACCTCAGCCGCCCACTTTTTCGCCGAGTATTATAATCTGCTGTAGCTGTAGAGAACTTTTTCCCACACGCGAGTCTATTCTGGGATCCTGCATATGTCTGTGTTTTGAAAAGTTATGGCAAGGGTTCGTGAGTCACTAGGAAGGAATAAACTTCCCTGGAAGTGAACCCTGTTTATCCTGGAAATGGTGGGAGACATGTAAAGCAGGGAGGAAAGGCACGAGGATGAAACGATAAAGAGGCAGATATGTGAATGATGATTGAGTGAAAGAATGAAGGAATTGACAATGAGGGATAGTGGATATCGGGTTCACCCAGAGTGGAATTCCACCATAATGCAGAGCCAGGATGTAGACTGATACAACTGACAATGGACACACACTAACATTTGGTCCCACTAGTGTAAGTCAGCCTGAGGCCCTGACCAAAGTGACTGGTTAATAATAAATGCAGGCAAGGAGGAGAAGAGTATCTCCATTTGCCACCTGACCTTTAAGTGGGTCAAACATCAACCTAACAGAATAGCCACGGCGGCTGTGTTTATTTTGTTTGTGTTCTGTTTGCTTGCCTGATCTTCCATGTCCAGTTGTGGTCAGAAGTTACACACTCATCATGCGCATTAATGTCATGAAAATTTTAGGCTTTTAATGATTTCTTTCAGCTGTTGGAACTGGTGGAATAGTTGTACAACATATTTGATAACTTTAAAAACAAGAATTGGGTGAAAAAAAGCTGGGGTTTATTTTGGATCATCTCTAATCCACACCAGGTCAAAAGAAGACATACAGGCTCAAATATATACATACACCCACTTCATCTTTTAATAAGTGGTGGTGAAAGTTCTATGATAACTTGACATGGTTAAGGCGTATTAAGTTAGGGATTATGATTGACTACAACTGTTGTGTCTTTGGAGCATTAAAAGAATTTGTTTGACCAATACTTGGAACAATGGGAAAAGCCAAGGACATCAAAACTGACTGAGAGGGTGCCGACCAAGAAAGAAGCCTCTGCTCCAAAATCAAAACCTTCAGGCTTGACTGCCCACATGGACAAGCCAAATACTTCTGCAAAAAATTTTTATGATCAAAATTGAGCTATGTGGCCACAATAACAAACCTAAGATATCTGTACTTTCTGTGCTTCGAGAAAGACCTTCCCAATGGTTAAGGTAGGAAAACTTGTGGATGATGCATAAATGATGGGTCTTTGCCAGGAAATCAATCTAAATAAATGCTACAAAGAAGAGTGGTCAAATATCTAATATCAGAATTATACAACCAAACACTTTTGATGGTCATTTTTAGAAAATCAAAAAAACAAAACAAAACAAAAAAAACCCAAGAAATGTGTTCACAGGTTTGAACTTAAGTCATTGCAGATCTATTCTGAAGGGACGACGCAATAAGAAATCTTGTGAAGTGGGTCACACAAGTAAAGTGAAGACGTTTAGGACCTTTGAAAACAAGCTACAGTTAAGGTTAAAGTAAACATGACTGTGTGTGAATATTCAATACATGTTGAGCAGATATTTTTCTGTGTATGTGCAGCTTTGAATTCTACGTTTTGCATTGTAAACAAACGTGAATGTGCAGGAAAAGAAATATGTGCAAAGTCCATATCCAACTGTGGCTGACCAATATGAAAGGTTAAGTGCACAATTTATCTGGACAAGCAATGTCAGAGAGGTGTAGTAAAGATGGTTGTAGAGCATATACAGAGCTTGTGTAAGTCATTGTGCAGACAGGTCATGCGCATTTAACCCATACATACCACAATGCATTTACATCCAACCAGCAGACGGGAACAAAAAGGCTTTCCTAGAACCAAACCACAATTTGCCTGCCATTTTGCATGGCATGCAAATGTAAGAACATTGGCAAGGTAAGAAATAAAACTCTCAGAGATGGATGAAATAATATTAATATTTTAAAAAACATTGTCTGCATACAAAAAAAAAAAAGCTTCTTTTATCTATACGTTTTGTGAGCATGGCATGTGTGCACCATCACCCTAGATGATAAGACCTAATTTTCAATTCAATGTGAATGCCTCTTACTAGAGCAGCCTCACCCAGAGACCCATCATCAGCACCCTGGAGATTATCCTAACAATAACAATCATTACAGCTGTGTTCTGCTCACCCACAAAAAACAAAACAAAACAGTGAAGGTGAGCCGTGGGACTACAACTTTGGATACAAAGTCAGTTTTTTAGACTCAATATTTACTTTATTTCCTCAGAACACCAAGGTGCATATTCAAAATGCATTTCAGGTTGTGGATATATTTAGCATCTATTACTACTTATCCCGTTTAGACTTATGCTGTGAGTGAGATCACAGAGGATGTGCATCAGAACCTACATTTGCAGTAACTAAATAAACTTTATACATGTGTCTCTCAACCCGGAAATAGGAAAGTCCCTCATTTTTTAATTTTATTTTGCTGGCACACATACTTTGTCTTAAAAATAAGACTAAATATTAGGAAAATAATCCCATACTTTACACTTTTTGAAAAGCTCAAAAGTGTAAAACTGTCCGCGAGTCTTAACAATTACATTTTTTTCCTTCATTGTCTACATCAGTCGACACTCGCACTATATTAAAGTGTGGTCAGGTTTCCAGGACACACATGAAAAGCTCATCTGACACCACCTACATACACACGCACTGTCACTGGCAGTAAAACAGTTGAGGGTACAGCAGCCTTTATGCAGCAGGTATAAGGTGAGATGTAGCCTCATAGTGCCAGTCATATCACAACATTATGACTCGGTGGTTCTCTTTTTAAAACACCAACATGTCAGACAAAGAAGAGCGCACAAACCAAATCGCCAACTGACCGTGCTGTGATCAGACGAGGAGGCTACAGAGGGCGTGGGGGAGTGATGGTGATTGCTATTTGTGGTGATGGCGCTGGCAGACGAGGTGTTGTTGTTTGTGCTGCGTTGCGGGATGTCGCTGTAATCTGCTGGGGGGAGAACCATGGTTGCCTCGTCTGTTTCCGTGTCCTGGTGGTGGAGGTTAACCACACTTCTGCTGCGGTACGGGGCAGCGGGCTCACTGGAGAGGAAGAGGAGGGCAGTATAAGAGATGGTAAAAAGTCAAAGAAGTGAAGAAATTAAGTAGCTACATAATGAAACTCATCACAAGTGAGTCTCCAGGCATATGTGAGTATTGCATTTTCTTTTTTAGCGGCTGCATCATGGGTTAGGGTTACCGGCTTAAATGTTGACGTTAAACTTATAGTTGAGCGATACAGATTGAATGTGGCTAATTGAAATTCCTAATATGGACAAAAGAAGAGGGATGTGGATGTCTGTGTGTTCTGTCCCCAGGTTCTGGTTATAGTTTAAATTTTCACTTTCCGGGAGTGGTGGTAGTAGTTGGCTGGCAGCCTCTCTGTGGGAGGTGCCGCACATTAAGATCTAATAAATTAATCCAACAGGGATTAGTCTCTTTGAAGAAAAAGCCTGGAGTCGACTGAACCTTTTCTCTCTCTCTTTCATCAGCAGCAAAATCTAGTCATCAGCAAACAGCATCCTGTTTCCTGATATTTTGCTGGGCTTGCGTGAAAAGTATCATTTTTGATTCATTAAATAAAAGAAAGGAAAAAAAAGGGCTCCACAGGAATCATTTGATCACAAATTACTTAAGTTTTATCAGAGGCTTTGAAACATTTATTATGTCAGGAACAACACAAGCATCATTTAAATAAATAAATGAATAAATAACAGAAATAAAAACAAAGACAGAATGCTTAACAGCAGGAATCAAAGGTTAAGGAATGGGAGAATCCTCACAGAACTGTAAAGATTATCACGGCCAACTAGAGGAAATACTTCCAACAATACAGCTGGCTGCAATATGAGACCTGCAGGTCTGTGTGTGTTAGCTGGAATGTGGCTTCTCCTTACCTGTTGTTATTCACGAGTGTCTCAGTGAGAGCACGGCAGTAAGATGAAGGGAACCAGCCCCTCCTAAAAGAAAGAAACACAGCAGGCAACTTAGAGAGGATTGCATCAGCGGTCGTTATCAGCTCAGTTGAAGGACTCTCCAAGTGATCGGTGAAGAGCCTGCCTGCACTGCCCTCTCCTGAGCGGCTCTCTCCATCTCTTATCGAGAAGATACAGAAACCAGATAAAGGAGCAGGATCCATTGCAGTTGCCTTTACTGTTGTATACACAGTCTGAATGTATGCCCAAGGCGACTATGCCAGCAAACAGGTTGAATCTGTCACTTGTTATTTGCAAAGAGGGAGAGCATTAAAGGGTGCAACTTCAATCACAGTTTTGGTTTATTTTGAAGGATTTCATCTTTGACAACAAAGATTTCAGGCTGAGACAGGTTATTTTCCCTCAAAGGAAACCGATGACGCAAATGAAGAAAAGATCTTGTGGACAAAGTCTTCTATTGAACCCGTCGAGGTGCAACATAATAGAGTTTGTGCAGAAAGAATTAGATTTTCACTGATTTAATAAATGAGTCACGACTAAGCCAGAATTTCAGAGACCTGTGAGGTTTCAGTGGCAACAGTTTGAGCCCCCCCTCACACACACACACACACACACACACACACACACACACACACACACACACACACACACACACACACACACACACACACACACACACACACACAGATGTCTAAATGAAACCTGACTCCAAAGAACATAATGAAAGACTAAAAAATTCATTATTGCAAAATTAATTTCTAAACGCTATGCTAAAAATTTCTTACCTTAATAATAAAAAATTAGATTACTTCAGTTCTGAAACACATTTGAATAAAAAAAAAAAAAAAAAAAAAAAAAAAAGCAGCAGCTTCTCCCTATCCCAAGTTCAGACCAAGGACTCCCTGTCATTGTACTATTATGCAGAAAGATTACTCCTAATCAGTATTTGATCAATCTGCCCCTCCCTCTGTGTGGATGGATGTTAATATTTGCACTAACTTGAAGAATAGGTATTTCCTCAGTGTACTTGCAGTTAAAAAAAAAAAAAAAAGTAAAGAGTCAAGACCTACTGGAAAATGAATTTCACCCATTCACACGGAATAACTGTTCTTGTTTATTTAAGGAAAAGTTTCCACAGAGAACTCGTGCTTGTTTCAACCATAACTGTTAACGCTAGCCACTGAGACTACTTGATTTCAGTCAAGGACAGTTTACAAGTACCGATTGTCAAGAGTGTACACTACTAGCTGTTCCTGGAAAAGAAAGCTCAACTCTAATGATTGTGACTGGATAATTTATTTAGGAATCATGCCAACAAAATGCACACACAGAAGTCAAATGTCATTATTTGACAAATGTTGCTCTATTATCAGTAGATTTTTCACTCCCTGGAATTAAATTTCTCAGTCCTGCTGGAATTCAATCTCTCAGTCCATCAATAGAGTCCATATCTGAAACAGTCCTGGTGAGTTGCTGGGATACAGTATCAAAGCAGATATGAGACAAAGGCAGAAGCCCAGCGAGAGAACCAAAAGCATCAAAGCCGAACCTCCTGTGGAACATGAAGCCCATCTTGTCTGATGCTGTGCTCTGATAAACATGACGATATACACTTTTTAAGCCTTTAGGCGCTTCAGCTCGCCCCACCTGCAGCAGCGAGGCATCAAGACCAAAGTTTTACTTTGTGTCAGCCTCATTTTTGAAAGCTACTCAGAAATGATTCTTTTATGCCCTTGATCAATCTTTCTGGGTATATTTGTAATGTAATTTCCCTTGATAGCAATAAAGATCAAACCCGATGAATGATTAAAAAAAAAAAAAAAAACAACACATTTTCAAGGGCTTCAGATCAAATCCTTGTCTAAAAAGTCATGCACAAGAGACCTGGGGAGAGTGGACTTGGTTGGTGTCTATCTGTGTGGGGGAGCAGGTGGTGCTCTGAACTTCTCCCTCCACCTCACTCCAGTCTGCTATCGTACATCCCACCCTCAGGCCATATTTTACTTTGATTTCCTTATCAGTGACTTCTCCAGCACAGGCATCACTTGACAAGCCTGGAGCTGTGTGTGCTCATACATGGTCAGCCTAGCAATCAGGCGAGGGACCATCTGGCCAGTTAAGACAGTGAATTCCACCTCCTATTAATCACCTGATTCTTAGGAGGACACGGGAATACGGCATGAATTTTTGACAGAGGCAGTAGGAAGAAGGTGATGATGATACAGAGTTCTTCTTAGGATTTAAAGACATTTAAAGCCAGCTGAATTACATCTCAACAGTGACTGCATGTGTCACAGATCTAATCGGGCCCCTATGTACAGCACAGTGTGTGCACAAGCCTTCCCCCATATCTGTGATTATAATTTTTCATATCACATATCTGGTCTGTATAAATTCATCACACGTAGTTAGACTCACTTTCCATTCTTCTCCATTTCACCATACATCCATCCATCTCTCTCGTCAGGGATGAGCAGGACAATGATGTCTCCCTCATCAAAGCTCAGCAGTGTGTTATTGTTGCCCGCAGTATGGGGAAAGATGGTGCGCACACGTGGTCTCTTCACCATATTGTTGAGCCCTGTGGCGACAGAGACAGACCTGGCGAGATTGCTGTCCTCGCCGTTCCCGTGGTCTGGGAGAGAGGAAGGAAGTTTAAAAAAAAAAGGAAAAAGAAAAGAAAGAAGCAGAAAGCAGTGTTAACACAAGGCACGATTAAGAATATAAAGCCTTGCTAACATGGTCACAGTAGCTGCTATGGTTACTGACCTTGCCTAATAGTACTCAACAAAAAGTGCAACTGAAACTAAAGAAATTACAATTACAGCTGCTGGATTTAGACATAATCTAACGTACAAGATAAACTTAACCCTCCTGTTATGTTGCGGGTCAGATTGACCCAGAACAGAAGAGATGTCACATGTCATCTGCATCACTACAGAAAACGAAAAAAATCTAAATTATAAAAGAAAATTGTAAAATAATCAATGCCAGTGTTTGACACTTTTGGATGAGTAAATTTGCCCCGGGTCAAATTAACCCAGGAGCATAATTGGTGTTCCTGGAAACCAACATAACAGGAGGGTTAAAGCATGACCTGATAGATAAAAAGTGACACCAAACGTCTCTAGCAGATTAGCTGTTGACATATTTTACTCTGAACAACAAATGTCAACCTCATGGTCATAATTCAGGAGAAGTAAAAAAGGCTGGCAAAGTCAGTAGGATTGTTTCTCTGGGAACCCGGCACATAAAGTCATGATAAATTATCCATTGGCTGTTGAGGTAATTAAGTGCAGGGGCAACCGACTGAGACATCCACATTTATTTCATGCAGCTCATCATGGAATAACATTTTCTAGCGCAGAGAAGCAAATGTCATCATTCCATGCAGCACAAAGGAGACACGCATTTCAGGAACAAACAGATGGCTCTTGCATTACACCTGCAAAAACCATCTGTTTGAAAAGCACAAACTTGAGGACATAAAAGCACAGTGTAAAGTGCTAAATGAAAACAATTGTCAAAATACCTGCCGCAATACCTGTGCTGTTGCTTGAAGGAGTGGTTGCAGCGGTGGGGTTGTTGTCGTGGTTGAACATATTAACCAAACGGCTGGGCTCAGCTTTCTTAGGTGGTGCCGGGGGAGTAGATATGTTCTGCCACAGTGCAATGAATGAAAACATTAGCGATATGGTGGCTGTATTTGTGAAATCAGTAGGTTACTTTTCTCCTTTTAAAAAAATAAAAAATAAAATAAAAGATCAAAAAATAAAAAAAGGAATTTTTGTCAAAACATGGAGGTAGTAGCAGCAGCAGCCTCAGTAACAGCTAAACAAATGCCCAAGAATTACTACCCTAAGCAGTTAGAAAATGTCGGGTCCAACAGACAAATGTTTATCATTCAACTACTCCACCAAGGCAAAAGTCGGGGTCTGCGATCACTGCCATTATCATTATTATACGTTTTTTTTTAAGCAAGATTACATAAGTTGCCAAGGTGGAAAGGTGAAGTGTAGGCAGATGAAGAACCCATTAAACTCTGTGGCTGATCTGGATAATATTTTTTAAAATTGCAAAAACTGTCCTTGGAAGATACACTCTGTGAGTATCCTTATAATTTAGTCTGAACATAGAAAGATAAATATGATTAAATATTCAGTGTCAGCACGGTAGCCTCAGTATATAAGGTACTTCTATAACCTTGACATCACCAAGCATGGCATATTCATTGCAGAGGCTATCTGCAAATATGAGTTATCAGTTTTTTGATGTTTGTTTTTTTCCTGTTACTTTTCCCCATTTGACAGCAATGCTAAAAAAACAACCTTGTACGTAACAGGTTAAATCTTGTCAAGATTGGTAAGCAGACCTACACAGAGAGACACTCGGAAATCGTCTGAGATAAGTTTCCATTACGTAGCAATGATATTTTATCTAAAAAGTACTACAAAAAACATACTACAGTATGAAAGACAGCAACACATGTAGCACAAGAACAAGCTTTAGGATTGCCACTTTGATCATACCACACTGTGTCGTGACGGGGACGGAGAGGGCAGTGGTGTGATGGGAACTGGCTTACGCAGCCCTTCAATCATTGACAAAACACTCTCGGGCATATTGGTGGCATCTTTGCACTGGTCCTGCCAGGTGCTCAGCTTTTCCGACAGTATGTCTCTGGCCTATCCAGCAGTCGTGGAAATAAGAAAAGATATTAAAAGAAAACATGAGTAATCAGTAGAAGGAGTGCAACATTTCTATCACTATGGCAACGTGATACATTGAGGCTCTAGAGATTGTGGGTTTCGGAATAAATTCTTCTGGCTGAACCAGCAATATAATATGACTAGAGTTTGATTGATTCCAACATAATAAGAGCAGGACTTTGTCTACCTTGTCATGGAAGGAAGCGAACTGATAGGATAACATGCAGTGTTTGTCCACAAGGAAGCAGAAGCGCCTCTTCTCCTCCAGCAGAGCCTCCTTACAGCCATCAGCGACGAACAACTGCATGTCCATCTGTCGGCTTGCCAACGTTTCTAGACACTGCAAACATGCATGCAAGTGGACATTAAAAACCATGGACAACATTTAAATTGTTTTGTGTACAAATGCACATCTATGCAAACATAAGTGAAAAGATGATTAGCTTTGAACAGATCAGATTCAGCAGGTCTGAACTGTGCTGTGCCTTCCAAACAACCACCTTGAATAAATCAAGGTCTTATCTTCCTATGCACATGGTTTACAGCCATTTAGACACAGTCATTGTTGAGCCACAAAGAAAAAACCCAACAAGGGCAAAATGTATAAAAAGACCAGGGTTCCTTTGTCAATATTCTAATCTGTGTTGTGCAGAGGACAAGTATTATTAGTTTAGATCTTATTTTATTGACAGTCTGTGCTGTATTTGATGTTTAGTGAAAGGGCAGAACAGTAGGGAGGGCTGCATTATCTACACTGACAGTCTGGGATCATAAAAAGGTCAGAAAGCTACTGAAAGGATTTGATGTGTCCATGTATGTGGGATCCATGCAAATGAACCAGATATTCAGATATTTAAAATATTCAGTTTCACTTTCACTACTCTAGTAAATGCTGATATCACTGAAATGTAATGAAGTGAACAGTGTTAGAACAACAATCTGAACGAAACGGCTTCTTTTAATATTGCCTTCGTTTCCTGACTTCTTCATGCTCCTTAATTTATCTCTTTTTTGGGGGGTCAAAGTTTGTGGGAGCCATTTCTCATCCAACTGACTGGAAGTGTCACACCTCTAACGGCTGTTAATGCATTGCACACACCCTCTCTATTCAGCTCTTACAGCTCTGTCCATGTTTGATAAATCCACAAATGGCTGAAGGCTTTATTTACCACAAACCTGTGCTGGGTACAGTGCACTTCTAATCCATGTTATTCCCCAAAACATTCTGCACGTAGAAAAGTGGTCACTATTTGGTAGCACTGTATCAGTAAGTTAAAATGCACAATAACATGACCTCATAATTAAAAACCAACAATACTGCTTATTAAAAATCACACAAAAAGGCAAATAAACATAATTTCTTCTGCTTATCTAGACTATGAACAAATATGGGGTAATACCATTTTGCCCTTTCCAAACAGAGTCGCCGGTCTTCCTGACCAAATGAAAATCTTCCTGTTTGTTTATGCTTTCGTGTCAGGCACAAACGTATCTATTTAGATCTGTTAATTTCCTCCATCGATACCAGAAAATCTGATAACAGGCTTACCTTTGTGTCTGTATTTCAACAAACAATCATATGCAAATTTCAGAAGCAAATACTCACACCTACACAAATAAGTGCAGAAATAAAACTCTTACTAAAACTGTTCTTGCTACTGACCAGTTGTTCACTGTGAGGGCACATTTTAATGCAGCCATTTAAGTTTTTAATCTTTTAGTATCATAATGAAGGATATAATAAAATATAATGAAGCACAGCTAGAAAACTGTAATGGAGTCCACACAAACACAAATGCATTAACTGACTTCTTTAGTACATTTTGGGGATTTTTGAAAAGCACCTGCATATATTTCTACAGTACAGACAGATTATTATACAAATTACAAATCTGCAGTATTTTGTGAGTGCCATTTTCTGTTGCTTCTACACTGTGGTTTTTCTGACACGCGTTACCTGTGCATGTCAGTAAAACTGCAATGCACAGTCTTTTCTAGGTGAGAAAAATAGAGTGAGCAGTACAACCCGCATGATCCACAACACTGTTTCCAACAAACTGATTAACACTGCAAAAAAAAAAAAAAAAAAAAAAAAAAGCAGAAACACTAAATTCAGTTAGATGAATTGAAGTATTAATAACTCCACTACAGCCCATGAAACAAATCATTCTGTGTCGTTTGTAAATTGCTGTTTAGTTTCACGCTAAAAATACAAAATGACTTAAGGGCAGCACAGAGAAGGAGAAAAACAGAGAGTGAATATTGTTCCACAAGCATGGCAGTGGATGGCAGAATTTCTACTAATACGCCATATCACTGGGTGAGGGGAAAAAGTAAAAGGGGAGTGTAAAATGCAGTTTCCACACACACACACACACACACACACACACACACACACACACACACACACACACACACACACACACACACACACACCCTCTTAATCACTTTACATCTGTCAGCACCACAGTCACCCTGTTGCTATGGACAAGCTATGTTTATCCTGAGAACTACAAGGTGAGGGAGGTAAGAGTATTGCAGAGGATCGCAACAGAGATAACCAAACAAAAAAAAAAAAAAAAAGAAAAAAAAATTACACACCTCCCCAACAGATGATTCTGACTTTCTGCTCTTTGAGGTTTAAGAGGCTTTGATACAAATCTCAATCTTTGCAATCCTTGTGTACATAAAGTAAAATGTGCAGCAACTTTTTTGGGAGAGTCTTTTAATTAGGTGTCTGACAGCTGTGACAGCACTCCCAGTTCATTTATTTATTTATTTTTAATTTTATCTTCTCCGTCTTCTGTCAGATCCTTCCCTGGCTTTGAAGAATCTTTGGTGTCTGGTGAATCATCTACTCCTGTAAGCTCCCGTCTCCAAGTCCTGACACACCGTCTGCTTGCCAGCCCAACTTGGTGTCTGTTGGATCTCTAAATCCGCATACCTGGCTTTAAATCAGATAAGTAGGCACAAGACTTGCGACTTGGTGGGAAGGTGAGAGAGCAGTAAGGTGAAAAGGAAAGAGGAAATGGAGCATGGTAAAGTGAGAGACAAAGGAATGAGAAAACAAAAGAATGAATGAGGTGACAGAAGAATTCATAATAAGGGAGAAGAGGAAGCAAGCCTGAAATTTCTATAAAGCCACAGGGCACGTGGAGTTCATCATCAACTGTGTTCACACAGAAGCTTGGCTCTAAAACAAGCTGTAATTTCTTAGATAATTTAACTTGCTCTGACATTTCATGGTGAAAGCAAAAATCCAGGGCTGTAACTAACTTGTTTAAAATGTAATACAAATGTGAATCAATGTCCTTGGCAACTTCACTGAGCTTCGTGACTCTATCAAATGTGTTTTGACTAAAAGTCCGCAACCTAACCCAAGGACATTTGGCTTACTATGATATTTGACAGAAAAATATCAAATACAGTTCCTTACATGTATCATTTTTAACATTAGTGCTTAAAAAAGTACTTAAACAGCTAATCACTTCTACTCCAGCTCCTCGTATGCTTTCACTAAAAAAGACTACTGTACGATTCAAGCTCATATATCTTGTAAAAATAAATAAATAAATAAATAAATAAATAAATAAAATGCACAACTTCTTGTGCTTCTCTCTCTCTCTCCTTTATAATAAAGAAAATAATTCTGGGCAATGACAAGTCAAGTGTAGGCAGAGGCAGAAGCTAAAGCCGAAAATAAAATCAAGTATTTATGTTAGTGCACTCCTCTATTAAAGTGTGAAACTCCTTTTTAGGTCTCTTTCTCCTTCTTCCTTTAACTATGCAGTTTATCAGCCTTCAGTAAAGTAGACCTTGTTGACAAAACACACAAATCTTTAAATATGCAAAAAGACACACACACACGCGCAGGCGAATAAGCTGCCTGGCAGGATCAGTGGTAGGCAGGTTATGCAAGACTAAGTTGGTATGCTCATAGGTCGAGGTAACTCTGAGGTTTAACTCATTTGCACTTTCCACTTAGCAGCGTCACTGCCAGGGTGTGGTTGCACCATGTAATAACAGAGTTAACCTGTTATAATGACTTAATATTCCACAGTGATTAATCGAGATCAATGACGTAAAGCACCTGAGGTAACTGTGACACACAGATCACGGGTAAGACGCAATACCAACAGAGAAATGGTCATAATTTAAAAAGACAATAAAAGCACACTTTTAAACCTTTTGGCCCTTGTAAAACATTAAATACATAACAAGACAAAAAAGTGCAATAAAGTCAAGCACAATAACCTGATGTGCATTGAGATAAAACTAGAAAGGCAGCTCAAGTTTCATACTGGATCAACAATAAAGCTTAACATCTCCACTTCTCAAAGAGTGGCCTGGTTAACTTTAGCGTTTCCTAATCAAATGTCAAGTTGCAAGTCTGTGCAGATATTTCTATAGCCTGAAGAGTTGGTGCTTGCTTGCTTGCTTGCTTTCTTGTTTGTGCACATGTTTGACAACTTTTATAAGTGGACATGCGGGTAGAACAAGCTGGTGTAAGGGGACCTTGTGCGGGTGTATTCTTGAAGAAGATAAAAGAAGCCAAAACAAACAAACAAGGAGCTTCTGCACAACTGCACAGACCAGACGCTTCACATATTGCCAGTAACTTCTGCTACTCTGGCTCCAAGTTTCAGGTGTCAAGGTTTGTGAATGAGTGTCGTTATATGAACACGCCCACGTGTGTCAAAGACAGCGCATGTGTGTACGATGTGTCATGTGTCTGTAGGAGTTGTTTTTTTGTTTTTTTTAAGTTCGTCTCACCTCGCTTTCCTTGTTCTCGTACTTGTTCGCATTCTTGCCTTGGCTCTTTCTCCTCAGCTTCTTCAGGTCTGCCTGGGACTTCTCCAGAGAATCTTGCTTCATCTTGTGCTCCATCTGGTATCTTTTAAATGTGGCCTGGATCAGAAGAATGATTCATGTAAATGCTGCAACACCAACCTGATGAGATTTGTCAGAACCATCTTGGGTAGCAATAATAAGGAGAAATTGTGAACTTTAAGAATAACTGGATGAATCATTTAAAATTTAAAAATGGTGAAAACTGCCAAAATGTATCCACAGTCAAGTTTGCAGTATATCCTGGATATATTAAAAAAAATCTTCCAGTACAAAGTCATGTTTCACACTATGCAGTAAACTACGCAAGCTGATTTGCAATGTAAACCATTTGCTAAAACATCTGTGATGATGTGTTAGGCTGGATCCATCTGCTATATGGCACTAGTGCAAAGTGAACATCAGAGAGAAATAACTTTGTTTTATTATAAATAAAACGTAAAGTTGCTTACAGCTACCTCTGCACAGTCATGTAGATCCATTTACAGACTCAGAGTACTAAACATCACTCTGAAAGAGCACAGACTTGCAGTACTGCAGAAAATAGACCCTTCTTTGTCCTGTGTTGTGCTGATAATAACCCTTTCAGTAGGACATATGCCCAATTCAAAGACTGAAGTCACAAAAAAATTCCTGCATTGTTGCACAGAACGAGATTATAGTTCATCAAGTGCATAAAAAGGATTGCTTTTCATATTTTTCAACTCAACACGGTTTAAAAACCATCATCTACGTCCTCTTTACCTGCTGATCCTGTATTAAAAACCAATTCAAAGGCTTTTATTCCATTTTATTTTTGCTTCTCCCTCACTTCATGTAGTTGCTGAATAAAAATGTAAAATGTAGCACAAAAGCCAGTGATAACAAAAACAAACCCAAACTTAGTTGTGCACGCACACAGAAAAAACTACTCACTGTCATGTATTTGACATCCATGTCAGTCTTTCTCTCCAGCTCAGCTATTATGTCTCTGTGGAACCTCTTAAACTTCAGGTGAAGAGGAGGAGGAAGGACAAGAGAGAAGAGAGGATAGGAAGACACACTGGTTATTATAAACTTGATGGGTAGATGGAGGGCTACAGTTTGTCAAGCTTTGCTGTCAGCAGAAAACAAGGAAAATGCTGCAAGTCTCATGGAGAAAAATGGAGAATGATCATTTAAAGTGTGTCGGTGCGGGGGCGAGAACCAAGTCCAAGGTTGCGCTTATGAATGAGTCAGATACAAAGCGTGGGAATGCCCACAGTCTTCTCTCAGTTGCTCTCCAGCTCTCTCCCTCTCATTAGTGTGAGGGAGTCAAAGCGCTCCCCTTGTTGTGATGCAGTGTCTGCACCCACACGCAGCAGATCAATGATGTGGAAGACCCCATCACTGAAAACATATAGATGACCACAGGGACTGTAGTATACATAACACATAGTCATCAGACTCTGACTCTCTGACCTGAATTAATGCTGTGAGTCATAAACTCGAGTCCATTAACAACTGAGCCCACCCACTGATGCCGTTAGCAACAATGTCTCAGAAGAGTGCCTCCCAACTTTTCTGCGTCATGTTCATGTTTTCTGGTTTACTTTCAGGCACTAGCATTATTTATTTGCCCAAGGACAAAACTTGTGCAACATTCAATAAAAATAATGCGCCCAACACATTGTGATCTTTTTAAAAGGTTTTAAACATCTAAATTTTAAGAATGCTTGTGTTGTAGTGAAATATGATACATAAAATTCTGCTAATTTTTTTCACTTAAAATATCCGATATTTGCAAGTTCCAACAAAGCGATGGCGTCTTTTTCAATGCTACCTAAACACAAAGTGAACTGAAATTTTGCAACCTTTACATAATAAACATTTACAACATGTTCTTCAAAACTGAACAAAAGATTAATAAAGTAGTCCGTGCAACCGTTTCGTGGTGTTAGTGTGCTAAGAGCGTACACAATGCTCATACTTAATTAATCAAACTGTAACTGCCCCAGCTGGTACAGGACAGGACATGTTAGGACCTGCTTGTTCTCAGCAACGAGATAAAGCCCCAGCTGCTCCTACGACCCAGAGCCATTTGTTTTCCTTCTGTATCTAATGTTTCATGTTTTTCTTGCTCATGATGCTACTTCAGTTGTTGTAGGTGGGTAGGAAGATAAGGTGGTGTCTATCAACAGCAGCAGAAGGATAAAAAAGAACCGTTTGCTGACAGCGCACCACTAAATGCCGGTTAGTGAATTCCACCGCGGTCTGAGAAACAGGTTCAGAGAGTGAGACAAGCATGCGTTTGGGAGAGGCAATACAATTAAAGATTAATTCGATAACATAAAACAAAACATGTATACATTTGAAAAAACATATTCAAGACTCACGTTTTCCTCCAGCTCAAGATGAACGTTCCTGTGGACCTCTGAGATTTCTGTCAGTACTACACCTGCCAGGTGCAAAAAAAGAAGGGAGGGGGAAAGATGGCATACAGGTTAATGTTATAAGATGGAAAGTTTTGCCTCGACTGTACAGAAAATCATTATCTAAAGATATTTCACTAAAGTGTACAATGATAGCCATAATGCAAAGCACAGACAATATATATAAGCCTATAAGCCTGACAGTATCTAATATTTTTTTAACCAAAAAAGTAACCAGCTACAGATGTGATGTAGGATTTCCTTCACTGGCATGAAAACAAACTCTATATGGAGCCTGAACCAAACGGGACCACTTGCTGCTCAGGAAATCAAAAAGAGCTCAGATGGCAGGCTGCCACAAATCATAACCTGTTTTTCCTAAAAACAATCAAATTAGGATTACGGAGCACAATACAGAGCATAATAACTACATGCTTGTTGGTGTGTCCCCACATCCCAGAGATAAAAATTGTACTACCTCTTCTTCTACTAGACAAGTTTGAAATTTTTAGGTGTTATTCCTTACTTTTTTAAATTACTTTTAAAAGTAAATAGGTGGTTTCAAGTAACAAATAAGCAAAGTATTGGCAGCTCCACTGAAGACTGATTTCCCTTCAACTTCTTTGCATTCAAATAGTACTGCTTAGTACCCAAAGCCAAGCATTATGCAAAACTAATAGCAGTAACTCTACTAACAAGAAAGGCTACAAACTGTCTTGAGTCTGGTTTGCTGTTTACACATAAGCACTGAGGTTTGACTTTTCTGGATATTATTGATTGTAGGTGCACGTGGTCTTTAACCTGCCAGCTGACTGAAACTGAGCCTGTGCCTATTTTGTGCCCACGAGACTGGTCTACCCAGGCAGGTCCCAGCTCTTTAACTCAAACGGAGTATCTCACGCAGGCTTTTTTCTGCTGTGCAAGATGTGAGAAAAAAGGACAACTGAAGATAATTTCTGCACTTCATTCTTCTGACACTGCCAAGAGTTCATGTGCAAAAAAAGGCTTTTGTAACATACTGCCTTCTGGATAATACTGCTCACAGACTGAAATCTGCATGGGTGTGTGTGTTTGGCTGGTGCAGTCCTTTGATAATCACTATTTTCAACACCTCTCAGATGATGGGTAGACACAGAATAACAATGTGTGTGTGTATAAATTTGTCTTGGGCCAATTATTGTAATAACTTGTGTTTACACAGATGGTCACTTTGGTTGTTTAGCCAGCATTCTTTGTCATCTTCTTTCTGCAATAATGTCAAAACAGATAAACTAACTTGTTTAGAAAATGAATAATCTGTGTGCAGTCTCATCAACACAAGTTATTCGTAAGACATCCTTAGTTTACATCCAACAGCAATTTAAATTCAAGATAATGCTCAGCATATGTCGGGTACATTTTCTGTTTGTAGCATAGATGTGGGATACATCAGTGGATTTGCCAACACAAGATTACAAGACGTTCAACAAATGCACGCTGCATCTTCTCCCACACTGAGCATTTTCCCATGGGTGCTGATTCCCATGCAGCTGCAGCCAACAAATACAGCTGTACTGTACATATAAGTATTGATAATGATGTAACCAGAAGCCACTGTAGAGATTCAGTGGCTTCTGCTTCAGGATACAAACACCTCCAGTTTGTGTGTTACAAACAGACAAGCTAAATCATCATAGAATAAATACTTTACTCATCAAGTCCTCATCTAGATTTGTTATTTGTTTGGTTTACAGAGCAGTAGACCCATACTGGAGCACATGGATCAGTAGGAAAAACAGCACACACACCAAGGTTTGAAAAATAAAAAATTGCTGTCGTCTTTCAACTGTGTTCTGACGTGCACAAATGCACTGCGCAAATCCTTGACAGCCTTTCAATATGCCTGCAGACACTCTGACCTGTACATTCATCAGTATGTAAACACAGCCCTTCCCTGCTCCATCTTTCCACACCTTGCCTGCTCCACCTTGCCTCACAGTGAGACTGGCTGCTGCAGTTCAAACAGCTCGGCAGATAAAGACTCTGCTCATCCCAGTAAATCTGCCCTTTGACAGAGCAGAATAAAAGAGGCTGAGGGGTAGCGCAGGCAGGGTAAGGGTGGGAGGAAAACTATGGTAAGGAGATGAATAGTGATGCAGAAAAAGGTACTACAATAAGTATAAGAGAAGAAATGACAATGTAGTAGTGCTGGATACGGCAATACACAGCAAAAGAAAAAGAGTTTAGAAAGGCTATGCTAGATTTAAAATAAAACGGGGCCTAAGACTGTCCCAACCTTAAAGTCCCCTCATTTTACAATAAGAATAATCTTAAAAATGTCAACAGGTGTGGTATTGAGTCAAACACCAGACAGACTGGTTTACATGTAAGGCGTATAAGTCGAGTCATAAACATACCTCAAAAAAAATTCAGAAAACGATGTTACGTAAATGTTTCATATTAATAACTGCATAAAGATTGCATCACAGTTTCTTTCCAGCAGTTCTCACTCATTTGTTTATTGTTGCACAGACCACACAAAACGTTGCTCGGCAACAGGTGCACTCTTTTGAGCAAGGTGTGAGGGCAATAGTGTATCATTATGAGGATAACTCTAAAAGCAATGTGCCATCATTACCCAACCAAAACCACAGAGATAAACCCAGCCAACCCAACCACCATCGATTTAAATAAATCCCTTTTTGTCTCTGATGAGATACAATTGCTTTATGTCCCACATGACATAAAACAATCTTTGTCTTTCGCAATTGCATATGTTGAGACAGATAGGCAATGTCTGTGTTTGTAGAGAGGCTCTGTGAAGACTGAGCACTTTATTGCATTTTCCCAGAAGCCTGCAAAAAAAAAAAAAAAAAAAAAAAAAAAAAAAAAAAGGCCCACAGTTCTTCCACCGTTTTTGACTGTGGACAAAATAATCCTGGCATCTATGAGAGCCACCTGACACAGCATGCAAACATGCTTGGATTATGTAAAGTGGGCCTGGTGCCATTTGAACACTAGTCACTGTGTGTGTGTCTATGTCCACGAAAAATCTATAAATACCCTTTTTGCTGCAAAAGGACAAGATAGGATGAGATTAAATTCTTGGGGGACAATGAAATGTGGCACAGTCAAGATGTCTTACAGGCTGTTTGCCGTTCCAATTTTTAGGCAGCAGTTTTACGGTTCTTTTCACTGTTCCCTGTGCATTTCTGTTTCTAGCATCAAGACTAGGAGTACAACGAGATGATGTAAAGAGCTAATTCTAAGCACGTTCTAATCCTATTGCATCCGGACAACCTGGTCTTTACATGTTAATTCTTGCTCTTTGTTTGACCAAACGTCAGAAACCTGAGCGTTCGAATGAGAAAACAAAACAAAACAAAAAAAAAAAAAGGTTGACATTTGAACTCTGGCAGAAGTGGAGGGAGAGATAAAGGAAAGGGGCGGGAGAACGAGGTGCACCGGTGCTCTAATGCCTCGCGAGAGTATCAGGTTTCTGGTTATCTGTCACTGGAGCTCATGTTTCTTACAGAGCAGCTTCACTACAAGCATGAGCAGCCTCGTGATGAAGATGTGTAGACTTTAATGCCACATTTCTTGTAGAAGATGTCTCCCTAATTATTACAACTTAAGACAATGTCTCACGAACCTGACAACAACTCACGACACAAATTGAAGATCCTGACTATTTATAGAAGCGTGTAGTACAGACTCCAAGTACAATGCATTTGGGTCTTCAAGCCTGGTTCATTAAACTAGATGAACACCCACCACTCTACATAATCCAGCATAATGACTCAGAATAAACTGATCCGTCATGAGATCACACTATGCCACACATGAGGAGATTAGTGGGTATGTTACTTTGAATTAAAGGGAGGATTGCTTTTTTATGAATCGTTTAATCACCCGTCTATAGGCCCGAAACATCAAAATGAGAAATAAAATGGGTAATTTGAGAACATTAAAACTATTGATTTGAGTATTTAATCTTGAAAACTGAGTTTATTACAACAGTTTTTGACTGATTAATTGGCCAATCATAGCTGGGATCCTACCAACTGATTATGTTTGCAAGAAAATGCATGTGTACAATGTGGCGAGATCACAGATGGTCTTAAATTGCAGTATACACATGCTCAGTCTGTACACAGTATAAAATAAGTTCATCGTTATAGATGAACCAACCAGAATGTTTTATATCAATATTGTATTTTTGCAATTCTAAACCAGCCTTAAGGATGCAAACATCAGAAGAACCTGTTGCCACAATATTTTATGGTAAAAATGTGCCACTGTGAATTCAAGGAGGCTATTGAAGATTCAAAGGCTTACTTTTCTAGCCACTTGCCAAGTGTGCACAGGGTGTTTCTTTTTTTTTTTGGGTGGAGTATCACTTTAATTGTGCCAGGAAACTGACACCAGGTGGCACTTCCCATTGTGCTGCTAAATTTAATTAGCAGTTTTGCTACTAATCAGCAGGGGAGATGCGAGGCGTACAGTGGTTAAATCAAAGTGTGACACTAGTGACAATGACTTAGGATGCCAGACTTCTTTGGACTACAAATTAGCTCAGGGGAACCGAAGCCTGGGGAGTTAGAGAAGAACGTAGGACGATGAACAAACAGTGTATTCCCAAGCCTATCACACTCAAAGTAATACATAAAAATCACA